>NC_042999.1:141811990-142054490 GCF_006345805.1 Octopus sinensis
GTACTGTGTTCTTGCCTCGCAATGTATCGTCTATTTCCTGTCTCTAACAATCTCTCACTCTTCCATACACCCTTGCGACCTCTAACCACCTACACTTCCTGTTCTCTCTCCATTCATCGCATCTCGAAAGTCCACTCTGACACCTCATCACTATTTTTATCTCTTTCCAGCCCCACTCTGGTTATTCCCTTTCTTCCATAATATGAGTAACCATTTAGCTCTTTTACTCCTCTACAGAAGGAGCCAGTTCTGTTCTGGTCCTTTCTTCCACACTTTAATTCCTCTCTCCTGTCTATAAAGCTGTATTGTAGCCCCCACTTGGATCTTAGTTTTGCAGACTGCATGCCAACCTCACTAATGCTGGTGCCATGAAAATAGCAACCAATAAGCACTGTAAAATGGTTGGCATTAAGAAGGGCATTTGACCATAAAAACCATGATAAAACAGGCATTGGGGCATGCATAGTCTTCAGACCCATCAGATCCTGTGAAACTGTCCAACCCATGTCAGCACAATACAGATATTAAATGGTAATGATGGGATGGTAATGTTGTTTATTTCATTTTACATTTATTTTTCCATGCTTGCATGTGTGTGATGAGTTTTCTTCAGCACAGTGTCTTGCTGTTTATCCATTATCATCTTTATGAGGTTTATCCTCCTCTGCTCAGTCTTAATCACTTCTCATATCATCTTGTTCCACAGAGTCCTATTTGGATTGAGATTCTTTATTTGACTATCATCTTTCATATGCATCTATACAGAAACAGTTTCTTGAAAACTGCAGTTGATTATACTCAGTTCATTTTGCTCCAACTTTCATATGCACTAATATTACATATCCTGCAGAGCCTGTTCACTTCATCTGGTCTTTCTTTTGCACATCAAGGACCATGTTTCTCCCCCATGCATTATTGTACTTTGTACACGAACATCATACAATCTATTCTTCACAAAAATTAGTACAATCAACATCTGCACTCCTTAAGATTCAGGATTGGGTAAATTCAATGTTTTATGCAGAAGCTTAGATAACAAGGGTATGACTGCTTGACTATTAACTGAGAATATTCTTATCAGAATAACTGCATATTTTGAAACAGCTAGAGAAAAATCAAGGAGTAAACTCCCTTGCTAATGAAAAGTTAGCCGAGTTGTCCCCCTTACATTCTAGCAGTGATTTTAGGGCATCAACTTCAAACAATTTCTATATGACTACTTTATCAGTGGGAAGGTGCCTTATTAACAACTGACCTTTTGAAATCACATGCAGGTAAAACTTCATTCAAGGCGGACAACTGAATAATTACATGTCTTTTCATGTTTAATAAACTTCAAGTAATGGACATTTGAGTGAACATTAGCTCACATACAAACTTAGGCTATACAATGTATTGAGTGGTCTCTTGATTGTGTGTGTGTGTTGTGTGTGTGTGTGTATATATATATATATATATATATATATATATATATGCATGCATGCATGCATGACAGGCTTCTTTCAGTTTCTGCTAACAGAGCTGCTCAAAAGAGACCACCTGAAACCAAATAATTGGGGAAGTTTTCATTTTTAATTAAAGAGTCATAATATTCATTTTTACTGTTCATTGCAAGTTGAGAAAATGGTTCAAAAAGGCCACCTAAAAACCTGACGACAGGACATGTGTATGCACACACACTATCACTCATTCTGTCTCCTCTCTGGTGTGATATACTGGAATAAAATGCACGACATTTCTTTTTGAAAGAATTCCTTGTAGCTCAGGATATGTAAACATGTGCTTCAATAAGTTTAGAACACTATATGTTAAAAGAAACAGCAGATAAGGATATAGACAGGGTTAACAATTGGAATGTGGTTAACAATTGTAAGTATTCAATAAATTAGCTAGAAATTTTTGTAACTGGTAGAATTAAATACTAATTTCTGTGAATGTACCTCTGAAATGATGAATGACTTGAATTGTAAGGTACCATCAGTCAAATTTTTCTTCCAGAAATTTTGATCCCATTATTATCTGTAATGTTTCTTAATCATTTCAGTAACTATTGTTGTTAGAAGGCTTAGTATCTACTTTATAAGGAAAAGTTGAATGAATTAATCAGTTGTGTAATTCATATCAGTTGAGCATTTTACCAGATTTATTATGTTAAGCTCTCACCCAATTTGCTCAAATAAATCATACCTAACACAGAAACAGCTACTGATTGAACCCAACATTCAGCTGTAACCGTTCTCTCTTTACTGTTGTCCATTTTGAAGTTAGTAGCTGCATTATCTGAATAATTATGAAAATATCTCCTTGTTGACTCAATGTGTGTGTGTTTCTTGCTTTGAATTAGCTTAAGCTATTTTTATTGTGCTTTGCTAAAATGTTAGACTTCAGTGAATGAAGTTCATATATTTTAAGATTGACTTATTTTAATGGAACTCAAATAACCATCCATTGAAAATGGCTTGGAACATATCTCTTAATTATGGGCAGTACCTTAGTAAATTTCATATCTGAATACAGATTCTTAATGAATAAAATTTAGAATTTAAAAATAGAGTTTTCTTTATTATTGCAATTTCACCTTTATTGAGATGTATGTCAAATTCAGTAAAATGCATGATCCATTCTCTCTCTATTATATCAATTAATTAGAAATGTTCTGTGTGTGTAGTGTCAATAAGTACAGTAATTTATTCTGTTATCAAACACATCCCCTCGGTTTAGCCTAAAATATTTAAACAGCTTGAGTGCATGTTTTCCTCATTATGTTTGGTTGAATGCTATCTTTTTGTTGATTAAATCTAAAATTTTAATGGGCAAGAATACCCAGTAATTATGATTGAAATGGAAGTCTCTTTATAAAGTCTTGACTGTAAGTATGAGTGTACCTTTTAGCAAGTCTGTAATCAATCAAACATCTCTTCATTTTCCCTTGTTTTCCTACATTAAAATGGGTTTTTTTTTGTTAAGTCCAAAGATTTGATGGGCCAAAAATACAGAATAACTATGATTTGGCTTTAGGGGATAATAAAAGTATTAAGACATTCTAAACGGAGTATGTACTTAATATATTGTGATATAGGGGCTAAAATTTCATAGTATGCTTGATTTCATCACATTTTAAATATTTTTTTAAGAATTCTTCTGGAACCTGGAGTTCAAAAATTTTTTTTAATTAGTAAATTGATGTTATCTGAGCAAACCATTCTTTCATGCTAAAGTATACTATTAATGGAAAGATTTAATGTTCCCAGATATTTTGCTTTGATACTTGATGCAATTTAATGTTGTGACTTTATCATGTTAGTCTTTGTAATTTTGTTGCTTTCTGCTAACAGACAAGCTTTTTTTATATCTTATTTTTTCATGATTTAGTCATATTTGTTTTTGCATTTCCTAATTTTGACACCGTGTACCACTGCTCAAGACTACAACAGTCCAACTTGTGATAATTTCTTCCACCACTATAGCTACTTCATTCTTTCTTCTCTGTTTACTTGTAGTGCAATGAGGGACCAGTATATGCGAACAGGTGAAGGCTTTCTGTGTGTTTTTGCAGTAAACAACACAAAATCATTCGAGGATATCAACCAATATCGAGAACAGGTAAAAATCTATTTACATCCATACTTTTGCTTTTGACTCTACAACTTACCACCATCTTTTAAAAAAATATTAGGTTACTTCTCATTCTTCATGCAAAGCATTCACTTCTAGAATTTTTTTCTCTAAAATTATCTGTCTATTTTCTTAATCCACCATCATTCACATAACTAGCATGTTAACTAAACTCTTTTTCAACGTGTTGCTCTCTAAATTTATTTCATTTCTAAACTTAATTACTATTGAATTGTTAGATCTGTGCCCATAGTATTTTCTGATGTTGGTACCATATCTTACATTCAATCAAAATTTCCCAAAGAATTGCATCTCAGACTCTGCTTATTCACCATAGTAGCATGTGTACTTTATTCTAAACTCATTTAAGCAAAGTAGAACCCTTCCTTTTTTTAATTTTTAGTTTATCCAATGAAGTGGAGTCCTGTGTTTGCCATTACAGCCTCTCCTTGATTAATAGACAGAAATAAGTGTTGTAAATATAAAAGGCAATAGAAGTAGAAATAAAATTTAAGATAATTTCACTAAACATCTCTGATTTTAACTTTTTCTCGGATTATTGAATCTTATCTAAACTGTCAACCATGTTCTAATATCTCATCAGATGTCTATACCATTATAGTCTTCTCTCTTACATACATTCATTTCCAGTCACTTCATCCATTTTCTGTTACTACAAATCATTCTTCCATCTTCTAAATGCTACATATTTTCTCTTTTCACTTCATTTCATATTCCATTGTTTCACCCTAATTCATCATCTTTGCTTTAATTTTTTGTTTTTCCCTCAATTATGTGTTGATGGAGTTTACTGTTCCTAATCTCTCTCTCTTCATTAAATTCACATCAGTTATTCTTTCAGGGGTTTTCCTTCAGCTGTAAATTAATTCAAGTTTTTGTTTTTCACTCAGCATGCATCATCCATTCTTATTAGATATCCTAATTACATAGTTTCTTCTCTTGCACATTTCTGTCACTGTTTTTATTAAAAGAATTTCTTTTCAGTTGTACCATATTACATACATTATTACTTAATTACATCACAGTTGTAGTTATTACCAATCAGATCAATCACTTATGTAACAAAATTTCCATATTTTATGAAGTGATCAAAGCTTTGCATAGACAGCTTTAAATTGTTATTCTATATAACACCAGTCTTGGACTATTTTAGCTCTTCTCTAACTTTATTCTAATGCCCCATTCTTAAACCAATTTGTTGTTCTATTATTATTTCTAATTGTTTTCCCCATCATAGATAAAACGAGTGAAAGATGCTGATGAAGTCCCTATGGTGTGTAAGTACCATTTTAATTTTTTTCTAATAGAAAATATTTAATGTATTGGCGTTAGGAAGGATATCCAGCTGTAGAAACACTGCCAAATCAGACTGGGCCTGGCGCAGCCTACTGGCTCCCCAGACCCCAGTTGAACCGTCCAACCCATGCTAGCATGGAAAACGAACATTAAACAATGATGATGATGTAGCAATTCAGAATTTCAGAACTATTAGCTTTTTTGCCCAGCAAGTAATTACATATTAATATATTTGTTACAATTTTAATTAAAGCCCCTTTTCTAATGACAATGACATCTAGACAATGCAACTTGTATGTGCTTACTGTATCTACAGAAAAGTCTATTAATTGACTTTATTATCATGAACTTGCTTCCACACACGTGTATGTGTCAAATTGAAGAACTATAAGTAATTTCCTTGTGTAAAAGTGGCACCTTCAGTGTAGAAGCATCAGTTAGATTTGTCTCAAAACTATTAGCCTACAAAGGTTCAAACACACTATCTGCACTTAACCCAGTGTTTATTGTGGCAATGGACTGTAAGGATTGAAAAGGGGCAGACAACTTGCCATATTTAATAAAATGAAGTTGAGATTTAACTTCCTAAATTTATCCAACACCATTGTGAAGAATGAATTATTAGGAGGTAAAGTTAACTTAACCCTATCTGCTAGTCTAAGAGAAATGCAGAAGCTACTTATTCTACACCTTCCCTATTCACTAGCTTATTTAGAATCTGGCCAAAGATGATTTTTGTCTATGAAATACATGTTGCTGAATATTTTTTAAAGTAAATGAATATATACCAATAAGGGCTGTACAGGCCCTATACAGAGAGGCTGTTAGTAAGGTGAGGATTGGCAACGAGTATAGTGAAGAATTCCGGGTAGAAGTAGGGGTCCACCAAGGTTCAGCCCTTAGTCCCCTTCTATTCATCATAGTCCTCCAGGCAATAACAGAGGAATTCAAGACGGGTTGCCCCTGGGAGCTCCTCTATCCTGATGACCTGGCCCTCATAGCAGAATCACTACCGGAACTAGAAAAGAAATTTTGGGTGTGGAAGCTAGGTTTATAATCAAAAAGCCTTAGAGTCAATGTAGCAGAGACTAAAGTTATAGTAAGCAGAAAGGCGAACTTATCACACATCCCCTCAGGCAGGTGGCCCTGCTCAATCTGTAGAAAAGGTGTAGGTAGAAACTCCCTAAGATGTACCCAGTGTAAGCTATGGATGCAGAAGAGGTGCAACAATATCAAAGGAAAATTAACCGAGAAGATAGCTTTCATGTGTGGCAGATGCACAGGGGCAATAGACACCACAGATACTCAGAAAACAGATTCCATCACACTCCAGGGGAAGAAACTAGAAGTAGTTGATAGTTTCTGCTACCTAGGTGACCAAGTTAGTAGTGGAGGTGGATGCTCAGAGAGTGTCACCACAGAAAGCCCCTACCCCTACTGGTGACAAAGGGTCTCTCGCTCAGAGTGAGAGGTAGATTGTACAATGCATGTGTGCGAACTGCCATGCTTCACGGTAGTAACTGCAGAGGACATGCGTAGGCTTAAAAGAAATAAAGCTAGCATGATCCGCTGGATGTGTAATGTCAGTGTGCGCGTACGACAGTGTAAGCGCCCTAAGAGAAATGCTGGACATAAGAAGCATCAGATTTGGTGTGCAAGAGAGACGTTTGTGCTGGTATGGTCATGTACTGTGGATGGATGAGGAGAGATGTGTGAAGAAGTGCCACTCCCAAACAGTTGAAGGTATCTGGGGGAGAGGTAGACCCAGGAAGACATGCAATGAGGTGGTCAAGCATGACCTTCGAACAGAGGCAATGACGAAAGACCGAGATCTGTGGAGATATGCTGTGACTGCAAAGACCCGACAAATAATGTGAGTTCATGGCTGCTTCCTGCACCAGTTTTGCATAGCCCCAGCCCATCCAAAGTACCTTGGATTGCAGAACGACCTGCTGTGCTTACCTTGGATCGTAGGGTGACCTGCTGTGCTTGAGGAGACCTATTGAGTCAAGTACATCAACATCAAAATAAATATCAAATGGAAATTGTAGTTGTGATACCTGTGCCAGTGGCACATAAAAAGCACCATCTGAACGTGGCCGATGCCAGTGCCACCTTGACTGGCTTCTGTACCGGTGGCACGTAAAAAGCACCAACCGATCGTAGCTGCTGCCAGCCTACCCTGGCACATAAAAAGCACTCACGGAGCGGTTGGTATTAGGAAAGGCATCCAGCTGTAGAAACACTGCCAGATCAGACTGGAGCCTGGTGCAGCCTCCTGACTTCCCAAACCCCGGTCGAACCGTCCAACCCATGCTAGCACGGAAAACGGACGTTAAACAATGATGATAAGACCTTAACAAAAGGGAACCTATACAGCTGGCAGAAATTGAACCACTGAGAGAAGTATGCTAGTGAGTCAGTCTTCTAAGCAACAATAAAACTATATACAGGCATACCTTGGCTTAAATCATTTCGATTAAGTCGTTCTCGATTATACATTGGTTTTCAAAAATGATATATGGAAAATCAAAATCAAGTTGTCATTTTACTCAACTTTATATCTGTCCGCCACAAATATTGGAATCGTAAAATCACTTGAAATCTGTTAAAAACACATAAAATCATGTTACTGTACATCATCATTGTTTAATGTCCACTTTCCATGCTGGCATGGGTTTGGACGGTTTGACTGAGACCTGGCAAGCCAGAAGGCTGTACCAGGCTCCAATCTAATCTGGATCAATCATGATGCCATCAATCACACTTAAATGGTGCTTTTTACATGCCACTGTACAATAAATAAGGATAAAAGCATATAAAATCATATTAAAATATGTACAGTAAATGTTATGATGCACACCATAAAGTAGTTTAGCTTAGTGAATGAAATCACGAAATCACCAAATTGTATGTACGTATTGGTAAATTTAAAATAATTAAGTTCTTTTTACTATTGTGAAATAATAATCACTGAATTGGGGGTTTTTTAAGCTTAAAAGAGGCTTTTATTTTACCATGTCTTATTGCAAACCGCATTCATAAATAAAGCATCTGCGATATACAGTAAACACCACCAAATTGTATTCATTAATTTAGATTACTTTTTTTTTTCTGTACTGTATTAAACAATTAAAGTTATTTGTTTGTAAGCATAAAATAGGTATTTATTAACCATGTATTATTAAAAATGCATTCCTAAATAAAGTGCAGAACTGGGAATGGTTATTATCAGTTTAGCCTAGAGACAAGTAAATTCGGCCTAGACTAGCCTAGAGACAAGTTAATTTGACTTTAGTCGTGTCTCCTGGAACCAATTAACGACATAGGGTGAGGTGTACCTGTAGTTGGCTTGTCCCAACATCTTCACATGGGTGTTGTTGTTTTGCATGGTGTCTCATATCTCCAATCAAAATCTTATTGATGTTTGTTTCACCAGCTTCATGGATTGCTCCATATCCCTTCAGGATCAAGGTATCCTTTGTCTTGTCAGAATAGCTAACATTCTGGGTATATATTGGAGGTGAAGGTCATGATATCTTCAATGCAGATTAGCTGCTGTCCTACCATGATCCAGTTTGTTTGCATATGTCAACTACTCTCTGCTTAGGTGATAGAATCCAGGCAGTAGTTCAGTGCAGTCACCAACAAAGTCCCCACCAAAGTGATAGGGACCTGGTTAGGTTCCCTTGATATTGAAGTTTTCTTTCACTGATTTATAATGGTTTTCTTAATTTTCATCTTGAAATGGTAGGTGTTGCAACAGTTATTTGTGTTCCTGATACAATGGTGCATTCACACTCAAAATCTAGAGTTTATAGTATCAGATATAATATGCATAGTTTCATGTAGTTAAGTGTTGATTTTATTTGTATAGGCACTGCATGTCCATACTGGATCACCTAATTCAGCTATACTTTAACATAAGACCAGTATAGATGTTCTTAGCACTGTTTGCAATGCTTCCCAATATGTTTCAGCTAACTTTATGATCAGTTTGTTTCTCTTTTGTAAATTTCTGCTGTTATCCAGATGTCTGAAAGTTAAGGTTCTGTCAAGTGCTCCTCCAAGGCATTTAAAGTATTTCACTGGATGGAGTTGTTTGTTATTGAGTTGTATTTGCAAGGCTTGGTTTGCTGACTACAGGCTGCTTCATCTAAAATGTTTAGTGAACTAATATATTAAGCTATTGAAAGTTTTCAGAAATCTGACTATGAAAAACAAACTCGATGCCCATCAGCCCTTTAATATTAATAGCTTCATTATTTTCGTCAAAATATACAAATTCTAAATGTTTTCTGATATTTGAATTCATGTCAAACTAAATTACAACTTTATCATGTCTTTTTAGAGAATTATTATTGCTAAGATTTAAATGTTGATCTCTAAATGTATCATTTTTGTAACTTCCCTTTCATTAACACAAGTGATTACTCATTGAGAACTACTTCAGTTAAAACGAAGTTGTTGCCCTTGACTTTGTTGGTGTAAGAATGTTCTAGCAAAGCAGTTGTATTATAGGTTCTGTAATAATAATAATAATAATAAACATTGTGTACAGTGCTCAGGTGTAGTTTCGACGGATTTCGGGAAGCATGAGGGCCTTAAAGGATGCAGTGTCATGGCAGTCAACAACTGACGCAGGCAGTCTATTCCACGCTTCAGCAACTCTGAGCGTGAAAAAATGTTTCCGAAAGTCATGGGAGCTGTGTTGTTTTCTGACTTTGTAGGCATGTCCACGTGTGTTAGACACATGGAGATCAAAAAGTGTTCAGTGTTGTTATTGGTGAGGTGGTTGACAACTTTGTGGGCGTTTACCAAGTCCGTCGCCAGACACCGGAGCTTCAGTGAATCCATGCCCAGGGAAACAAGGCGCTCAGAATATGGTAGGTGTCTGATGGAGGGTATGCGTTTGGTTGCACGTCTCTGAACAGATTCCAGGAGGTGAATGTTCTGAGCAAGATAGGGGTTCCAAACTGATGATGCGAATTCCAAGTGTGGTCATACCATAGCTGTATACAGTTTTAAATAGATGGCTGGAGAGCGGCTAACAAAAGTCTTGCTGAGTGATGCCAAGACACCCTCGGCCTTCTTGACAATTTTAGAGATATGCTTTGTCCAACGCAAATCACTGCTGACAGTGATGCCTAGGTCACGCTCGCAAAAGGATTTCTTGATATCAGTGTTGTGGAGGGAGTATGTGGACGCAGGGTTTTTTCTCCCAAAATGCATGGTGGTACACTTGTCCACAGCCAGTTTCAGTTGCCAGTCTGTGATCCATTGCTGCATTGTGTCCAGGTCTGATTGCAGGAAAGAGCTGTAGACAACAGGATCTGTCCTCTTGATTTCAAGGTACAGCTTGATGTCGTCTGCATATTTTAATACTGTGGCATTCTTTAAATTTGCATCTATGTCATTAATGTATGCCACAAACAAGAGGGGACCAAGAACAGATCCCTGTGGTACACCCGATGACATCTCATATGGTGTAGAATGCTGTCCTAGAACTGTGACTACCTCCTTTCGGTTGAGAATGAACGATTTCAACCAGTTAAAAAGGTCATCCCTCACACCCATTGCAGAGAGTTTCATACAAGTAACTTAAGTGGAAATTTTCTAACAGAAAGCTTCCTTGCAACAACGTGTTGATGAACTTAATTAATAGGGTTTTTTTTCCTTATAAAACCTGATAGTGTCACCATGATTCAGTCAACTTTTGCACAAACCTATCCTATTTGATGTCCACTTAAGTTATTTACACCAATAATGCTGGCCTTCATTCCCCCTTTGTCGTCCATATGCAGCATAAACATTATCCACAAGGTCTGCATGTCTATCAAACTAACCAAAAGCTGGTCACTGCAATATGATTATTCAATGGTACTAGACATTTAGGATTCATTCAATACAAAATATTTTTAGTTTTGCTCTACAATAATTTTGATTCTCCCTAAAGAGAGCATGACTCTAAAAACTGAATGAACTAAAGTTTTTGCCCAGTCAGCTCTCATTGAATTATCTTATCAAAGAAAAATCCATATATTCTCTCTAGATTTTTCTTTATGTTGTCCTTTTAATTTTCTTTTAGAATTCCATTCTGGTATGGTGGAGCATATAGTAAAGTACTAGTGATGAAAATTATCATTAAGAGTAGTAGTGGACAAAATACCTTGTATTCATTTATGTTCAAATCACATCAAAGCTTCCTTTTCTTTTCATTCTTCCAGAGTCAAAAAAAATACCAGTCAAACATTGGAACTAGTGTGATTGAATATGTTTGCAGCCTTGATTCTGTTTTAGAAATAATTATAACTATTATTATTCACTTTTACATAGTTTCATGGACTGACTGAAAATTATTAAACACCAGTCGTGCATGCTATATTGTAATCCCTGGGCATATAAAATTAAAATGAATTACTTGATCTTTGTGTGCTAACAGTTTTTCTCTGTGTATTCTTGTGCTAGGTTATATAGAAATGGTTATAATACCACACCTTCGTTAGCTAGGGAGCAAAAATAGTTTGTTTTTTTTTTCCTGTAAGGATAATCAGGAAGCAACAACTTCTCGAACGCCCCAATTATGTACCTGGCAGTAGGTGTAAAACAGAGTTAAATAAAGCAGATTCAACTCGGAAATTAAAATCAAGTCATGAAGTTTGTTTGCCAAAAACTTACCACAGGACTAAATGTGCATGTACATGCACAACTCATGCAGTGTGTGTGTATATATATATATATATATATATATATATATATATATATATATACTTTTAATTTGTTTCAGTTATTTGACTGTACCCATGCTAGAGCACCACTGTATCAACCAAACTGTCAGATGTTGTTATACACTGCTGAACACAATGTGCTCCCTTACATTGTAACTTTGAATGATGCCATCGTGCTTGCTAGGTGGGCAGATCAACATTTCACCAGAACAGAATGCCAATCACAGGGTTACCTAATTGCAGTTGAATAGACTAGGCAACATGAAATCAAGTATTTTGCTCAAGACCACATTGCACTGCTGGTGTGGGAAAGATTGTGAATTCAACACCTTAACCACTAGGCCAAGCACCTTTACTATGTTTGTGCGTTTGCATGCACAAGCATACCCATCTGGATAGAGGCATGGTGAAGTGATTAGAAGTTTACTCTGTATTCATAGCAACCCAATTTGGCAACATTGGCAAGTGCATTTTCCATAAGCTTTGGTCAGCATAAGCCTTGTGAGTGAAACTGGGTTCACAGAAACTTTGTGGAAGCCCACTGGATGGATTGCATTTGTAATTCCAAAAGTCCAGACTTGCCACATTTTGTTTCCTACTGATTCTGCCTGAGAATTACACATTCATAGAATATTCAGTCACTTTATCTTGATTAAACCATTTATTTACACTTATGTAAAAAACAATGTATTCTGTTTGTGAATTAAAATTGGTTGCTCTGCTGTTGCATATTTATTGCATTCTTTCATTTAATTTATTCTTTCCTTTATTTCAGTGGTTGGTAATAAAGTGGATCTTTCTACTCGAACAGTAGACACAAAGCAGGCAAAGCAAATGGCTGAAAGTTATGGAATCCCTTATGTTGAGACCTCAGCCAAGACACGACAAGGTGTTGATGAAGCATTTTATACACTAGTTAGAGAAATAAGAAAATATGTAAGTACTATTGTGGCTGATTTATTACTGTTTAGAATTACTGGGGTTGATGATGAACTAACCCCTTCCCTTTAAAATTTCAGTCTTTGTGTTTATGTTACAAACTGTTATTAAAGCAGTGGTTAAGATCAGAGGTAGTAATGGTTTATACAGGAGATAAATGCTTGGTGATTGTCATAGTCCTTAATCTTGACTTATGTTTCATCATCAAAAACTTTTGCTCACAAGTGTTAGTTAAACCAAAGAAAACAAGGTATTTTTAAACAAAATCCTTTAGGTTTGGAATTTTTTCTTCACTGAAAGCAACATGAAATTTCATGATCAGAATTAACTTTAAAAAACAAATCAGAATGCTGCATATCACTTTGAAGATAATTTGTTCAGTTTGAGGCTTGGCTGTAGTTTCATCAGCAACAAACGTGGAGTTGATACCAAACTTAGTTCACTTTGTAACATTTTGGGACAATTCAGCATGATGATCCATTAACTTGAAATTGTAATTGCTTAACTTTTTCACTATAAAGTTTTAAAATGAATAAATTGCCCCTTTTCCCTTTCTCAGGAAAATGTAGTTAGTTCATAAATGCCTTTATGCTTTTAAACATGTCATATGTTAAGGTGTTTTTCCCTTGCAAGTTTGTGATCAAATTCATTGAAATGTGTGAGTAATTTGACGGCAAATACAAAATCTGATATCCAGTTTTTATTATACAGTTTTAGAAAGTTTTAAAAAAAATGTTTTATATCAATTTTCAAATTCCTTATTTACAGAGGTATCAAGCTGTTGGATCAGGTGATGAAGGTTACGGAGAGGGTCATAGCCCAACTAATTAGAGAGAGAGTTAGTTTAGATGAGATGCAGTTTAGGTTTGTGCCAGGGAAAAGTACTACTGATGCTATATTCCTGGTAAGGCAGCTGCAGGAGAAATACCTAGCCAAAGATAAGCCCCTGTACCTGGCTTTTGTTGACATGGAGAAAGCCTTCGACAGGGTCCCCCGATCCCTTATCTGGTGGGCAATGAGGAAACTAGGGATAGATGAATGGTTAGTGAGAGCTGTGCGGGCCATGTATAGAGACGCTGCTAGTAGGGTGAGGGTTGGAAACGAGTACAGTGAAGAATTCCATGTAGAGGTAGGGGTCCACCAAGGCTCAGTACTCAGCCCCCTCCTATTTATCATAGTCCTCCAGGCAATAACGGAGGAATTCAAGACAGGATGCCCTTGGGAGCTCCTCTATGCTGATGACTTTGCTCTAATTGCTGAGTCGCTATCAGAACTGGAGAAGTTTCAGGTGTGGAAACAAGGATTAGAATCGAAGGGCCTCAGAGTCAATCTAGCTAAAACCAAAGTCGTAATCAGTAGGAAGGTAGACAAATCACAAACGCCTTCAGGTAGATGGCCCTGCTCGATCTGTAGAAAAGATGTAGGTAGAAACTCTATAAGATGCACCAAGTGTAAGCTATGGACACATAAGAGGTGCAGCAATGTCAAAGGAAGGCTAACTAGGAAGATGGTTTTTGTATGTGGCAGATGCTCAGGAACAATAAATACTGAAAATGCTCTGAGACCAACTTCCGTCACTTTCCAGGGAGAAAAACTAGAAATAGTTGATAGTTTCCGTTACCTAGGTGACCAAGTCAGTAGCGGGAGCAGGTGTGCTGAAAGTGTAACTGCTAGAGTAAGAATAGCTTGGGCAAAGTTCAGAGAGCTCTTACCTCTGCTGGTGACAAAAGGCCTCTCGCACAGAGTGAAAGGCAGACTGTATGATGCGTGTGTACGAACAGCCATGCTACATGGCAGTGAAACATGGGCCGTGACTGCTGAGGATATGTGTAAGCTCGCAAGAAATGAAGCCAGTATGCTCCGATGGATGTGTAATGTCAGTGTTCATAATCGACAGAGTGTAAGTACCTTGAGAGAAAAGCTGAACCTAAGAAGCATCAGTTGTGGTGTGCAAGAGAGACGATTGCGCTGGTATGGTCAATTGGCGAGAATGGATGAAGATAGTTGTGTGAAAAAGTGCCACACCCTAGCGGTTGAGGGAACCTGTGGAAGAGGCAGACCCAGGAAAACCTGGGACGAGGTGGTGAAGCACGACCTTCGAACTTTAGGTCTCACTGAGGAAATGACTAGAGACCGAGTCCTCTGGAAGTGTGCTGTGCGCGAGAAGACCCGGCAGGACAAGTGAGTCCATAACCCGTGGCCTTCTACTTGGGATGGAGCCAGCCTACGTATGCATCCTTCCCTTCTTGGGACACAAAACTCTACTTGTGAAGACCTGTTGAGGCAAGTGAGGATCAGAATCGAAATCGATCAATGGAAATTGCAGATGTGTTACCAGTGCCAGTGGCATGTCGAAACTCTACTTGTGAAGACCCGTTGAGGCAAGTGAGGATCAGAATGGAAATCGATCAATGGAAATTGCAGATGTGTTACCAGTGCCGGTGGCATGTCGAAACTCTACTTGTGTAGACCCGTTGAGGCAAGTGAGGATCAGAATGGAAATCGATCAATGGAAATTGCAGATGTGTTACCAGTGCCGGTGGCATGTAAGAGAACCTTCCGTTTCGCGACCGTTGCCAGCACCGCCCCGTTTCGTGTCCGTTGCCAGCCTCGCCTGGCCCTTGTGCCGGTGGCACATAAAAAGCACCATCCGTTCGTGGCCGTTTGCCAGCTCTGTCTGGCACCTGTGCGGGTGGCACGTAAAAAGCACCCACTACACTCACGGAGTGGTTGGCGTTAGGAAGGGCATCCAGCTGTAGAAACACTGCCAGATTTGACTGGGCCTGATGAAGCCTTCTGGCTTCACAGACCCCAGTAGAACCGTCCAACCCATGCTAGCATGGAAAACGGACGCTAAACGACGACGATGATGATGATGATGAATTGCAATCTTGATCTAAATGTAACCAGCATACACTTGTGTTGTAGGAGACATCATTGTTCTACTTGCTGTTCTTACAAAATATTCACAAACTACTTATGATTTAAGCCATGCTCTCTAATGTAATTTACAATACCTGTTACTGTGTCTCCTCCATGATTAAGCTTCAAAGTTTTTCTGCATTGGGGCTCTTGATGTATGAAGTAGTGCAAAAAGACGATCCCTTCAGTATTAATTTCATTAACCTGATTTTGGATTCCTTTTGGTTGCTTTCTATTTGTCCCAGTAAGACTTGAGAATTCATCTGTTGTTACATTTATTAGTTTTTCCCATTTTAAGCCTCATTTGTTTACACACCGTTCAACTTCTCCAAGCAAGTCTTTTGCCATTGTTGTACTTCATTAAATAGATGCTCACTCTTAGAAGTAAAGACACATCATCACTTACAATCTTTCATTTAATTTTAAAATAATTATAAAAGCTACAATCATAATGTGCAATTCATTTAAATAATTAGTATACAAATCCCAAACAGCACATTGTAAAATTAGAAATGCTAAACCTGACAAGTCTGTGGATGAGAGTACACTTGGTTGGTTTCAGTGTTCCAAAGTGCAAAATGCTTTGATTTAACACAATCACTTATTTAATCTTCTCTACAGACTATATATCAATTGGAAAGAAACAAAGAAAAGGTTGTATGTGTGTGAAGATGTTGGAAGGGTATATCTATAAATATTAAAAATTCTTGGGTTCACCTTTGATTTGAAAGCTCCCTCACAGCAGTACCATCGCACATTAAATTGTATTAGGATCATTGATGCCTTTCATTTCCATTTAAACAATTACCAGAAATTTGTAGATTTGTTTCGATTTAAGAAATTGGTGTAATTTATTTAACTAATTCTGTCTTCTTTAATCTTTCAGAAAGAGAAGAAAGGCAAGAACAAAAAGAAGCGACGCCGATTTCCCTGTGTCCTTTTGTGAGGTTTTTTTTTTCCCAGACATTTCAGTCAGTGACAGTTGACTTGGCAAACTTTACTGTTTCCTCTTTATCTTGATGGAGAAATTTACTTAAATTTTGGGGTCTTTCTTATTTTTGTACTCTATGGATCAATGTCCCATTGCAATTTTGAAGAATGTAGTTAACACCCATGTCATGTCTTCTACAAATTGTTTTGAATTAGGTTAGCAATTAAGCTCCTTCAATTCTGTCATTTCATTAAACCCGTGATTATCTTTTCTTTTTTTTTTTTTTTATTACCAAGTGCTGTCCTAATTTTCATTGGGTTTAAATAATTTTTTTGTTGATTCAATTCTTATTAATTTGTTTTTCCTGTAAAGGTACACAAATGCTCTTTTGTTTTTATAGGGTTTAAATTTTGTCCTTATTTGTGTGTGTGTGTGTGTGTGTGTGCGTGTATATAATTATATATATATACATGTATGTATGTCTATATATATGTATGTACATGTAAGCATATGTGTAAGAATATATATATGTATGTATGCATATATGTGTAAGAATAAATATATAATATATATATGAATATATAATATATATATGAATATATATATATATATATGAATATATATATATATTATATATATATATATATATATATATATTATGACTGTGGGAAGGAATGAAGTCAAGCTATATTGTTTTTATCATCAGATTCTTATTTTTCTCCTTTTTCAATAAATAGAGCAGTAAACAAGAATGCATATAACAGACATTATATATAACATGCATTTGTTTGGTTTCAGTCTAACATCACACACACACACACACACACACATGCACATTTACTATTGCTCTCTCAGTTTGTAGTTTCTTCTACTCCTGTCTTTATTTCTAATTTATTCCTTGCTGGCCAACTTGTGTTGAATCTTCTGTCTCTTATGTGACTATGTTGTACTCTTTCTTTCTTTTTTTTTTTCATCAGTAAGTTGTATTTCTGTGTAAAAACAGTTATGTACGTGCACATGTCTCCCTTATAAATTCGTATGTTCCTGGCCAAATTGTGCAAAATAGAAAAAAAAAACAAAAAAACTTCTGTATTTTTCTTTCCTAAGATGTTCTCACATATATTTGCATGTTCAGCTTTTTTATAGCTTTCATTTAATAAATTATTTTCCTAAGCAACCCCTTCCCCTTTTTTCATCTTTGCTATAAAAAAATTCTGAATAAATAAAAAAAAAAAAATATTTGAAAAGAAGGATTTATAAACCTCTTAAATAACCTACTTTAAAGAGGAGACATTTTTCTCTTTGATATTTTCTGCTGCATTTGTTCAACTTGAACAAATTATTTTATGTGAAGAATTTCTGTTCTCTCTATCACTATCTACTGTACCTTTTAATGTTTTTTAGGGTGTTATTAGGCAGCTAAACAGCTGTGGTTTGATCCACAGGCAGCATCATTTGTCACTGGCCTCCCCATTCCACATCCCCAAATTGTTGGAGTTGTACAACTATATTGATGCCATAAAACTCGCTCATTTGAGTGAATGACTTGAGCTTTAGATACCTCAAACTAAGGCTGGCACAAACCTACCATGAGACTTCCTAGGAAGAAATAGGATTGTCCTCATTTGATGAATGGAATTTCAAATTGAAATATAAAATATACTTCAAAAAAACAAAAGTCATTAGGTAATTGTGAAACTATTGTAGCAGCTGTGCCACATGAATACACGCACATATAATTGATACTCAGGTGGTATGCAAAAACTTAACAATTTCTGAAGGCCGTGTACTCCAGACAGCTTTAGAGGGCTCTGAGATGAATGTTTCTTTTATTTCAATCTTTGTCTGTAGAATTGTAATCAAAGCTGAAGTGGGTGGTTGAAATGTTTGCTGCTTAGAGAGTGGAGATCTGCAAATCACGGTTAAACAAATGGAAAGCAGGACAATTAGGAAACTTTTGAAACTAACAAAATTATATTTAATGGCTTGAAAATTTTTTTTCATTTTATGATAAATTTAGATATCTTTTATTCCTTTTCAACTAAATATTATATTGTTATGCTTTCTTCCTTTTCGTAAATTCTATAAATTCTAATCCCTCTCACCTGCCACTCTCTTTATTTTTTCTTTTTCTCTTTTTTTTTTTTATTTTGTTTTTGGCTCTTTCCAGTTTCTGTTGGTCAAAAATTCCCACCTTTACCAGAGCCCTTTTTATGTTTGGAGTTTATTTTTAACCAATACTTTATTTTTAGATCGTGTTTTATATTAATGTGTGAGGGTGTTTTAGTGTACGCCTATATACACTTTCATTTGTATTTGAACACAATGTCCTGTAAACTTTGTCTTAGCCTACTTCCTTCAGTTTCTGCTGCTACTGCTTGCTTCCCAAATTTTGCTGCTGACAGAAGAATGAAGAAAGTTGTTGCTGATCTGTGGCAATTTCTAAAATAACCCCCCTCTAATGTACGTCCCATAAACTGTAATAAAGTATCTTGAAAAAAAAAGAAACAAAAATTTTTGTCACTTGTTATATTTTCCATTTTCAAAATATTTTATGCTAACATGAGATTTATTTTCATAGAATAATTTTATTGATAAAATTGCTGTAAGATTTAGATTGCCAAGATTTCCTGAGCACTCAGTCTGCATTAGAACCTCCTTTGGTAACTATAATGACTAAAAAGAAAGACATTTTTGAAGATTTACAATTGGATGTCTGAAAATTAGTAGCTGATCCAGTTGATGGTCCATTTCAAAAAACACTAGTTCTGCACTGCATCTCAAAGCTGCTCAACAATCCCTATGCTATTTAATTTAATTAGTCACCACACAGATTATGCACTGCCATAAGAAGCACAACCACTGTATAATTGTGTTCACAAAGTGTGAAGTTTCCAATCTTTCTCTGAGTAAAACAACATCACTACTTTTTGCAAGGTAGTCAAAAGAAAAATAGTTGCAATGATTTTTTTTTTTAGTCCTCTCAGACTGATATAAAAAATGCAGTTACTGCTCAGAATTTTATAAAAAGAAAAAATCTGAGTGGGGGATTAAGTGTAGTAGTATAGTAGGAATGAAAAGTTAAAGATGGTGGCCCTGAGTTGAGAATGGTATACAGATTGCTAGTTATGAAAAATGGTCCATTGTAGTAGAAACAAAACAGCATTTTTTAGTGAGTTTTTGTTAGTCAGCCAAATTGGTTTTTTTAATATGGTCTTGGGTATTTTTGTATGTGTGTATTGCAGCATCCTCATATTGGATTTTTGAACAGTACTCTAGTGTGTTGCTTTGAGCCTTTTAAAAGATGAGTTCTCTGGAAAGTTTGTGACAGCATTAATGTAAAACATTCCTATGGAACATATTTCTGCTCATTAAAAGAAATAAATTGTTATGGAAAGGTAAAATAGTGGGTTTAACACTTTAGAAGCAAAGCCTACCAATGATTCTGCCCAAAAGAATTTCGAACTATTTTTGCAAAATACAAAAAGAATGGGTTACTTAATATTCTGAAAGGTTGGCAGGTAGCACACTAAAAAACATTTTACATAATGCCTGGCATGTTTAGTCCCTTCAAATTCTGAACTCAATTCTTGTCAAGTGTCAACTTTGCCAGTCATCTGTCTGTGGTTTAATTACAATTTCAATATTAGTGTTGATTTAAATCAGCCATCCCTACCCCCACAAAGATAAATAAGAATGAAAACATTGTCTTGTGTTGGAAATTTATATTTTTTCTTTATTTACAGAATTTTAACTCTACAGGCATTATAAAGTATGTTCCTTAAGAGATTGTCTCTTCATTTTCACACGAAAAACATGCTGATATATTAGCTCAGTTGTTTTATAAATGTTAAGACCAATAAGGATAAGAGATGGCTTAAACATTGGAGAGCAGAGATGAATGAGGCTTTATAGTGTTTGGTTTGACACTTTGTTGGTTAAGTTTAACTCATCATCATCAATGTCCATTTTCCATGTTGGTAGAAGCTGGACAAGCTGGCAAGATCAGGGGCCACACTACGTTCCATAGTCTGTTTTGGCTTGGTTTCTACAGCCGGATGTCCTTACTTTATAGAGTGTACTGGGTGCTTTTTATGTGGTGCCAGTGCCAACACTAATGTTAAAGTTCACAAAATAAATCCCATTTCCTTGGATTAAACCCAAAAAAGGAAAAGGTTGTTGCTGGACCAGAATTAGACATAAGTTACACCAAAATTTCTAGAACTTTTCTTTTATTACTTGTAATATAATTTAAGTAATGATTTGACACTATTAGGAAAGGTGGCCATTATTTTCACAAAGATTTAGGATTCATTTGTTAGTTCATTTTATGTCCATGCTAGCATGTGTTGAACAACTACATACTACTGAGGTGTTCTACAGCCAGATACCCTTCCTCTTGCTAACCTCACTTTTTTTTTCCTCCAAGTAAGGCATAAATTTGCTCTACTTATCTTTGAAGGTACAGGGCTAGAGAACAATTTATGTGTGTATAATATATACACGCACACATCATAACATATATAAATATGAAAAATGGAACACTGTCCTTTGCAATCTTTCAAACAAGAAAAAAATTTGATAAGGAACAATTTGCTAAGAGAATGAAAGTTTGACAGCATTTTGTATACAAGTCTAGCACAATCTATCACTGAGGCATATGAGAGGAGCCATGGAGGCTTTCCTTATGCTATCTAAGCCCTGGTGGATATTTTAAGTGAAATCTTCACTGAGAGGGGAGCATATGGCAGTTTATGTCATCTTTAAAACCGAGGTTGGAGCTAAACTACAAGCCTAAACTATATGATACATCTGTGCATAAGCTGGTTTTGACATTAATTGGAAAGAAAGAACTCCAAGGTTACCATCAGGTGACAATGTTGACCAGCTCTTGTTACCCAGCTTGTGGTGACTTTCTTGCTACAGTACAGGGAGGTACAGGTACAACTTAAATGTGTTTGGGTGAGATCATAGACATGACTGAGCAAAACTACCAGAACTAGATCCTATAGAAGGTGCTGAAAGGAAGACCTTAAAATTCAACATCCAATGTTGTCTAACACAGCTACTACTGATCATCATCATCATCATCATTTAGTGTCCACTTTCTATGCTGGCATGGGTTAGATGGTTTGACTGGAACTGGAAAGCTGAAGTGCTGTACCTGGTGCTAGTCTGATTTTTGGCTATGTTTCTACAGCTGGATGCCCTTCCTAATGCCAATGACTCCAAGAGTGTAGTGGGTGCCTTTAACATGTGACTGACACAGGTGCTTTTATGTTCACCAACGGGTGCTTTTGCACATCACTGACACTGGCCACAACTACAATTTCACTTGACAAGTCTTCTCAAGCACAGAAAATCACCAAAGGTCTCGGTCACTTGTCATTGCCTCCATGAGACCCAACATTTGAAGATGGTGTTCCACCTTGTCCCATGTCTTCTTGGGTCTACCTCTTCCACAGGTTCCTTCCACAGTTAGAGATCAGCATTTCTTTATGCAGCTGTCCTTGTTCATGTGCATCACATGACCATACCAGTTTGGTCATCAAACAAAATCTGCATAGAAAACCTGAAAGAACAAAAGTAACAAAAATAAATCATAGAGGTTGCTGGTTTTAAAGTGAAACTAGGTACCACTTGTGAATTGACAAATAAAATTACCTCATCCTCATTGTCAGGAGCAAATCATGAGACCCAAGAACCACCTTCCTCAGTTACAACCAGTAAAGACTAGGATGTCAGCCATAACTAAACTAAATGACCAGAGATTACTATTTCAACAGTACCAAGCAAAATTCTTCAAAAAAGTTTTTGAAATTAAGAGGCTATAAAAAAAGGATGAAGTAAGTATACAACTGTGAAGAGGAGACATTTTACAATGAGGAAGAACTAACTCATGACCTATGAACAAGAATCAATATCCTGTCAGGAGAAGCCAGTCTTTCCTAGAGTGAAATGAAATTGACAGTTCTTTGCAAGACAAACAGATCTCTAATAACACCTGCAATATACTCAAGGAATGCCTAGATGAAGTATAGCTCAAGAAAAAGAATTACATCTTAATTAAACTTCTTATTCAGTCTCTGATGATCTTTCTTAGTGACCTTGTAACATAAATAAAGCTGCTCTGAATGCTTAGCCTTTCTCTTCAGCATTGATCAATTGCTGACTCTTTACAAAGCTCAAATAAAACCTACAATAGATTACAACATGTACAATGTTGCTATTACACATATAAAAGTTCAAGATATAACAAAAAGATTATCTAACTGATTGGGCAACACACCACAACTTCTTACCCTCAGATGTTCTGTCTCTGGTCTACCTGTTGTATTAATACAATGGCCTCTGAAACTCTCTCCTACCAAGGTTTCGGTTACAACCCATTTTCCTGACTAAGCCATAAAAAATCTATGCACCAGACTACTACTACTACCACCACTCAACTAAGGAAAGAAAATTATTGTGGTTCAGTGCCAAATTAACTCGGAAATTGTTAAGTGGTTTGCAGTACAAAGATTGAATTCTTTCACATGAGAATATAATTGTCTATTATATTACAGCTTCTTCAAGAGTCACTACTGTATTGACATTTATTTGAGAAAACCACATTTAAATTTGCCCCATTATAATGTTAGCCATTCATACCACATTGTTTCAGTACCAACAGTTCACCACTGACAGTAAATGGTAGATAAAGTGAAAGAAAATAAATAAAACACTAATAAATAAGAGTGACCAAAGAAACACAGATACAACTTTGCTGTAGAAAATTATAGAGCAGTGCACAGAGTATGAAATTAAACTCTAAAATTTATTTTAGATCGAGGCTAAATATACATATTTTTATATAGAATTAACAATTTTGTAGATACGTATACTCAAAATGTTATCCAGTCAAAAGTTTCTCATAATATATCATGATTATGTAATACTGGGCATTATAAGCACTTATTTGAGACTGCAAAATGATATAGATCCTCTGGCTAAATTCAAATAACAGTTAACAGTATAATGGTTGAGTTGGACTAAACACAAGATTTTTTATTTAAAAGGTAAAGTGAAATAGTCAATAACTGTTGTTCCAGTTGATAACTCATGTGCAAAATGCATACAATGGTGAGAATCTCTTAAATAACTGAATTTGCAAGCAAGTTCAATTCCTAGCTCAGCATTTTCATTTCATTTCCATGCACATGTAATTTCCATTTGTTAACACCATGTGGGTGAATGTGCTTTAGTTATTTGTTCCTGACATTCTTCATGAAGATGAACTCTTTGTCAGTAGGTACAAGATGATTTTTCATTACAACTTATCTTATTGCTCCCAAAGAGTCTGAGATTTAAATTGGTTTACCTTGAGATATTAAATATTAACTTCAATAAGCAATATGCTCACTGAAAGTGTCAGGAATCGTGCCGGTGGCACATAAAAAGCACCATCCGATCGCGGCGTTTGCCAGCCTTGTCTGGCACATAAAAAGCACTCACGGAGTGGTTGGCGTTAGGAAGGGCATCCAGCTGTAGAAACATTGCCAGATCAGGCTGGGCCTGGTGCAGCCTTCTGGCTTCCCAGACTACAGTTGAACCATCCAACCCATGCTAGCATGGAAAGCGGACGCTAAACGATGATGATGATGAGTTCTTCAAAATAGTCCTTAAGACTATTTAGTCATTATATCTTCTGTTTTCTGAGAAAAGGCCATTAGTAGTTGCATTAACCGATTAAAATTCCTGAGAATAATTGTCAATGGCCATTTTATACCATATCTTGAACAAAGCATGTTAATGATTATTCTTTTCTCCCCAGTGGAACAATATTTTTTACTACATAGAGTGATTAGCTTTTCTATGGCATATTTTTATAGCAATGAGAGCTGGACTGTTGAGACTTAAATGGCTTTATGAAGGACAGCTTCATCAACATCAGTGATAACATTCAAACTGTCACCAATCCCTTCAGTAGGTTGGCCAGCACCTAAAATTTAGACAATTCTAAATTTTGATCATATTCACTATATGGTGATGGATGACATGCAATTGAGTATGGATCAAATAGACAATGCTATTAGTATACCCCATGAGAGAGTTGAGAGTATTCTGTACAATGAATTTGACATGAAGGTTTCTGTTCAGTGGTTACCATGTCTTCTGACACCTGATCAAAAGTGCACCAGGCTAAACACATCACAGGAAAACCTGGCATTGTTTGAGGCAGATCCAGCTAGTTTCCTTGAATAATGTTTCCTAATCCAGGATGAGTGTTGGCTTCATCACATTGAATCAGAGACAAACAGACAATCTATACAGTGGAAACACTCTTCCTCACCACCTCCAAAAAAGGCCAAGGTCATTTCATCTGCAGGGAAGGTGATGGCCTCAGTTTTTTGGGATGCAAATAGCATTGGGTTTATTGACTATCCTCAAAAGGGCCACACCATCAATGGAGAGTACAATGTCACTTGCTGAAGCAGTTTATCAAGATCATAAGCCCAGGAAAACTGACGAAAGGGTTCTTGTTTCATCAGGACAATGCTCCAGCACACAAGTCCTCACTTTCAGTTGCTATTGTGCATATCTATGGCTTTAAACTAGTTGATCACCCTCCTTATTCTCCTGATTTGACTCCATCTATCACCTGTTCCCCAACATGGAAAGACACTTGGTTGGGAACCAGAATTGCAGTGAAAATGACATCATATATGCTGTACTTTTTTTACCAACGGATTGAAAGCTTCACCAATGGAACACTGATGGAAGAAGTGTGTGGACCAACAGGAGGACTATGTTGAAAAATAAACCTCATTTGCTCACAATCTATGAGAGTGTCTTGGTCAGCCTATGAACTTTTCAGCCAATCCTTGTATGTATTGTAACTGAGGGAATGATGTGTCTGTAGAAATTGTGAGCAAGGTTACTTGTCAGTTAATTTAAAGAAATTATGCCAATTTACAGCAAAATATACTTATTTATGACAAGTATGATAATCAAATAATCCAAGCCTATCCAAAATGAAGGAGTGAATCATAAATTGTTCTTTATCTTCTTGTTTTCTGGATGCTCATTCCCAGTATACAGAAGTTGTCAGATGGAACCAATGAAGTTCTAGCACAAGAACATTTAAATAACAATGGTCATTCCATGACTTTTATTGCATATATGACACTCATATGTTCTTGTACTTACTTTTTATTTATTTATTTTACATCACAGTTGTTGATCAATAGAGTTACTGATTCAAGGACAATATTGAAAATAGAAGTTTCTTAGTTGGGTTATTTTGCCAATACAATTCTCTTCAGGTTTTAAATTTGCAAAGAAAATTAATTTGTTGGCAGTCTTGCCCTCCAAATTTTAATGAAAGGTAGATGAGAGTTACCAGTAAGTAATATATATCTGGAATCTGGAATGTTGTCAGGCACTATAACCCTCTACCAGTTTGGCAATGCAGCTAGCTGAGCATTAACCCCTTAGCATAGTGTTTATAGTCAACTTCCAGAAATTCCTGGTTTGGCAGTGCTACTTCACTAGATTTGCTTGAGGTCAGATCCATTTAAATATTGCTCTGCTGCCTTTCTTTGGACTGAGAAGGTATGCAGTCTCCCTCTTTCTGGTAGCTATGGTAACAGAGGCAATGAAGTGGCTGGGATTGAAATGACTGATGACAGTCTCTTTCCTCTTCAGTTTCTTCAATTACCCTATGGTAAGGAAGGTAAGGGTTAAGAGAAGTGCTGCCCTCCAATTTATTTGTTGAAAGGTGAGTGAGAGTGCCAAGTATGAATCTGTTCTCAATATGTGTCTGTAGGCCACAAAATGCCACTGGGAAATTATATTTGCCCCTATCAGAGAGGATATCAGTGGAATTTCTCAAGTGACTCAAGTGGATTGTCTCCTCCACTCAAGGTGGCCTTTTTTTCCAGTTCTTCTTTTGTATTTATGTTATTTTTCATGCCTGTTTTTCTCATACTTGATTCCGTCAAATCCCCACCTTATTTATGATTTGCCCCTGTCATGTTCTCTCATCATGTTCCCATTGTCAGGATAGAGGATGATAAAATTGGTGGAATTTCAGACAAAATATCTTGCAGTTTTGAATCATGTTCTGATATATCCTATCAAGGCCCACTTAACCCTTTCGTTACCAACCCGGCTAAAACTGGCTCTGGCTCTGAGTACAAATGTCTTGTTTCCATAAGTTTTGAATTAAAATCTTCCTACAAACCTTAGTCACAATTTATGTTCCTAACACTAGCTTAATGATGACTAAGTTATTTTACTAAATTCTTTGTTATATTTAAAGTAATTGAAAGAAACACAGAGCATTTCAAAATGAATACAGTAATGAAAGGGTTAACTTTCATCCTTCCAGTGTCAATAAAATAGTATCAGGTACATATTTGAGTTGATCTAATCAACTAGACAATCCATCACTGGCTAATCATGACACCAGCACCTGTTCTGGCACTGTTTTTCTATATATTGCTGGCAGAGAAATGTGTCACTGCTGTCTCTAGTGGTCAAACGTCCATTGTTGATAAGACTAAGGAAGGTCAAAAACACATGATCAAGTGGTTTCAGCACTGGAGGTGGTAGGGATTTATCTCCTATTGATATAAACAAGCTTGTATTTTGTACCAAAAGCCAATATGACAGCTTCTCTCATGGTATCTACTACAGTATAGTTTGTTCAAACAGAACATCCACATTTAAGTGAAGATACAAATTACCTCTGCTGCCTCTGTCACTAATATATATTTGCATAACTTTGTGCCTATGTTAGAAATCATATATATATATATATATAAAATGTATACAGTGCTCAGGTGCACTACAACTCATCAGAAAAAGTAACCAAAACTGCATGAACAGTACATAGAATATGCACAGGAAGTGAACTGTGAATAAGTCTTAAAAAAGAGAAAAAAGCAAGAAGAAATGGGGTGGGGGACATCATGTATACTGTTGATGAATTTCAGGAAGCATGAAAGTTTTGAAGGATGTAGTGCCTTGATAGCTAATAACTGATGCAAGTAGTTTATTTCATGCTTCAGCAGTTCTGAGCATGAAAAAATGTTTCTGAAAGTCATGGGTGCCATGTTGTTTTTTGATGAGTGTTAGATGCATGGAATTCAAAAAAGTGCCCAAGATTGTTGTTAGAAAGATGGTAGGTAATCTTGTGGGTGTCTCGTACCTAGTCAGCTGCCAAATGTCAGATCTTTAATGTGTCCATGCCCAGGGAAGCAAGGCATTCGGAATATGGTGCCTGATGGCAGGTATTCGTCTGGTTGGAAGTTTCTGAACAGCTTCCAGGAGATTGATATGCTTATAGGGGTTCCAGAGGGGTGATGCAAACTCTAGATGTGGACATACCATAGTCATATGCAATTTAAATAGATAGCTGGAGAGCACCTGACAATGGTCTTATTGAGTGATGCTAAGACATCCTTGGCCTTCTTGACCATCTTAGAGACATGGTTTGTTCAATACAGATCATTGTTAACAATAATACCCAGGTCACATTCACCAACAGACTTTTTAAGATTGGTGTTGTTGAGGGCGTATTTAAAGCTGGGTTTTTCATCCCAAAATGCATGATGTTGCATTTATTCTCAAGTAGAATAAACGTATCAGTCATTTAAACTCATACATATATACCATTACATTCATTTTTGTTTTATTTCTTAATTATACTGTATACTATAAAGTATCAAAAAGTTTTGATATACATCTGAGACATAAGATCACGCTATGATAAGGTTGCAGATGAGCACCAAAACTTGTTGACACTTCATTAAGAAATAAAACAAAAGTTATTGCAATGATATATGTGTGTGTGTGTGCATTTTAAATGGTTAAATGAGTCAGCTTTTCAGTTTCAACTCAAGTCTCAGATTAAATCATTTACAAAGCAAGTATGAACACAGAAAGTCTGTGTGGTTCGGAAATTCATCCCATAACCATGTGGTTTCAAGTTCGATCCCACTGCTCAAAACTTTGAACAATATCTTTTTCCACAACTTCAGTTGATCAATGCTTTACAAGCAGTATTTGGAAGATAGAAATTAAACACATATATATTAGGTTGTCAAGTATGAAATTTGTAGAAAAGGAAAAAAAAGTTTGCTAATGTTTTATAAATACAAGGAATAGATTTATTCATCAAGGTATGCATCCATATTGTCAATACACTTTTGCCATTTCAGTGGTAGCTTGTCCAGCCTGGAACTGTAAAAGCCTGGCAATCTAGGGTCAATAAAATTTTGGAAGGCCTGTTTTACAGCATCATCAGAATTTAATTTTTTTTTCCATCAAAAAGTTATCCAAATTCTGGAAGAAGTGGTAGTCAGTGGGGGCAAGATCAGGTGAGTATGGTGGATGATGGAGAACTTCCAACTCCAACTCGTGTAGCTTCGCCTATGCCATTTTTGCGATGTGTGATCTGGCATTGTCTTGCAATAAAATAGAAGTGGATCTGTTGACTAATCTAGGCTGTTTTTTTTGGGGGAAGTTTCTGCATCATTTGGTCCAGTTGGCTGCAGTTTACTTCAGCTGTGATTGATGAGCCAGGTTTAATGAAATCATAATGGATCACACCTGTGCCAGACCACCAAACCCACACAATCAGCTTCTTTTCATGAATTTTGCTTTTTGGACTGTATTTTGGTGGCTCATCTTTGTCTAACCATTGTGCTGAACATTTATGATTGTTGTTTTGGATCCATTTCTCATCATGTTACAGTTCAATTCAAAGATGATTCATTTTTGTGACATGAAAGTAGCATAATGCAAGCTTCCGAACATTACTGTTTCTGATTTTCATTGAGGTCATGTGAAACCCACTTATCCAACTTTTTCACTTTACCAATTTGAACTAGGTAAGTCAGTATTGTTTGCTTGCTAACACCAAACAACAACAATAATTCACAGGCACTTTGAGATGGATCTGACTTGACAGTGGCTTTCAGTTCATCATTATTCACCTTTGTTTCTGGCCGACCGCATTGCTCATTTGTGAGATCAAAATTACCAGAATGAAATTTTGCAAACCAATTTGATACTGTCTGTGTAATAATAACATTAGAATGAAATACTCCATTAATATTCCAAGATGTCTGTGATGCTGCATTTCAAAGAAAGAACTCATATTTCAAAACTGTACGACTCTCCAGCTTATCCATCTCTAAACAAAAACAGCAAAAAACGATTTATAAATACTTTATAAAGCACAAAATGAGTTAGAATAAAGAAATAGATGTGTCAGCTTTCTAACAAAAAATAAAGATTGTCACCATATAATAATGGCTCAAAATGAGTAGCGGACAAAGTTTACCATATACCTTACTACAAATTTCATACTTGACGACCTAATGCATTATATACAAACGCATGTATATACCCAGACACATGTATATGTCTGGGTATATGTGATTTGTTGTAAATCGATGAAGGATATAAATGTAAGGAAACCAAAAACAAAATGCTACTCTACGAAAGTTCCTAGCCATATTTGTTCTGCACCGAGTTACAGACACTCCTTGGTTGTTCTTACTATCAGAAATGAGATAAATCAGTGATTGGCCCGTTGAAAACCTGTAACCAACTAACGACGCTTTTGTTCACCATTTACGATAAATAAGTACAATCCCGACATTATCGTTGTTATTGAATTAATCTGCCAGTTAGCTGAATATGTGACCTAGTTCCGATTCCCGATTGCAGTCTATATATCATCCCTGCAATCTCATTTTCTCACTTTTTAAAACGTTGAATAAGAAAATAATGTAAAGAAATTTATAAGAAATCCTAGACAATAACGCTGTGAGTCAAACAAAATTATTTTCTACATTTATTCTATGTTGTGAGTTCGAATTCCACGTCTGTCGACTTTCCCCTTCACTTCTCCTGTGTCAATAAAACAGGTACCAGTATTATATATTGGATTAATTTAACTGACTCAATCGATTAATCTTACGTCTAGACGAAAGAAGTGAGTGAAGCTATTCCTTCATTCTTACATTCGTTCATTCCCTTACTTAGTGTATTCTGTTATTCCATTCGCCATTATTGCTATCTTTATCTCGTGAAGTCGTGACACGTTCTGCCGTGATCGTGAGACAAAATTCTTCGCAAGCTGCTTCATTGTTTGACTCCAGTACATAATTTCCTTAGAAAATCACGTCTTAAATTGACTTTATTGTACGTTTAGATATCTAAGAAACAAAAGGAGAAAAAGATATACATAATAGAACAAAATCTGAATTATCAACTTGTTAAAACTTACGTGAGATACTTATGAAAAATCATAAATTATATTGCTGAAATTACATTCATGGAATAATTTGGATTATATATTTTATATAACAAACAGAAAAGCGAAATATTATTCATGTGTGTATTTATCCACATTCCTATTTATATAATTATTTGTGCAGATAAGTATATTTTTTGATATTGTATACTGGATTTCAGTTGTTACATTCTTCCCGCCATTGTTTCCAAGCATAGATATATCGACTCAGGAGTTGTTGTTTTTTAGCCCCATATCAACTCTGATCGAATAAGCCTATGATTAAACGCATTCCCGTATGCAGGAAACATTAAACAACCTTTGAGGGTGTCATTTGAAAGATTCGACTGCTATTTCTAGTAGGTTGACTGACCACATTAGAGGCTCTTAGTCGTTGCTGAGTGGCGTGAAAATGACTCTGCAAGACAATAATACTATGAGAAAGTTATTTTCCAGGGTAAATCGGCAGATTTTTTTCGTCTGTAGATCTAGATCCAACTAAATGTCATGCAACTATTCGACCCAACTCTGATCTTTCTTCTATTCAACAACAACCAACCATCCGGACCTCAACTGAGTTGAACCGTCACAGATGAAATTACTCTTTCTCTCTCTTCCTCTTTTTCTCTCTCTGAGGTCAGCTTTGATTGCTTTTATTTATATTTTATTATTTTTGATTTGTATAATTCCACTAAAAATCACGCCACAGAATATCAAGTTAGTAATATTAGACATTAAATCTCGACAGTATCTTACATAAACTAGGCAACAATTACATTTCATGATTATGTTAACATACTACAAATAGAAAGTAATTTATTTTTCTCTATAAATAGTGCGATAGCGTAGAATTTGATATTGTGAATATCGAAATTTATAGGGTTTAAAAAATTTTATCGTGAGATTTATTTGTTCATATATAACTTTCATATAAATTACTGTATTGGAGTTTTGATACCCGAACTTAACGAAGGAAACAGGATCATAATAATGGAGCCTTATACAAGAAGAAGATATACAAGACTTGAGACAATAGAAGCTATGAAGCTTTTATGTCTTCCAAGTTCGAACTTTGTATCAAAAATTCCAAATCGTCCTGCTGGGGGAGAAATCTATTTATTCCAACCTAGACTTCGTATGTATTTGGATAATTGGCGAACAGATGGCTATCGTTGGTCGAACAGAGGTACATCGACTATGTCCCTCAACAGACGCCCAGCTTTACGGAAAAGTTTCTTCTATTTAATGACCAAAGAAGGACAGAAAAACAATTTTCAAAAGCATGTCTACAGATTACTGGACAGTGATCAGAAAGTTGTTATTCATTATATCGGCGACGAAAAACTGTGTACGGATACGTCGGTTGCTCCCAGCAGAAAAAAAAGCCGACATTCTTCGCATTCAGTTCGATCCATCTTACCTTTGCCTGAACAACTTATTAGAAAGAAAGATTTATTTGAAAGGAATAATGGACACGTTATGAAGAAAGCAGATATATTTGAGGTAAGTTTTATCTTAGACTTGGGTTACTTGTTTGAATTGTAAGAATTGAAAACTTATTTTGAAAGAATATACATAACGGAATGGAGAAGTAACCCGTACATCTTTATTACTGATAGGTAACAAAAACTTACACTAATCAATGTATAAAGTGTAATAAAAAGATAATAAGTTAATTTGATTTTCTATTCGAGTGCAATATATTGCAGATATATTTTAGAAATAGCGTTTTATGTTTTTTAAATTTTTTTCGGGAGAACCGGGGAGAGGAATATGATAATTCTGTAACAGTTCAAAATTTTTTAAAGATCTTTCAAACGAAGGACCATGTAATATATGGAGTTAGGTTTAATATATAGTATAGTTTAGCGTGTTCCTCCTAACTGGGATAATAACTGGTCCTCGGTATTGAAAACAAGCGTATTTATAATAGAGAAACAACTGATCATCGATCTTGACTAAATTGTTTCTAAATGTAAATTTGTGCTCGAGCACAATATAATTGATATTTTACTTAAGAAATACATTATAGTCAGGAATGCAGTTATATATTGTAAGCAGGCTCATAGAGAGATATATAAAGTACTATTATAAACATCGCAGAGCTGTTTTCTGCTAATGTTGTGTCTGGCCTATATTCCTAATTGGTATGACTTTTTTGTACTGATAGCGTTAATGCACTTTGGAAATGTATCAATACCACACGTTCCTATATTTTTATTCCATTTTTATCACTATGTGAGGTGAGTTCATGTTGAGGGAGAGGGAGAATAAATGCTCCGTGTTTAATAATAACTCATGGTTCTGAATTGTAGTTTTTTTGCCGGTTCCCTCCCTCCGAAACAGGAAGTGAACTCTTAGCAAAGTTGACACGCCCACTATTACAACTTGGTTTTTAATGCTTACCAAGCAATTAGAACTTTAGATAGTTTAATTTTATTTTTCAAACATTAAGAATGGCTGTATTTAATTTTTATTTATATGAAATCGCACGAAAAATATAAAAAAAAAATTGTAAGCTAAAAAATAAATGTATGCTTGACTGGATCTCTTTAGGTTGTTTCCAACAGATCAATCTCCACCCTTTGTAAACTGTACGCTTGTAAAACAGGAGTTTATGAATTAAGTTGGCCCAAATGGCAAGGCATCTGACTCAATGCTTTACTTACGAAAACAATTGTCAGTTATTTAGTTCCCTAACTGAAGTGGTGTCAATTTGTCCAAGATGCATAAAAAAAAGTCATTTCACATCAGCAGCGTAAAATTATAATACCATTAACATTTACCTTGCTTTATTCTACACTTCTGTTCTCTACTCCGTTTTAACTCGTAAGTTACCAGGTCTGTATCAGAAGTCATACTTAGTCGTAGAACAAGTGTTCTCAGTCTAGCGATGGAAAGATATGTTTTAGTTATATTATGCCATTAGTGATTGGTTGTGAAAATTGTATATTCCTCTCAAGTACACTGTTAAACATGCGATTTAAGAATGAATGCTTGTTTTTATAATCAGATTTTTCTCTGCTAATTAAAATACTAGTACTGATACTGCAAGATGTTCAGACTAAATTTGATAGTTTGCATAAAAGGAAAAGGAAACATATCAACTAGATTATGCCTGGGAGATAACAGTTTACTTAAAGTAGCTGCTCTCAGGTTTCACCTCAGCCTCAAAAAAGGCTCCAGAACCTGACTCATGCATTCTTCAGTGTTCCTGTGAAGATCTTCAAACATCTCCTTAATCTTGGCCACCAGCTTAGCCTTGTGTTGCAGGCTTCACATAGCAGTCTGAATTGAGCCTGAAGATCTGTTCAAAGATGTGTGGATGAATTTCAGTGTGCAACCACAGTCAGAAAGCCTGCTGTGGCTCTTCCTACTAGCCATGACTCCATAGTCTCTGTTGCAGCTGTTCATGTCTCGTCTTACAACCCTTACAGTATTCAACAGGCATTGAGCAGTAGTCATGATGTTAGCATTTTGATACTCAGTGCAAAGCATCATGATACTGGTAACTCTTTTCCAATATTCAGATTGCTTCCAGTCCTTTGTGTCAGCTAACTTTTTCTCAACCACAACTTTAATCTTTATGCTTTCCAATGCTGTTGATTGTTAACCAATACATAAAGCTGTTCCTGAAAAAAAGAGACATAAAAAATTGTATATACCATGTTTGTTTTCAATATTTTTTCATGATCTACTCTCAGTGGGTCTTGCAAGATTTTGTGCACATGAACCTTTCAGTGTCCTTTCTATCACTAAAGATCTTAGTTGTGTTTTATAAGAAAGAGACCTCATAAATATGTGTAAACTTTTATTACATTCTTTTATTATTGAGGTAAGCTTTAGTCCAAAATCAGTTTTTGAGTGATGAGGACACTGAGCTATTTTCAGTTAGCTGAATCTATCTAGGTGTATATCATTAAGCTAGTATGAGTAGGGCATATTCCAATATTCCAAGAGGCTAATTGCTACTTCATCTCTGGAAGTATTGGATTTTATTTGCCATGTATTGACCCATGCTTCTAATGATGATAGATGAGACTTTGTTAAAAAGAATGAGAATCATTGTTAGTATTTTAGGTTTGTACATCAAGACATCATCTGCAAACCATTTTAATGGAGAGGATGGGTTTACTGAGGATGTCATTTACATATAACAAGAATAGCAAGGGACCTAAAGCAGAACTGTGGAATAGTTGATATAATCATGGTTACTATTAATTTAAGACCATTCAGTAACACCTGTACCATTCTCCTTACTCAGGCATCTTATTGTTGTCTCACTCTGTAGTAATTGTGTATTCACTTACTAAAATACTGTCAGCTCTTGCAAGATCTCATCTTTGATAGTGGTTAAGGGTATTCTGCTCACAATCGTAAGGCTGTAGTTCCAATTCTTGGTGGTGAGTTGTGTCCTTGAATAAAACCCTTCATTTCACATTGTTCCAGTCCACTCAGCTGGCAAAAATGAATAGTTCCTATATTTGAAAGGGCAAGCCTTATATTCTGTATCATGCTGAATCTCACTGAAAACTATATTAAGGATACATGTGTCTGTGGAGTGCTCAGCCACTTGCACACTAATTTCATGACAAGGCTGTTCTGTTGATCAGACCAACTGGACCCCTCACCATTGTAACTAACAGAATACCAGTTAGTATTTAATTAGTACATAGCATTAGGAAGGACATCCAGCTGTAGAAACTTTGCCAGATCGGATTGGAGCCTGGTGCAGCCTTCTGGCTTGCCAGTCCTCAGTTAAACCATCCAGACCATGCCAGCATGGAAAATGGATGTTAAACGATAATGACGATGATGACGCATTATTGATTTTGGAAAGATGGCAGTCTTTTGCAGAAAGATAATTTTAATTAATAATTTCCACACCTGATTAGTCACTTCTGTTGGGGTGTTTTCACTTATAGAAGATTTTAATACTATTATATATTTACCTAAGCTATATATGTCATTCAGAAATCATTGGATTAAAGAACTGATGAAATCACCAATGACATTTGTTTCAAGATTATTGATAAATATAATGGAATTGATGCAATCGGAAAAAAAAAAAGTGGTAGTGAGATTTATTCATTACTTAGATTATTAGGTCTCAGTTGAAATTTCTGATATGTTAACTTGCAGATTGTTTTGTAGTTAACTGACAGTTTTCAGCATTTATTATTTGACTCATGCAATAGAACTTATTTATAGAATTATTTTCCTTGCAGCAATGCAGAAACAGACTTAAAGAAAATAATTCATATTTGTTAAGCTGTAAAACTACAGTGGAGGCGTGAAATGAGTAATTGCCATAAAAGAATTGTTTTATTGTTATTGAGTTTATACAGGGTTCAAGGTTTGAGATTATTTGTCCAAAAGACATGGTTTGAAACTTTGTTACAAACCAAACATTTCATGCCACTAAACTCACTCCAATTATCTGTTATATGTGAAGTAGTCTGTATTGGTAAGATTTTGTTCAATAAAGTTTATGAATTAGAATAAGTTGGTGTAGCGGAAATGAATTATAACTATATGGACTAGGCTCCTTCATCTGTGAAGGAATTATGAAAATTAAATGGCTATAAAATAGGATTGAAGCATAGAAATGGGGAAACAAACAGGCAATGAGAGGAAATGAGAAGAGTTAGTGGATGCCACTTTTTGGTAGTTCAGCTGCTGTTTAGTTTTCAATCAGCCTTAATTAAGCAGGTTTATGATCAAAAGTATCCTAGCTGTGAGAATCCCATTTTTTCTATAAGAAGTTAAAATCTGGATTCCATGGAAACTGATGGAAAAGTTTGATAAGTTCAATTGTTGTGAGGAGTGAAGAATTTAACATTTATGTCCATTGCTCTCTGCCTGAGATTGAGAAATAGAAGAATTAGTCTTGTGGCAGCACCATTTTATCTCACTTCTTCATTTTCAGATGAAGGGCAAGAGCAAGAACCAGAAATATTAGATTCTCCACTTCTCACAATATTTTTAACATACAGAACTTTTCAATGCTGTTTTAGCGGTATTTCGTCTGTCTTTACATTCTGAGTCCAAATTCTGCCAAGGTCGACTTTGCCTTTCATCCTTTCAGGGTTGATGAATTAAGTACCAGTTGCTTACTAGGGTTGATCTAATCAACTGGCCCCTTCCCCCAAAATTTTGGGCCTTGTGCCTAGAGTAGAAAAGAATATTTAATGCTGTCATCATCTGTTTGAGCTTGCTTGGATTTGCCTAACCTAATCACACCACTCATGATCTTGCATAGACACTCAAGAGGTTAGCTGGACAAAATCCTGTCCAAACAGAGCTGGACAATGGTTTGTACTGATTGGTTGACCTGAGTATATTTATATGGGGTGTGCGTAGGAGGGTATTACAGAATAAAATTTGCTTATTGTTGAGAGGGGGTGGTAAGGGAAAGACTATTATGGAAAGGGAAAAAGTAGTGTCAAGGGGAATAGTGAGTGACATTTATAGTGATAGGATGATGGGGAGGGTTGAGTAGGAGAAAATGCAATGCTACTTCACCTTATACTCAAGTGAATAAAGTGGAGTGTAAAAGAAAGATAAGATGGAAGGAGGTTATAAAAGAGAAGGAAAAGCAGTTCCAAGGTATTAATGAGAGAGTGATAAGTGTGATTGGGTGGGTTGAGTATGAGGTGATGCAGTGCTACCCCACATATGTAGGTGGGTGGTGTGTAGAAGAGATATGAAAAGTCAGTATATCCTCAAGGGAACATGTCCAAGAGAATGTGGTGATAGATTGAGGGAGGGGAGAGAGATTGCCCGCATGCTCTCCTATCAAGCATCATGATTTGGGAAGACATAGGAAGGTGAGGTTGCAGGATATAGGTGTCGGGCGGGAGAGATATATTCTATATGCACAAACCGAGTATTTGCCTTCAATGAGAGGAAGGCTCGTATGATGGGTAGAAGAGATGAGTGCATAGAATAGGCATTTGTAAGGGGTGGGGATAAGAATGCTTACCCAATATAATAGGCAAGGTGAATTTTTACTATTACACTCGTCTCGTGGGACGAGTATAAACTTTGATTTATGGACTTTTGGAATAACTATCTCTCCCTCATGGGGAAGGAAAAGTTTAAGGAAGTGTGTATGTGGGGGGGGGGGGCTTTTGTGAAAGCATTTGTCGTCCCAAAAAAAAATCAATTTTTTTTTCACATTTTTATTTCTGTGCCTTTTCCCGGCAAACTTGTGAGACGGGTGTAACAGTAAAATAATATACCCTCTTTAATTACGTATACATTTACATGTAGCAAGCAATTATTATTATTATTCACTGCAATACTATGCATTCTGTCCTGCTCGCAAGCGGAAACTTATGTAAATTGTTAAAACAGCTTCCATTACCCATCTGTGACTCACGTATATGTTTGTCCATACTTTGTACTGATCCCAACTGACAGCATGTAATGTGCGGACAGGTGTGTATGTAATTATGCTGTTGACAAGTTTCTTATCCTGGTTGCTAGCCTGGTCAAATAAATAACTTCACCCGCCTTAAAATAACCGATGTTCTTCTTACTTTCAAACGCCCCAGTCACCTTCTTTCTTGCCGTCCACTACTTTATCGCAACATCTAGGATGGGAGAGGTGGGTGGATATTGATTACTTGTTATATAATGACGAAACTTGTTGGTTTGACCCTCATTTATTTAAAAATAAACACTAAAATCCGCCCCCGACCAAAGGGAAAAAACAACAGCTAGATTTTACCAACTTAACCCTGTGGTTTAAGGGAGAATAACTCACGTAAAATATTCTTTTCTACTCTAGGCACAAGGCCCGAAATTTTGGGGGAGCCAGTCGATCAGATCGACCTCAGCACGCAACTAGTATTTAATTTACCGACCCCGAAAGATGATAGGCAAAGTCGACCTCGGTGGAATTTGAACTCAGAAGTAAAGACAAACAAAATACCTATTTCTTTACTACCCACAAGGGTCTAAACACAGAGGGGATAAACAAGGACAGACAAACGGATTAAGTCGATTACATCGACTCAGTGAGTAACTGGTACTTAATTTATCGACCCCGAAAGAATGAAAGGCAAAGTTGACCTCGGCGGAATTTGAACTCAGAACGTAACGGCAGACGAAATAGGACAACGCATTTCGCCCGGCGTGCTAACGTTTCTGCCAGCTCACTGCCTTAAACTCACGTAAAATATTGCCCATAACTTCGTGAAAATGTTTTCGTTTGGAAGATTAATTTAAATACAAGTTTTAAACATTACTGACAACAGTACACATAGAAATATCACCAGTAGCAACGACAACAGACACAACCAAAGAGATAATAACCAGAGAAATGATAGGATAGAAAGTAGTACAACAGGTATGATACTAACCCTTTTCATACCCTATTCATCAATCCACGTGATAAATCATACAATATGTGTTGTATTTATCCGACAACCCTACCCTTCAACAAAAGAGTTTGCATCCCTCAACAGACAAATGACGAAATAGAAAGGATGCTTTACCATAGCCAGTGCTAAGCTAAAGACAAACTTTAGAACAATATGCTAGTAGACGGAGTGGTAGTGAGGCACAGTAACTCAACAAGAAGTTCGCAAGTAGCCTGTATAAGCTCATACAGTGCACAAAAATTAGGGAAGTAGAGTGCTTCCCCACGGACAAGACCGGTAGGAGTGGCTGTGTGGTAAGTAACTTGCCTACCAACAATATGGTTCTGGGTTCAGTCCCACTGCATGGAACTTTGGGCAAGTGTCTTCTACTATAGCTTGAGCTGATCAAAGCCTTGTGAGTGGATTTGGTAGACGGAAACTGAAAGAAGTCTGTCGTATATATATATATATATATATATGTATATGTTTCTGTGTCCATCCCGCCAGCATCGCTTGACAATCGATGTTGGTATGTTTACGTCCCCGTAACTTAGCAGTTCGGCAAAAGAGACTGATAGAATAAGTACTAGGCTTAGAAAGAATAAGCCCTGGGGTTGATTCGTTCAACTAAAGGTGGTGCTCCAGCATAGCTGCAGTCAGATGACTGAAACAAATGAAAGAAAGAGTAAAAGAAAGACATCCTGCTGAACTACATCCAAGCAACGCAACCCCACATCACCACAGAAGTATGAGGAGAGAGAGAAGATCCTCAATGCTCACAATAATGACATCCCCACACTGTATGGGCTCTGCAAGGACCATAAGGCAACCACTGACCGAGTAACAGGACCACCAACAAGACCAGTCTGCAGAGCCAATGTTGTCAACAACTACCAGATCTCCTACTTCCTCTCTGTGATCATATGCCTTCTGATCGAAATGTCCCCGGATGTGTGTGGCAGCACAGAGGACCTCCCCAGCAGAATCAATGACTGCAACCATGCCTATAACCTGAAGGGATGCATAATATGCAGTATGGACGTAGTATCCTTATACCCATCCATTGATGTTGATTTTGTTGTGGAGAAATGTGTGGAGGTGATCAGTGAGAGTGATGTGGAGTTTCATGGTGTTGACACTGAGATTGACATGTGACAATGGTTACTTAGATACACTAGATCGGTAAGAGGTAGATCCACCCCCTACTATAATTTCTATGGCCAGGAAGACACCTAGAGGGAGATGGATCTGGTGGACCAGAGCTATATAGACCCTCGAAAACGATGATCAGGTTAAAAAGACGGTCGCACATATGATGGGTGTGAGTACTAAGATCACAAGCATTTTATAGTTGGGATACCCAGCACTACCAAGAGGAAGGTATAGCCATCAGTGTCAGTATTGCTGGCGATGTGGCTAACCTATTTATGGTATTGTGGGATAGGAGATTGTCGTTGTTGTTTAATGTCCACTTTCCATGCTGGCATGGGTTGGACGGTTTGACTGGGGGCTAGCGAGCCAGAAGGGCTTGTTATGCTGCAATGGCATAGGCCACAGTTACGGTCTCACTTGGTTTGCATATCACCAACTGTCTTGGTCACTTGTCACAGCATTATTGGAACCCAATGTATGTAGAACTGCATTCCTAGCGAAAATAGTTCTCCAAACATTGACCAGTCATTAATCCTGATGACTTCTGGCCAACCAGAAAATGCATTAACAAATCAACATAAGTACATAACCATTTGTGTACACATGATCATTGCTTTTCTTCAATTGACCAAGTATGCTCAGTAACTTTTGGTATGGGTTAAATTTGACATTTAGAGCAGTTTCAAACAATTTTCAACATCATTACAATATCCAGAACACCAGGCTTCTAGCCACAGTCTACTTGTAGTAGTTATAGGCTCCACAATGATCATCTTTGTGTACAGCTTTTCTGAAAATTTGTCGCAACACCACAGGAACAATAGCCTTGTGTCTTCATCTAATCAATTGATTTTGAATAGATGAAAGCCAAAATTTACCTGGTTCAATTTGTAATTAGGGTCCAGAAGGATACCAACTACTGTAAAATATTTTAGTTCAGATTCTTCCGTCTCCACTAATAGAAATATTAATTATTTATGTTAGTAAAAAAAGCTACAAATGAATCAACCAGGATATGACTAGTATGTATTTTATCAATCTCAGACAAATTCAGCAGAATTTGAATAGAGACATAACTAAATGCAGCAGTCTACTGTTTCTGCTACTCTAGCATTTTGGAATAAGAAGATATGCTCTTGGGATGAAGCATGAAAAAATCTTAGTTAATCCTAAATTAACATTAAAACAATTTCTGCAGCAAGAAGCAAATTTCATACTATCCAAGATTCAAAGCAAATAATTTTCTTAATACTTCATTAATTTCTTTGATAATTTACAAATAAAACTTTATCTTCAACTCTAATGGTATACGTGAAACTATTCTTTCCTTTTAGTGTATATAAAACTGTATTATTTGAAGTAAAATAATTAAATATTTCGTATTTGGATTTGGTTTGCATGATTCTTTATGTGAGTTCATGTGTTAAAGCATATTCTCTTGTGTCTGGAGAGAGAAGGTTGCAAGACATAACAAAAAGTTTTAGAAAAATAAATGAGTGGAAATTTTACTGGTGAGTGTGTTAAATTATAAGGCACTAAAAGAGAATGACTCTTCCCAGACACAACAGAATTAACAATTAACTCTACTAATTTGCCGTTGTTATCATCATCATCGTAATTTGTCGTTTTATATTTTAGATAAAAAAAGTCTGGGAAAAAGTGGTCCCATCCCAAGCTATATACAGCAACTACCTTCTGGATAGTCATCGTAAGTATTATAAAATATTTATTTCATTCTATACATGTTACACGTGCTCATTTTTATAGTTTGGCAATCTTTGTCACTTTATTCAAAGTAATAAAAAATAGAGACATAAGTGATTTTGATTAAAATTTTACTAACAACAAATTCATGAGCTTAAAATATTATATATCCATTGTATTATGTCCCAGGATTAGTTATATCACTAGAAGACTTTACTGAGCTGAAAACTAAATGGTATAGTTGTATGGTCAATGGTTGGAAAGCCATTGAAATAGTTGCATAAGTATTATTCAATATTTTTTGTTTCTAATACATACATTTTATAACAAGCTAGCAGTGTAAAGGTCTGTAAAGTAGTCTTTTACAATAATTGTGTTTTGCTACCTCTGTTTGTCAGACTCATTATATCCATCCAACCAACTCACCAAAGGATACACTTTTTGTCACATATGTTTACATGGTTCATAGCTTTAAATATCCACTTCAGTGTATGCGAAATTAATGAAGCTGTGGGATTCAAATTTTGGGAGGGAGTAAAAATAATTTTATTTTTAATTGCTTTTCTTTTACAATTTATTGGAGTATGCAGGTAATCTGTCTTAAGCATGCTATGAACTACTTGTTTTAGGACAAACAAAAACAATAGAAACACATTGGTACAGATATGGTTCATAGCAACATGATTTTTTCAGCTATAATACTTAATAGTATTTGAATACATTTGAAACTACTATTTAATGAAAAACTTTTTTGTTTTTATGTAACCTTTTGGTAATATTGAGTCAGATATTTCTTCCAGTTACAGAATGGAGGGGTAAGCACGTTTCATTCTTCTGATCCATACCTATTATACTTCCATGTTCTCATTGAGAGCAGGATTTTTTTCACTTTGCTGTGAAAAAATATCAAATGAAAAGGACTTACAGAAACACTGATATCGGTATTAAGTTGTCTAATATCTAATTAATGCAGTGAAATCCTATTCTAATGAGCTATAACTTATATACTAGATTCTTCCAATCATTAAATAGAAAGTGAAAGAAAAACTTATTTTTCTTTGTATCTATTGAGTGCTCTTCTCAATTCAATCTATTTTCTATGATCTTTTAAAATTGGGTAACACAAAGAACTTCACAGACTATTGCTACAAGATATTTTCATGACTGCATAAGTAAATTAATGTGGCCAAAATTTGTAAGTGTAGAAAAAATTTGGGGGAATATTTAGATTGTAATAGGTCTTCCAGTCTTAACAGGTCACAAACTATAATGCATGAAGTTAGCAATTATGCAAATATCACTTTGAGAGGATTTAATTAATTTTATGTTGGGTGTGTAAGAAAAATCCAAAAGCTAGCTTGGTTATAGATGAGCTGAAAATATATATGAGAAAAAACAAACAGATTTGATATCTGAAGCATTAATCATCATTTTAGCTTCTATTTAACATATTTTTTATGTCATCTCCGTGAGGTTTAACTTTTTCAAGTTCTTGCTTAGATTTTTCTTGGGTCGATACCTTCTACCATCAACTTATGGCACTTCAGATAAATTACATTGTTCAGATCATAAATCAACCTGAACTTTGGCCAGGGGACTATTTACCACCATTGTCAGCTACAATAACACTTGTATCATTACTGCCACCACCACCACCCTACTATCATTCATATTACCCCTGATCAAGAGAACCATTATCCAGTCACTCATCCTGCTAAAAATAGTTGTCATATCTCCCTCAAATTGCACCTTATCATCTATAATAATAAAAGCAAACTCCTGTGTCCATCTTGGACCCCTGTATCTACATTTGCTGTATGTACAGCAAATGTAGACCCTGCCTACATTTGCTGTACATACAAATATTATACCTTTTTGAGGTTAATGTTGACATTATTACCTGGAAACGAAATCGAAAAAAAAAATAATGCAATGGGTGTAAAAAAACAAAGATGTAGAAAACGAATATGGAAACAAAAATGCACGGAAAGCAACAAGGGGGTGGGGAGAGAACTTCAGAAAATTCACAAGATCTGAATTTTTCCCTCATAACTTTTAGGAAAATGGGTTTTTTTTAAAATGAAATTTTATATAAATACCTTTCAAACGGCAAAATGCAATTAACAATATGAACAAATTACCTTCAAGTCTATGATGCAATACCGCATAAAAATTCAATGCGCACGGTTTATGTCGCAGGGATACTCCAAGTAATTTATCATTAACAACAAGGTGAAACATTTTCAGATCTTTTCGGTTTGAACGTCAGTTTTTTAAAATAATTTCTATGTAACTAAAAAATTTTAAACTTCGTATACTGGTAGAATGTGTTTATAAAACATCTTTTTCTCTTGGCTTTCTTGAGAAAATTCTATAGTTTGCAAGATATTTGGTCTTTAATTTCTTGCATTTCGGCAATTTCAACCAATCAATGACGTTTATTGAGGTGAAAACTATTTCTGTCGTAACATTTTATGGTAGCGTCATATGAAAATGTCCCTGTTTTTTATGAGAAAAAAAGATACCCTGTGGCCATGAACTGAAGAGTCACTCGTAAACAGAGCTGGATAACAAAACCGTTCCCTCTTTAGTGTCCACCCATAGTTATGACCCTAGTATCGATCTATTGCATTTCAATCTGTTTTAGGGTTAGGGGTGGGGGGAAGGATATCTATTTTTTTCTTCAGAAATGTAAATAAACCCAATCTGTTTCTTAAACGAGGGACATTTTCATATTTCACCGCCAGAACATTTTACGGCAGATGTTTTCACCTCAATAGACGTCATTGATTGGTTGAAATTACCAAAACTGAAGAAAATATCTTACAAATTACAGAATTTTCTCAAGAAAGCCAAGAGAAAAAGATATTTTATAAACACATTCTACCAGTATAAGAAGTTTAAAAGTGTTTAGTTACGTAGAAATTATTTTAAAAAAATACCGTTCAAACCGAAAAGATCCGGAATATCTTTTATCGGCGTAGATACAAAAATTCAATTCGAAAATAACTGCTCAGTAAAGTGGCAATCCAAGATAAAGCTCTGAAACTTGGGGTGCCTGGAAATGACAAACTTTTCAAAACAAGCATTTCATAGTTGGGATACCCAGCGCTGGATTAACCACGAAGCTTAGGGGGTACCACAGAAATGGTAAATGGTTTACGGCACAAAAGAAATCACTTTAAACTTGCTGAAATAATATTCGGAATGCCTTTATCTCTAAGTATAGATGCTGATGTGTTACCTAAGATTAATTTTGAGGATGTAGGAGAAAACTTTTCAAATATAAATAAAGTAAAACTATACAAAAATAAACATTTTCCCTCTTACTGTTTTATTTCGTTTCGAAAAATAAAAAATTATTTTATGGTTTGTTATTGTTTATATTTTGAATTACATAAGTTTTTATGAGGGCACCAAAATCTTTTAAGTGCTTAGGGCCTCGATAGGTCTTAATCCAGTTCTGGGGATACCTCGTTTCTTTTCTTTCTTCTAATGAAATTAAAATCTAAGGTGTTCGAGCATTTTAGGCAGAATAAAAATATTTATTATTTTCAAATTAAGGGTGAGGAAAATGTACGAGTGCAAAAGAATACCTTCCATAACTTATTAAGCAACACAAGAAAATTCACATTTTCTTTTACAAAACACCAGACTTCTTGGTGTTTTAATTATGTATTATTACTTTAGAATTACAATGAATTTTAAACAGTTGGCATTCCGAAAATGTTTGTGCAAATGATTTGGCTTCTATGAATAGCTTTTCAATAAGAAATTATAGGCCCTCATGTTGAGTCGTACAGAAAAGAGAAGTAGGTTCAATATCGAAACTCGAACCCCGTATCTAACACTTGTCAGACAGCCGTGTGTAACCTATTCATCAACAGAATGCCTGTAATGCAATCGATAACGCGGTTGGGTTAATTCCTGGTTTTTGCCTCAATTTTGTTTCTTCTATCTCATATCATTTTGCGTTATACATCTTAGCAGGTAAATTTTCGAAGATTAAAAATGACAATTGTAAACTTCAGAGCTCTTTTTTCTTTATTCACTAAAGAAATCCGAATTGCTTGATGTTATTTAATTTGTTGCAGCCGTGACAACTAAGGAAAGCTATATCAGTGTAGTAAATTTCCTTCCTCGATATATTTTGTTAACTAACCAAGCATTTACCTACACGATACCTATTTGATTATAATTTGTATTCCGTAACTTAGCTCACCGACAGTCACGTGATACACTTATTGCCTTCCATACTTTATGCTTAGCTCCGCTACACAAAAAAAAAATCTGTTATTTAATACTTATAAGGTAACAATGTTGTTATCTCACTTTTATATTCATTGGAAACAACCAGTCTCCAACTTTGGACATTTTCTCAACTTTCATAATGTTTTAAAATACGGCAGGGTTTGAATGAATTTCCATTATGCCGTCTGACTGTATTGTTAAAGGCTGTCACTCGAGCAGTCGTATAGACAAGTCAATAACATTTTTTCTACTACCTTGGGACAACATACAGCTCCGAACAATCTGGGTTAGATTGGCCGGTTACGACCCCCTCGATGCCAACGACGTGAAGCACATAACTAGGGAGCATAGCATTTGTAGTCTCCATTTTGTTGATAACCAGAATAACTTACTGCACAGCAGCATTCCGACTCTGAATCTTCCTATCCAAGGTACGATTGTTTATTCCCTAGCTTCGTTAAAACACAAACTCATGCTCGTAAACGAGTTAATCTATATTTATGTTTCGTTAACTTTCTATTACTAAATTGTATATTCTCCTTGTTTTGTGGGCGCGGAGGAATTTTTTCTTCGACGTCTCCGTACGAACTTATTTAACTAAGGGGATTATTTTGGAGCGGCACCGATTGAAGTGAGTCTTAAGTTTTGTCTTTTGAGCATAATGGGACGTAACCCAACTCTTCTAACAACATTAAATTTGTTTTTCCTTGAGGTAAAATAAGGCGTTTATTATTCCAACAGAAATGTAAAATAGAAATTATTACGTGAATGTTCATTAACTAATATTTTTGATTGACGATCTTTGAATATGACGTACCCATTTCATTTCATGTTCAAGATGAAATATAAATTTGAGCGATGTTGCAGTATAAAGTACCCTTTTCACTTTCACAAAACTCGTTATTACTTGACTAGCTAAGCACCGAACTGCGTAAACAACGTTCAACATATTGAATGGGTGAAGCACGTATTCACTGCATGACTTGTGAAGAGAAATATCAGTGTAGTAAATTTCCTTCCTCGATATATTTTGTTAACTAACCAAGCATTTACCTACACGATACCTATTTGATTATAATTTGTATTCCGTAACTTAGCTCACCGACAGTCACGTGATACACTTATTGCCTTCCATACTTTATGCTTAGCCCCGCTACACAAAAAAAAAATCTGTTATTTAATACTTATAAGGTAACAATGTTGTTATCTCACTTTTATATTCATTGGAAACAACCAGTCTCCAACTTTGGACATTTTCTCAACTTTCATAATGTTTTAAAATGCGGCAGGGTTTGAATGAATTGTTATTATGCCGTCTAACTGTATTGTTAAAGGCTGTCACTCGAGCAGTCGTATAGACAAGTCAGTAACATTTTTTCTACTACCTTGGGACAACATACAGCTCCGAACAATCTGGGTTAGATTGGCCGGTTACGACCCCCTCGATGCCAACGACGTGAAGCACATAACTAGGGAGCATAGCATTTGTAGTCTCCATTTTGTTGATAACCAGAATGACTTACTGCACAGCAGCATTCCGACTCTGAATCTTCCAATCCAAGGTACGATTGTTTATTCCCTAGCTTCGTTAAAACACAAACTCATGCTCGTAAACGAGTTAATCTATATTTTTGTTTCGTTAACTTTCTATTACTAAATTGTATATTCTCCTTGTTTTGTGGGCGCGGAGGAATTTTTTTCTTCGACGTCTCCGTACGAACTTATTTATCTAAGGGGATTTTTTTGGAGCGGCACCGATTGAAATGAGTCTTAAGTTTCGTCTTTTGAGCATAATGGGACGTAACCCAACTCTTCTAACACCATTAAATTTGTTTTTCCTTGAGGTAAAATAAGGCGTTTATTATTCCAACAGAAATGTAAAATAGAAATTATTACGTGAATGTTCATTAACTAATATTTTTGATTGACGATCTTTGAATATAACGTACCCATTTCATTTTTTAAAAGTTCAGTTTTGACAGTCGGCTGCCAATTATTCGTAGTGTATTGCAAAAAACCTTTCTATTTCAAAGTTTTGATGTAATTTCATCAGTTTTCAGAATATTTTATTTCATGTTCAAGATGACATATAAATTTGAGCGATGTTGCAGTATAAAGTACCATTTTCACTTTCACAAAACTCGTTATTACTTGACTAGCTAAGCACCGAACTGCGTAAACAACGTTCAACATATTGAATGGGTGAAGCGCGTATTCACTGCATGACTTGTTAAGAGAAACTCGATATTTCGCAGCCTTTTAGTGTTGTTTGTAAGAAAAGGGCATATTGCAATTTGCAAAATATACCCGTGATGGCGTGCAGTTGGATATCGTTTATTGTTTCAGTAAGAAAAATGTATTTTTTTTCTATAAAAGCAGTGGGTTTTTTGAGTTGCTGCTATTGATTTAAATGAATACCTATAACTAAATAATATAAAGTAGACAAAACCAGAATGATTAAAGACTTGTATGTTTCTGTATTTGCTACTGGGTTCAGAGGACCCAACTGTTACCGGTGGATTCAATTTAACGAAACAAAATATTTCCACAAAGTATGCAAGAGTCTAATTGAGAGGGTGTCATTGGAGTTGCGAAGAAATGTTTTCTAGAAGTACTACATAACCGGAAAACACACTGTTGAATATTATAGGAAATAAAATTGCTCATAAGCGTTCGTATGTAAGAATGTCATTATGACATGCATTTAATTACTGCATTGTGGATCACGGTAGGAACTTTCATCAATACTGCTAACCGTCAAGTATGTTCCCCAGTTAATGACTCAAAAATGATCTCATGTCAAGAAATAATTGAAGCAGGTGAATAGTACATTTGGAAAACTTTTCAGTAGTTACTAAAACATGTCATTGCAAATTGTAAAATAGTGATGTAGCGTAGGGTGCGCGAATAGCACAGGGTGACCAATTAAATATACTTGTTTGCTGTAGGCAATTAAGGACGGGGACGGCCAATTTGGCTACTGTACAGAGCTGTTGAAGAGATCTGCAGTTGCCAAACTGGTATCAACAAACGTGAAAGTGACACACTACTCAGAGAATGCCTTTTTTGCCTGGATGTGGATATCTGCCTTCATATTTCAGCATTAAATAATTATAAAGTATTGGGGATTGAAATGAAATGATAGGATCCATATTGTACTGTAGAGACATGACTTGCTCAGAAGGCAATTTCTTAGATGTCACTTGTATACATAAATAGAATTTTGGTATAAGAAAATAAAATACAATATTTCATTATATAGTGGGAAATTCCTCATGGAAATTATCAAAACATCTACAACTTTAAGAAGGTTATGTGTTTGATAAATAGTTATTGGTCTGACAAAATAAGATGGCAATATACACAAGAAAGAAAAATAGGATATAAGAGAGGCTTGATAATGGATGGTAAATATGAATATATTGCTTAATGTGGGGTGCAGCAAAATCATGCAATTGATCTAATTTTAAATAAAGAAAGCACACAGTAAAAGCACTCTTGTATAGTAATGTGGTCCAAGATTAATTGATACTGCTTATATGGCAACAAGAAAATGTAAATAGTTCTTCCTAGAACCTTGAGCTTGTACTTTTTCCCAAACAGGAATTTCTCCCAGTGACACACATATTGCACATAGTTGTTTAAATATACTTCAGCATTTAGAAAAATTTCTATCCATATCATATACTAGGTTTCAAACTTGAAACTACTCTTTCATCCTATAATTATATGAATGTGCCTGAATTGGAATCAAATAAAAATGGAATTTGGTATAGTCAGCTTGTTAACTGTCACTCCTTTGGAATTTCCCATGCATAAACTGGTGTTATTTCTTTAGATAAACTTTTACAATGCTAATGTAAATCACACTTAATTGTTAAAATATCACCAGTTTTATTTCACTGTTCATTTGTGTGTATGTATGTATGTATATATATATATATATATATATATATATATAATATATATATATATATCATCATTGTCCGCTTTCCATGCTGCTATGGGTTGGACGGTTTGACTGAAGACTGGCAAGCCAGGAGGCTGCACCAGGTTCCAATCTGATCTTGCAAGGTTTCTACAGCTAGATGCCCTTTTCTAACGCCAACCACTCTGAGAGTGTAGTAGATGCATTTTACATGCCACTGGCACGGGAGCCAGTCAGGCGAATCTGACTGGCTCCTGTGTTCGATGCCAGTAGCCTCTGACTAGTTCGTTTGCCGTGGCACATAAAATGCACCATCTAAATGTGGCCGATGCCAGTACTCCCTGACTGGCCCGTGTGCCAGTGGAACATAAAAAGCACTATCCGAACGTGATCGATGCCAGGCCCGCTTGACTGGCTTCTGTGCCAGTGGCACATAAAACGCACCCACTAAACTCTCGAAGTGATTGGCATTAGGAAGGGCATGTAGTTTAGCAGTAGAAACATTGCCAGATCAGATTGGAGTCTGGTGCAGCCACTAGCTCTCCTGGCCTCAGTCAAACCATCCAATCTATGCCAGCATGGAAAATGGATGTTAAACAATGATGATGATGTATATTTTTATTAATATTTAGCAACAGTGACTCAAAGTTCAAAAGTTTCGTGTATCAGGACATATATATATATATATACATACATACATCCTGTACACGCACACACACACACACACACACGTGTGTTTCACCTGACAAAGCAGATGACAGAAGGTCATATCAACTGATGGTTCTACAGAAGATCTGACTTCGTGCACAAACTCTGCATACACACCTCCCTTGTCTATTGTTTTGTGCATGCATCCATCTATGTTTATTGTCCACTCTATACCTTTAGGATACATTATTACTGCTCAAATTGATGATATAGGACTTGATAGGTTGCCTTTTCTTACTCAAGACAAGGCAACCTCTATAATTATAAAGCTCTCAATACTATCTGGTTTAGGAAGGACATCCTACCATAAAAACCATGCCAAAAGTGAGACATTGGAGCAAAGCATTGTCCTTCAACTAGTTAAATCTTCTCAAACTGTCCTACCCATGCTAGAATGGAAAATGATGATATATCTCTATATATCATCATCATCGTTTAACGTCCATTCTCCATGCTAGCATGGGTTGGACGGTTCGACTGGGGATTTGGGAAGCCAGAAGGCTGCACCAGGCTCCAGTCTTGTCTGGCAGTGTTTCTACACTGGATGCCATTCCTAATGCCAACCACTCCTTAAGTGTAGTGGGTGATTTTTATGTGCCACCTGCACAGGTGCCAGGCGAGGCTGGCAACGGCCACGGTTGGACTGGTGCATTTTACGTGCCACCGGCACGGAAGCCAGTCGAGGTGGCACTGGCATCGGCCACGATTCGGATGGTGCTTTTTACGTGCCACCGGCACGGAAGCCAGTCGAGGCGGCGCTGGCATCGGCCGCGATTCGGATAGTGCTTTTTACGTACCACCAGTCCAGGGGTCCTGGCATCTGCCAGGTGCCAGTCATAGGATTGGTTCAATTTCGATTTCACTTGCCCCAACAGATCTTCGCAAGCAAAGTGGGGTTGGCATGGGTGCCTGTCGTCGGATGAGATTCGATATCGACTTTGCTTGCCTCAACAGGTCTTTATGTGTCCAAGGGAGGAAAGGCATGCATAAGTGGGCTGGACTCACTTGTCCTGCCTGGTCTTCTCACGCACAGCATATTTCCAAAGGTCTCGACGGCAAAATGTCTGTGTGTGTGTCCTTTATACAAATTCACAATTTTTCAGTTAGAGGGATTGCACTTTCTATGGTCATTCAAAACCATTCAAGGGTGGTCGTGCACATCTTTACATTTCCCCATAAGAAAATCAATAGAAGTGACTTTTTTGTGAATTTTCTATCCAAAATCCAATCAAAATGCCCGAAACTTGATACGCCAATTAAATGCCAGCTAGCTGTATGTGATTGGTCGGAGATTTGGACAGTACTCGCATGTATGTGCGCATGCAGCTGTATATGCATGCACTAGCACTATGACCCGGCATTGCCAGGTCATAGTGCTAGTGTATGTATATAATAATGGACTCTCTTGTTAAGAACAAAACATGACTCAGGAGGAAACAAAGCATTGTTGTTGAACAACATGCATAAATTTACTTTCAAATCAAATTTGTATGGAACTTATCTAATGCACTCCTTTTGTAACCTGATGTGCCAAGTTATGCAAAAAGAAAAAAAAAAAAGAAGCATGTTATGGAATACAGAGATGCCAAGCCCAAACAGATGATTGCTGATCTCTTTTTACCAGTATCATGTGGCAAGTTCCCCTTGCTGAAAAGTTTTGTCCAATACTACATAACATGTGCCTAAATGGATCATAGGCACAAACTGGAATACAGAAAATATTATATACTTAATGCTATGTTGAGATTTATAGAGTTCTATCACTCTTCAAGTGGTCTTACAATGTCACCATTTCTCATTTCAAGTACTTATACAACACCACTACTTATCGCTAGAAGTACCTTCCATGTGGGGAGCGGGTAACTAACATATAGTTTTTATTACTACTAACTAGCGTTCATATCAAATCTCTTTTATATAAAACTATGTAAAAAGTAGGTGTAAGACAAAATGAAAACGCTCTCCTAAAGGTAGGGCTATTTGTACGAGGTGAATGCAGAATATCAAATTCTGGTGTACATCTGAAGCCATGTATGTTTACGGTTTTAATGTAGGGATGTTTTGGAGTGAACCCACTCTTTTGAAAGTTACCAATGTAGACTGAATTCAGATTATAATGTTGCAGAAGAATCCACTAGCCTTTATTCAAGCCATTGTTGTATCTCACGAATTTAAGATTTGAAACTTCGGTTAATGTTGACAAATCGAAAAAAAAAAAAAATAGTGCAACGGGTGTAATAAAAAAAGGTGTAGGAAACGAATATGAAAACAAAAATTCCGGGAAAGCAACGGGGGTGGAGAGAGGCCTTCGAAAAATTCACAAGATCCGATGTGTTTCCCTCATAACTTTTAGGAAAATGTTTTTTTTTAGTGAAATTTTTTATAAATACCTTTCAAACGGTGTAGATTACTATTATAAAGAAATTTGTGGGGAAAATCTTTTCCTGGGGGCTGAGGAGAGGACTATGGAAAATTCACAAGATCCTAGTTTTTCCCTAGTAACTGAAAACATAATCCTTTTGAAGTCACAAATTAGGCTTTTCCTCAGGAATTTAAATGCTAAACGTCCCTTTGAAAGGTTCAGGTCCTTCTATATATTATATAGATAGATATGTGTGTGTATACATACATACACACACACACACACACATATATATATATATATATATATATATATATATATAGTAGGACCCAAACCCCTCTTCAGAGGGATGTTTAGCATCTAAGTTCCTGAGGAAAAGCCTAATTTGTGATTTCAAAAGGATTATATTTTCCTCAAAGTTACGAGGGAAAAACTCAGCTCTTGTGAATTTTCCGAAGTCCTCTCCCACCCCCGTTGCTCTCCGCGCATTTTTGTTTTCAGGTTCGTTTCCTACTTGGGTGTGAAGTAGAAAGATGTACATTTTCCTCTATGTTACGAGGTAAAAACATCGGATCTTGTGAATTTTCCATAGTCCTCTCCCCACCCCCTCGGAAAAGATTTTCCTCACAAATTTCTTTATAATCGAAATCTAAACCGTTTGAAAGGTATTTTTATAAAATTTCACTTAAAAACACCTTATTTTCCAAAAAGAGGGTAAAACATAAGATCTTGTGAATTTTCCGAAGGCCTCTCCCCACCCCCTGTTGCTTTCCTGGAATTTTTGTTTTCATATTTGTTTCCTACACCTTTTTTTTTACACCCGTTGCACTATTCTTTTTTTGATCTCGTTTTCTGGTAATAATGTCAACATTAATCGAAATTTTTCCTGTTTTTAACAGAAGCTGTAACTATTCTGCTACTCGCTTAAAAGTTATTCTAAAAATAAACAATCACATCATCAAGATCTCAGAGCTGTGATATAATTGATGAGTTATTGAAAACAATGTGAATAATGAGAATAATCTGAATGCTTAAGAGTTACGGAGCATTGTTTAGGTGTTGGACAATTACATCAAAAATGTTTCTGAAATTATATTAAGATTATAGTTTTAGAAACAAAAATATTAGAGAGACATTTTATTAATAATATTTATGATATTAAATGGAAAGACCCCCCCCCCATTTTCTCGCAATTTTTTTCCCAAAAACTCGCGTTTTCGGAATTTTTAAATGTCTGCCCCCCCCCTTACTACCTCCCAATTTCTTCGTTTTCACTTCTTTCCGTAACCTTAACTCTAAATTAGTGGTGGGGTACAAAAGGAACTCTTGCCTATTATATTCTCAGGTGATAAGAATTAGAGCAATCAAAACAATCGCTTTTTAAATGCATAAATGCAACGCACTGCCTTTAATATCACAGAAAAACCAAGAGGGTTTATGGGAATTTTTCTAGAATATAATTCAGATTTTAATCATAAAATGTAATTGTTGTTTTTATCTCGATTGGGATGTAAATGATTGTCTTTGGAGTAACTTGTCCTGTTCACTTTTCAGTGTATCTCATGTACGGAAAACTCACCGACCAACAAGTTACCTGTTAGCAAATTCACTTTTAAGCAATTCGGTTTATATTTAATAAAAGCTTAAATTCTCTTGTCATTCGAACATATGATAGTTTTTGTAGTTTTGGGAGGGTCATTACGTCGGTAATAATAAACACACGCACTATTATTATTGGTGCAATGAACCTCCCAAGACACAAGATTTGTTTCAACACGAATTCACATCAAGAATCTTGCAAACCAAATGCATAAATAAAATGATAGTTCAAATGTTTTTAAAATATAACGTTTGAATTTTTCGAATCAAAGAGGATACAAAAAAATGTATATTATTAGCCATTTTATTAAAGAAAAACAACTGAAAAAAGACAGTACTGTGGAAATGTGTGAAATATCAAAAATAAGCCATAGACGAATGAGTACAGTCGGTGACACAAAAGTGAACACACCCACATTGTCGATGCATCAAAAATTTGTGAGTTAACTTTTTAACAAGTTGTTGATCACCGTTGATCGGCAAATTGCTGTTGGGGAATTTGTAAGCAGTGCATTTAAAACTTCGTTATTTAATGTATCTTTTTTGTGAATTGTAGTGTATCGAGCATATCGATTGATCACATAGAAGTTGTCTCGTTGGCTTGTGTTAGATTGTTTTTCATGAGTGCTTTTGCTATTGTATTTAATGAACGTATATATTCGATAATGAACATTTTCTATTTTAGTACTTTAAAAAAAAATTCAATATGTAACTTGCGGGTGTGTGGTAGAGTTACGCCCCTTTATGCCTAAATGAAATGATTTTGAAAGTCGGTCGTCTCCCTGCAAAATCCCCCAACAAAACAAGTAGACCGTAGCGCAGTTTCAAAAGAAAAGAATTCTTCCGCGGATACCAAACTATTTATTTTTCTCCTGCACAGAGGTCCATGTTTATTATTATTTTATTAATAGTTATTCATTTCTTACGTTGACATACGACGTTAGAATAATTGAGTTGCCGATTTGAGAATATGTTCATTGTTTTCTAACGAGTAACAATTCGTGTGTTTAATAGCTTACAGCCGAGATTCAAAACGAGTTATGCTTGTATACAATAGGACTCATCACTAAGAAGGTAATAAAGATAACTGCTGTGAGAGTGTCCTTTCAAGAGGAAATTACAAATCTATTTCTTTTTTAATGTACTTTCTTTCTAATTCAATCAGAATGTCTCAAAATTAATGTTATTTATTTAAAATTGCTTTCTGAAAATTAACTGCCCAAACTGTGTAAAATAACTTAGTTTCTTTCTCTGAAGTAATTTACTTTTCTCTCTTCTCTATACTTTCGTTGGAAGCAAAGCGAGTAGAGTCATTAAAATATCCACTAAATGATCAGAAGTTTGCATCCTCTGATTGGTTTGTAATTTGGCAAAGACGATCGGTAACTAAATGGATACCATAAAACGATGATTTACTACTAAGTAAAACGGAATCACGAGAAAACACGAGCGAAAAGGAGAGCCTCTACGCAGTCATTTGGTTGGTAGAAATAGCAGCCAAAGCTCATATCTACTCTATACACATAGGTGGAGAGGGTTGAATATTACATCTGTGAAAACTAATATATATAATAGAGTATAATTGTGACTTCTTCATTTAAATACTTGCATTAATAAACCGATTCCTTTTTGAGAATTTTGATCACTTATATTGCCGAACATGTTAAAGTGTAAATCCTTTCATGTGCAACTTAAAATATTCTCGAAGCGCGATAATGCAAATTATTTTAATTTGCTTCGAGATTAAAATAACCTCGAAACAAATTAAAATAATCTCAGAGCAAATTAAATAGATATTTTTTTATATGAAAACGTAACGGACGTTTGTGTTTTGAAGTGCTTGGATTTACGTTGGATAGTTTTAAATTGGAATACATTGCATCGTTTAATTTATCCCTACAATGCTACGTTTGCTTACAGATAATGAAAATCAGTCCGAAAACAGCGAAAGCTTGACTCAAAGTATAAGTACTTCTATTTTACGAGGTGTCAAACGAGGAAGCAAGCGAGGGCCATACAAGAAGTCTGCACTCGAAACTCGAAAGCGTGTACTGTCTGCAGCTGAACGAGGAAAAGATTTGAAATCTATTGCTGCAACACATGGCGTGAAGAAGACAACTGCATATAATTGGGTGCGCAGAGATCGTGCATCGCATTTGCGCCGTGGAGGTGTCCGTGATAAGGTGAAGAAGATAGAGCATGAACATATCGAGTCACTTATTGAGAGGTTAAACGAATGTCCACAATTAACATTGAAGAATCTTTGCGAACATTTACTTTCAAAGTATGGATTGATTGTGTCCGAACAAACTATAGCCAATCATCTAGATGGAAGAATGATTTCATTGAAGCAAGTACATTTATGCCCAGAGACGGTCAACAATCAGAAAAACAAGCTTTTGAGGAAGGAGTACATCGAGACAGTGATGAAATCATCTGCTGAAGGAAAGTTCTTTGTATATATCGGCAAGTCAAATGTCAACCTTTTCCTTAGAAGAAGTAAAGGCGGGTTAATGAAAGGAACACGTTCAGTTCCGCATCTGCCTTCTTCCAAAGGTCCGACTATCCATATGATTGGGGCTGTTTGTCAAGCTGGATCGATCGATTTCCAAAGAACAAGAGGAAGTTATCGGAGTGACTCGTGCAATGTGTGGGTGCGAGACCTGTTGCAAAACGTTATTGGCAATGGTACTTCGTGTGAACAAATAGTGATGGTTACTGACAATGCCCCTTGCTACTCGGATTTAGAAAACGTCTTAAGTGAGTTCCAAGGAGCAACACTTCTTCGTCTTGCGCCTTATTCACCCATGTTAAATCCAGTTGAGGGTGTCTGGAGTGTGATTAAGACTCAACTCAAACAGAAGGAAGCCAATCAGCTTTCCGAATTGATAGCAGGTGATCCACAAAATATATTATCAAAATCTGAATGGAAACTTAGATTTGTGGAAAGGTTGATTGACGAAAGTGTAACCGTCATTACGCCTAGTATGTGTTTGAATTTCGTTAATCACATCCAGTTGTTATTTGGACGTGCCCTCCAAATGAAAGATATGCCTGTTGGTCAGTAAAAACAGTTTTACAAACTCATCATGTGAGAATGTTGTTGGTATGGCTATTTATATGACTGAATCGTTTTAACTTGAGGTGTGTAGGTACTTTGGGCTTGTAACTGTAGTTCTAAAATAGATGATGCCCATAAATTCATGAAAGATATTTTGATACTTGTTCTATAATTATTGCCAGTTAAAATTAAACTAATTTATTACTCGTTAGATAAAGGCACCGGGAATATGGTAGGTGGCATTACCTAAATTAGAAAAGCAAAACATTAATTTTGTTTCGAGATTATTTTTATGTTTCATTGTTATTTTATTTCGATATTATTTTAATTTTCAATGAAAAGGATTTGGTTCTGTGGTGAAAATGCACACTAACCACTGTATTTAAAACTGGGAAAACGATATCGTAATGCGTCGTCTTAAACGCCGAGAACTTAGAAATGACGGTCTAACGTCTACAGTAATCGGGTTGGGTGAACCAGACTCATAGCGCTTGCGCGAGATTGTTAGTTGTTATCTTGGTGTCACATGCGTTGTGACTATTGTTTCTACGATTTCAAGATATCATAAAGGCTCGTCATGGCGCAAACACCTACACGAAGGAAATACCAAGCTGGGTTTAAGTTGAACGTAATAGCATATGCAAAGAAGCACAATAATTGCGCTGCTGCACGAGAATATGGTGTAACGGAGAAGGTGGTGAGAGATTGGAGATTAAAAGAAGATATATTAAAGAAAATCCCTAAGAGCAAATGTGCAATGAGAAGAGGTAGTGCACATTGGCCAAATTTAGAAAATTATTTAGCAGATCTAGTTTGCGAGTATCGAAAAAATGGATACGGTATATCAAGAAATAAAATCCGCAATATGGCACTCGAGTGGGCAAAAGAAAATCAAGCGGATTGTAAAGACTTCAAAGCCACCGCTTCATGGTGTAGTCGATTCATGGAGAGACATAACTTAGTATTGAGAAAGAGAACCAAATTAGCGAAGAAATTACCTACAGAGCTTGACACCGAAATAACTTATTCCCGTCGTTCTAAATTAATGCAGCGTAAAAAAAGTAATTACTTTCTTTATATCCCTTTGTCTTTTTTATTTGTAATTTCCGGCCTCTAACATGCTATATTTCGTGTGAAACTTTGTCTTATACGTTAAATATAAGACGAAATAAACATTTTGAGGGGAAATTTACGAAGTCGTCTTATATACCTTGTCGCATTATAGACCGACCCACACGGTCATTTTTCTATCGGTGCATTATTATAGTCGGGATTAACTTTTCTTGACACCGCCATTAATGTTTATGTTGGCGTTGGTATATGAAAAGTTGCACAACGCATAATTCAAAATCGAAGGTGGTACGAAATCTCGAAGCGAAAAAGATAAAATAGCTTGTTTACTGTTTGGATTAAAAACCCATACGGCGGAAGTAAAGAACATGAACTGCACCCACTTTCGGCTTTTGGGGAGTTTTTTTCCTACAGAAACCCACTTTTTTGACTGCAGAGATTCCGAATCGGCACTTCTTGTTACTTTCACTCTTCCTACGAAATTGTGGGTTTCTTGCATAAGTTTTGTTGCACTTTTTCAACTCTTTACTAAAAATTCCCTGATAGGAATAAAAGTAATGTTTTATAACTTTCTTGGTCCAAGCTAAGTATTATATGTTTCTCTTCAGAACATGTTCTCGGCTGGTGTATGTTCCTGGAAAAGTATTTTAGAATTTGGTGCCATTTAATCAGATTGTATGTCTGTCATCGTACTTCAATAGATGAAAATGAAGAGTTTTTTTTTTGTTTTTTTTGTCCCAAAGGTTTATAAGTAAATGGCTAAGACAACTAGCACATTGGTGTAAATTGATATTCCACAACAAGCATTCATTGTGTTACTTAACTGTGCTTACCGAGGAATTATGAAAAATATATGATTTAGAATACGTTACACTTCTGCTTTATCTGTTTTTCGTTTGCTGCTAGAGTCACTATTGTTAAGGGCTCACAGTTTTCAACAATTCGTGAAAGCGTGAACATTTACTTTCTTTTTGTATCAAATATAGAAGTTTTAAAATTATTACTTAAAACTGTTACTAATAATTTTAAAATGTAGATTATATATTGTTATCAGTGAGAACTCATAATAGTTGCTCTTTGTAATGGGATAAACCGTTAATAATTAATGTATCTGATAATTATTTGGAAGGTGAAGATCCAACGATGGTAAATTTTTACTATTACACTTGTCTCGTCAGTATGTATGGGTTTCTTAGAGAACAAGTGGAGTCCGACGGTTTTGATGGTCATATTCGTTCAAAACTCGTAAAAAAAGACTTAGGAAAAACGTACATATTATCTTCAAAGTATGACAGATGAAATAGTACGACTTTGGCTTATTGAGATTATGGTATACTGAGAAATTATTTCCGATTCATGATCCACACATTTTCAAAAAGTAACTCAATAATGACTAAGTAGGTATAAGCTGTTAGCAGTCTGTAACCAAATCGTTGCTTATTTAATTTTCATGAATAGCTCTTTTCTTTCTCTCATCACAAATGCATCTAAAAGAAAATAAAAGAGTATTTCAAGAAGTGTTATCTTTATATCGTCCATGTAGTATTACATGAAAATTATTGAACCTATAAACCACAAATGAATTTGTACGTGGTTGAGAAGTTTGCTTACCAACGACATGATTTGGGGCAGTCCCTCTGAATGGCACCTTGGGCAATATCTTCTTCTATAGTACTGAACTGATCAAAGCTTTATGATTGGATTTGGTTGACAGAAACCGAAAGAAGGCCATCATATGTGTGTTTGCATCACATGATAGTTGTAAATGAGCATCACCATACCAGTGGTGTCCTTCGTTTCTAAACCTCTGTGAAACCATGTCTGACCAAGGGGAAATAATACGGTGCTTGGAAACAGGAGGGTTGGCAACAAAGGCATCAAGCCATAGATGATTTGCTTTGACAAATTCTGTCTGGCTCGTATAACCATTGAAAAGTGGAGTTTAAAATGATGATAGCAATTTAATTTGCTTCCTTAATTACACTAGTAAAAGTTGACTAATGAGTTAATTAAAACAAAGCTTTATTGATTTTAGAACTTTTGTAGCCACAGCATTTCTAAATTATTCTGAATGGTAATAGGGTTAATTTACCAGCACATAATTTCATATTTAGTAAATATGGTTATACAACCATTGGGGTATTAAATTAAGATGGACAGTAATCCACAATCTGTCATCATCATCATCGTTTAACGTCCACTTTCCATGCTAGCATGGGTTGGACGGTTCAACTGGGGTCTGGGAAGCCAGAAGGCTGCACCAAGCCAGTCAGATCTGGCAGTGTTTCTACAGCTGGATGCCCTTCCTAACGCCAACCACTCCGTGAGTTAGTGGGTGCTTTTTATGTGCCACTGACACAGGTGTCAGACGAGGCTGGAGAACGACCACGCTCGGATGGTGCTTTTTATGTGCCACCGGCACGGAGGCCAGGCGAGGCTGGCAACGACCACGATCGGATGGTGTTTGTTACGTGCCACTTGTATGGAGGTCAGTTGATGCGGTGCTGGCTACGGCCACGTTCAGATGGTTCTCTTATGTATGCCTGCAAATTAAAAAAAAGTATTCATAATATATTCATTATCAGTATAAATAGTAAATAATATGAAGACTGTATCAATGTATTTGACACTGTTTTATTTAAATTTCAGGTTCCAATGAGTATGACAAGATTCTTGAAACTGCCTCAGAACTCTATACAGCTAATCAACTTCCGGTAAAAATAATATTAAAATTTCTTAGTAGTAGCTGGCTGTGTTAAAAGGGTTTCATCCATTTGAAAAGTTATGTAAGCACTCTGCTGCCCACACTATTGTTGACCCAATACATCATGCTATAAATAGATATAAGTATATGGACCCTTCCACATTTACATGTACTTTTTCTATATTAGTATAGAGCAGGGATGGGCAACTTTTCCTCAATTGGAGGTCACATCGTACCATTTCCAAGTGGAAAAGGTCCACATGATAAAACACATGCATGAAATATTACTTGCCTACTTTACACTGAATTTTTTGCAGTTCTTCTTAATTTTATTTATCTTAGTATGAAATTAGTAATCTAGAAACTTGTTGAAGGCCGCAGGTTGCCCATGCCTGGTATAGAGTCATGCACTTAAATTGTGCTATTAATAAAATTTGTAGACTCGAGTTCAGGTAGTCAATTCTTTGGAAAAGCATAATGTGCTTCACACTGTGATGCTTCCCAGCAATGACAAGTGTTAATAGAAACTAACACATCTTTTATTGTTTCCCTTATGATTTTTGTGCAAAATAACATTGTTTTTTCTTCAATATTAACTTAAAGTTTTTGGGAATGCCAAGTAATATTTCCATATTCTTTAAATAACATCTTTTTTACACAAATAAAGGATTGAGATTTTTAATTGGGGATCTGAAAATTATGCCTTCCCCAGTGTCTTTAGTGACATGTCAGCCAATATTGATATTAGGGAATTAAAATCATGTCCAAATCAGATTAGAAACTGGCAACACATGAGGTATTGAGAAAAAAAAGAATTACTGAAAGGTATGTTAAGTGATATTCACAACCAACTATTTTGATTTTCATTTACTTCTATTATTCCTTGTAGGTAAAATCACAAGTGATTAAATCAGCCCATCAACAAATTACTCCTTCATATTCTTTAAATAAGTTAGATGTGGAACACCGGCGGAAAAATCCTTCTTCTTCAGCATCGAAATCCATCAATAGCTTATCAGATGCAAACCAATCATTTTCACCACCTGCAAAAGTTCCTAAAAAACATAACTTCTCTAAACCGTGAGTGATTTCAGATTCATAACTTTTTTTTATTTTTAATTAATTTATTTTTTTAGATGTATTCATATTATTCATGCCATTAAGCTATAGGAAAAAAAGAATCATGGATGGATAAAAGTTAAGTTGCTTTCTTCCTGGCTAAATGGGTAATAATGTGTATTCTGTTCTGTTGTTAAAGGAAAATGCTGAATTTCTAGACAAGACAATTCATAGTCAAACTGTCCAACCCATGCCAGCATGGAAAACGGATGTTAAACGATGATGTGAAAATGTATCTTCTACTGGTTAAAATGATGAATATTTCTGTTGTTCAATCAGCAAGCTCCTTAATCATTTGGATTATATTGTGTATGGGGCTAAGTATTCCACAGGTGCACATGCCCTTAATGAATCGGGATCAGTATGACACAGTGTATCACAACACTGGCTCTTTGAAGTACAAGGACTGTCCATTTGACAGGCTTCTGTAGATTCCACCTACCCAGTTTCACCCATAAGACCGAAGGCTATGGCAGAAGACACTTGGCCAAGTTAATGCACAGTGGGATTTAACCCAGGACCTCAGTAGTATTGAGTAAAGTATTAACTATTTTGCTAGTGTAAGTTTTACTTTCTGTTTTGAGTACAAAATTACATCTACTCAGAATAACTAGCATCTCAAGACATTTTTATTTATGATATCTTGTTAGGAAGGGCATCCAGCCATAAAAACTATGCCAAAACACACTCAGAAGAATGGTGCTGGCTCCCACCTAGCCAGCTCCATGCCAGCATGGAAGGAGGATGTTAAACAATGATGCTGATGATCTTCAGTAGCAATGCAATAACAAAATGCTTGAATGTTATATAGCTGAAAGAAACTATAATAGCATTCTCAAAATTTATGTTCTATGTTTTATACCCAAGGTTGATTTCAGTAGAACAAATACCTATGTAGCAAGCAGTGCCCTTATTCCTAAAGACTCATCAGTGAATTCAAATGGAACTTATTGTCAGCTAAGCCATGAACCTTGTTATAAACCTTGCCCAGTAAAACCTGTAATAATTCTGCACTAGCCTTTATTTCATTGATGAAATCAAATTATTTTAAGGCTGTCTTTAATTCTAGTTCTCTTTGTGTGATGAATTGTTTACTATTTCATGATATAAAATTTTTTGATATTAGTTTTACTTTTTGAAAGTTTATCTAAAATTCTCATACAATTCTATTTGCTTTTCATTATTAAAGTAACTTTTGCTGTAGATTTAGAAAATTATCAAAAATGATTTGGTTGGATTTTTTTTCTGCCTATAATTGACTTTTTTTATTTATTTTTTTTTTTTTTACTAGTTTTATTTCAGCTGGTCAAACTCATGTTATTGACAAACCAGCTGCTGTTTCATCGTCAACTACTGATACTAGATCCCAACCAATAGATTGCTCTAGTAGCTCTTCCAAAAATCAAAGTTTTTCATCAAAAAATATTCAAAAACCACAAACTGCTCCTAAATCTGAGAAACAGTTGCAAATGAGTCCAACAATAGATGTATCTCACCAAAAAGAGAAACGCATGCTTGTAGTTCCAAACCATCAGTCATCTGTTATGTCAAACATGTCATCATTATGGAAAGCTGGTCGGTTGTGTGATGCTTACATCAGCAATGGTACAGTTAGTATTATGGTAAGTTTGCATTCAGACTATGTTTGTAGATTCTTCTTCCCTTCTCTAGAAGAAGAGTTAATTAAAATAGCGTTTACTTTTATTTTGCTATTTTGTTGGAAGTTATAAGTATAGTTAAGTGACTCCAGATATAAATGCCTGAGCAAAGTATTGAAGTGAAAAGAACTAAGAAAGGAAAACAGTGTAGATGGAAGTAAGCAAATAATATGAATGACATTTATTATGTCATTGCCTTTCTACTGTTTGTTGACTACCACCACTATTAAGTGGAAGATAATGACAATTCTGATGACCACATAATGCTTTTCTTTGAATGTATTTTTATTGGTGGGTGAAGACTATTGCATTTACAATTTGGAACTGTTGAGGATTCTTGAACTTTCTAAATACACTTAGAATAAATCATCAGCAAACAGCTACACTAATTTTTCTCAACTATATGCATATTTGGTTCCAGTATTGACAACAGATTTCATTGTTATGTAAGAGTCAAAGATGGAGAACACTGGGATGGTTCAGCAGCCAATAGTTATGGGTTGGGAATGTTGACAAATTAAATATTGGCATATGACAGTCTCAGCTTTTTACTGCGTCATATTCTATTTAATTCCGTTTTCACTGGACCATTAAAAGAACACCACACTATCACACTAATTACAAAACAAGCATCCTTCTACTAGGAAACTAATATAATTTGACTTACTGCAGCTCTTTTTAGAAAAAAAAAACTATATAGATGCCATTTTGAACTCAACTGGTTTGATGTTCTTGTCCTCCTCATCGACCAATTTTACTCAGTTAAAAATTTGGGGAATACATTTAGTTTTGATTTAACTTGAGTTATGTTAATACTTTAGTAAAAAATTCTAGTATAAAAAATTTATTTTACTGCTATAAAGCTCAGTTTTACTTAATAGTAAACTTGAAAGGAATTAACATGAATTTGTTAGGATTGTGGGATGTGAAATAAGTTAATCCAAAGACCAAGCCTTTGGTAATACAATAGTGTTAATTTCTAACATAGACACCATCATACTATTTGGTAAAGAGTATAAATAATTATGTGACATTTAAATAGGTGAACGGCAAATTTAATCTCCGGATTTGAATTCAGAACATAAAAGTACGGAACCAAATATCACGATGCAGTTTATGTGATGTTCTATTGGTTCTGTTAATCCACCATCTTCTCTAGACAAGACAATTCATGGCCTTAAACATTGGGCCAGAAATTATAGAGGAGAGGGTTAATTGATTATATCAATCCTAGTGTTCAACTGGTACTTATTTTAACAACTCCAAAAGGATGAAAGGCAAAATTGATCTCAGTTGAATTTAAACTCAGACCACAAAGCCTGAAGAAATGCTGCTAAGCACTTAGTCTGATGTGCTAACGATTCTGCTAGGTTGCCACCTTACTATCTTTTAATAATACTACTAACTTGTGGGATTTGAAATTAGGGCAAATGGGATTTGATTGGAATATGTTCCCTCTGGGGATAAGTTAATCTTTTGTTTTCATTCTATTAATTTTTGCCTTTGATTTTCATTTGCAGGTTCATCAAATTGTCTTTGGAGCTGTATGTCCCAAAGTGTTACCTGTATTTTACAATGCTTTTCATTCTGACTTACCTGCTGTAACATTCCCTTCCACTGTGAGTGAAGAAGCACTATTAGCTTTCTGTGAGTATATGTACGATGGTGTGCTGGAACTAGATAAAAACATCCTGTCGCAATTGAAAATTATTGCCCAGTGTCTTGACATGCAGGGTTTTGATCAGCTTTGTAACAACCAGTTAAAAATAGCAGAAAATTCAGTAACAGTACCAACAGATATGTTGGAGTCAATACTTACTGAACCTTGCTCTTCATCAGGACTTATCTCAGACAATGCTACAAACACTCAAATTACATGCCAAGATAATTTCACTCCTGTTTCTCAAGTAATTCCTTCCAAACTTATCACTCTTTACAATCGTAATCTTGAGGAAAATTCCAATGTACTTTCCAGCAAATTTCCAACAGAGATAAAAAGAAAAGTTGTGAAACAGGAAATTTCTGATACTAGTAATGAACAAGATGATATTAACAGTAACCATGAAGATGACCTGATTAACAAACCACAAATCAAAGTAGAATTGATTGGTCCAGATGATCATCGATATGGATACCAGGACTTTTTGTTAGCACAACAAGGGTCAGACATTTCTGATGCAGATTTAACTCAGTCAAGCTTACTTTCTCATAACACATCTCTGGATAACTTTGAACAAAATTCTGATATACAGCAAACTGAACAATCATTATTATCATCTTCATCCCTCTCTCCTCATTTCTCACTTCATTCAGAATCTCATCCAGTTGGCTACATAACTCCTACATCAATCCGTAGACTAGTAAGTTGTGATAAATTCCAACATCTGAAAAATTCTGAGAATTCTAAGCCTTATCCTGTTAGTTTGTTCAGTGCAAATTATGAACCAATATCATTATCTTCATCCAACTTACAGTTAGTAAATGTTAAAAAGAAGCATATAGCTAGATGACACCAAGGATTACTTATACTGGGTTTCATTTCAACAGAACAACATAAACAGATTCATTTTCTTTTTTTATTTTAGGTATCATGTATTTATTTTGTCACAAGTATGATTCTACTGCATAAGAGAAAAGTCTGTCATATGGGTGGTTATTCTCATTTATTCTAAGTGTAAAAAAATATCCAACCTATGTAGCTTTTGTTTTAGATTACCATTAGAGTTTGCAGGCTATTTCTTTACAATGTTGTCTTTCCTTTTGATGTGGTAAGTGCTGCAGAATGTCTGCAGAATGTTTTAATTTTCAGTTTTACTAAAGTTCTTGTCTGATTCTGTACCTATTCAAAAGGAAATCATAAGTATTTCTCTGGTGATTCTCAATTTGAGAAAAGATAGCCTTTTTTTTATAATTGTAAACATTTTAGAATGGAAGGTGTTGTAATGAGGGAGCAAAAAAGCAATTCACATTGAATTTATTAAATTATAAAATTGACAAATCATGTATAAGACATGAAAAACTGCAATTTTCTTTCAGATGGAAATTTTTTTGTTATTTAGATCCCAGGAGTATGTCAAAGCAAACATTAATACATGCATAAAAACATTTTCAGGTAATTTTTTGTGTTTTGGTTTTCTTTTTGTGAAGAGAAAATGTTGAGCTGCTGCATATTCTTTGTTCTAGTTTCATGGCATCAAATGAATTTTGCACAAGACTAGATATGAATTCTTGACAGTTCAGTGAACTGAAACATGTAGACTTAATGTACTGTAAAAATATAAAACAAAGCACTAATAAGTGGATTTGTAGTCCCAACCAGTGAGCTGGTAACTAATATTTACTCACCTACCACCACAACTATAAAAATGCCGAACATAACATTGTGCTACAGCTTGTCTTTATTAGTTTCTCGCCAAAAGATTTATACCAAGATCTGCTACACTCTTGGAAAAAGCTCCCACTTAAATGTCCCATTTGTATACCGCTCCATATTTCTCAAACTCAGCAGAACTCCTCCAACATTGTTTCTTCTCTGCTCTACAAGCTTGACCACTACTCAGACACCAGATGCAAACACATCTGTCACTTTAAACCAATAAGACAATTGGTGCTAACAACATTTATATCACTGTCAGACACTGTATCTTCTTTGTCCCTCATTCTTTTTTTTTAACAGGTATTGAGGCTGATCTTTAGAATTGCATGGTACAGTGCATCTCATTCTCAAGAGGGGCAACTTCTCTGACTTTGCCAGCTCTCACTTTTCTATATTTTAAAAGTGATGGAAAGGCATTAAGTTACTTTCCCTAATACTTGATTCCCTCTCCCTTTTTTGTAATAACTACCTCATGTAAAGCAGTTGGTAAATCTACATTAGTAACTTGCCAGATTATCCACTTATTTAAGTTTATGGATTGACCTCAAGATGTTTTCCCCAATGATCTGCAACAGGGTGATCAAATGTTGAGTAAAACAAATTGAAAAATACATCACTTTTATATAGGAGTCAATAGAAATAGTGTATTCTAAGTAGCAAAATTATCAATGTGAATTTACACAGTTCTTGCCCTTCTTCCATCTCTCAAAGTTGGATACCGTAGGGTTTTTTTTTTTTTGTCTCTTTACAAGTTAGTGGCATGAGGAAGAAAATGAGTGAAGAGAATGACAGTATCAAAATATTAAGCTAGATTGTTGCATTGATTTTAACTTGGGTTGTCAAGTGAAAATACTATGTAAATGAAAATGTAGGAAAATTAGTAAAATGCTTTCGCCTAGTTGATTGTCCTATCAACACATTCATGGCTGTGTGGTTAAGAAGTTTGCTTTTTGACCAAGTGTTTTCAAGTTCATTTCCACTGTACAACACCTTAGGTAGGTGTCTTCTACTCTAGCTGTAGACAAACCAAAGCCTTGTGAGTGAATTTGGTAGACAGAAACTGAAAGAAGCCCATCATGCATGTGTGTGTTTGTTTACAGTTGCACTGTACCAAGGTCATGAGCTATAAGCATTCTTGTGTATTGTCTTGTGCCTTCACAGGGGTGTGAATTAAGAGATCCCCTTAACTGTAAAACAAGTAAGGGTTAAGTGCTTCAATAATGTATTCATCTAATCCATAACTCATAATGAATGAATAAGCTGCTAGAAATATATTAAACTAACTTGACTATTAGTTTTCATGCTGATGGTATTCAATAATAATTTCTCCCAGTAATTTATTTGTTCAGATATAGTGGAATAATGTGAAAAAACATTTTCTTGAAACCTTTATTCTTTAACTTAACATAAGCATTTTGTTTCTATTTTCCTTATTTCTTTACATTTAATTTCACAAGTACTATGTGAGGACCCTCTAATACAGTCATGCAGCCTAACAAATAAAACACTCTGCAGTCTTATAAAAGGAAAGAAAAAAGTGACCAACAGTTTAGATCAATGGTTCTCAAACTGACAAATACCAGGCAATGGGGAAATGTTTTGCCCCACCTTCCCCAGCCTATTTAATTAGAAGGAAATAGGGTTTGAATCCTTATGATTTTTTTTATCACACCATGATGTAGGATAAGTTTTAAATCACCATCTTATATTAAACATAGCAATTTGTCCATCTCCTTTCTCCTATGAGAACTATTGTATTAGATAATGTGCTCTTAAATATATTGCTGGATCAGCATTGACTTTCTCTTTTACAGTAATGTAAGCTGAAGCATCTGCAACAGTATTATCCCTTAGTTATATCTCTGACCAAATACCCACTCAAACTACTCTTGTTCTCTTTCCAACTTCTAAATTCAGCCTTTGCCAAACTACAATCATATTTTATCACTGCCTAGTCAACATCCTGGCTGCTTAAAATTTAGTTTCACCTGTTTTACACCAGCTATACCTAGACGACATACATCACCTTTGAATCATTTAAAATCATCCCCTTAAGTATGTTCCTTAAAAGTTTCTCACAACTAAAACACAGATTTTCAAATAGGTTCATATGCAGCAATACAGGTGAAGAATATGGCCTATGATATCTTGAGAAACTCAATAACTGTGGATTTTACTCACAGCTACAACTCCTACCAGACTAGCCAGCTGAAAGAAAAGGATGTTTTGTGCATCACACAAACTCTGAACTCTCTTACTTTGAAATTGCAGCAAGTCTTGGTCCTTTAAGAGAGTCTCTACCTACTTTGTGGAATCATACCATGAAGTATGTCATCTCCAAGAAGAGTAATCTCTATGAATTTGCCATCTATTGACCTATTGTTTTCACTTCCAACATCTCAAAGGTGATAGAAAGTCATTAACAGTCACCAATACTTAGGTACCTGGTTAAAATATTCACTTCACAATCATGAGCTACTGTACTCAATCCAGTTACTTGGCAAGTGCTTTCTATTGTAGCTGATCAAAACCTAGTGAGTAGAATTATGTTGACAGAAACTGTGCAGAAGTCCATATACGTCAATATCTTTCAGTGAAGGATATAAACATTGGCAAAAACCCAGTCCTCTTGGGGAAAAAGCCCTCTGCATAAAATTCCAGATGCTCCCTTACCTCTTGTTATCAGAGATATAGTGAACCAGTGATTGGCCCAATGAAAGCTCTGTAACTAACATTACTATAGTTAATAACACTGAATATACCTCATTACTAATCATCAGTATAGTCTCCTGTTCTTATTTGTCAGTCACCAATGATCCCTCACTCTCGAAAAGTTCAACAAAAGTAATGTTGGGATGCATTTGACTGTCTCATATGAAAATATCAGCTAACCTACCTACTTACAGGTGTCTCTGGGTTTGGATGTTTCCTGACAGATCACATCACCCATACTATCTCCTTAACCAGACTCTGCACTGATCACTATATCAAATCTTTCTTCACTCTCACAATGTCAACTTCCAAATGTATAAACAACTTCAACCATTTCATTCACAAAGATCTTGGCCTACAAAAGTCATGGCCAGAGTCCCTTCCACTCGACTAATAAAACCAACAGTGAAAGTTTCACACATTTCAGTATGTTTGTTTAGGGTGTAAATACATTTCCACGTTCAATTAATTATAAATATTATAACTCTTACACTCCTTAGAGGCAATGTTTTTTTTTGTTTTTTTATAGGAAAAAAAAAGACAAAACTCAAAAAGATATAAACAGTAAAAACAATTGAATTTTTTTCAGAAAGCATAAACTAAAAAAGTAAATTTATGTAAAAATAAAGTTTATAAAAATTGCAATGAGGAACCTGAGACAAACATGAATGCCAATAAAGTAGAAACAAATGATTTCAGAAAGCAGGACAGCAGATATGAGTCAATCAGTTTGAGGCAAAAGGTGTTTGATCATGTTCAGATTCTTGACAAATAAAGCACACTACAAATCCCTTTGTCCCACAGTGTTGAATAAATGAATTTTAAATGTTTCAAATCATTTCGATTTTTCTCTTGAAAACAAGGCAATCTATCTGCCCTATTTTCAATCCCTGCCATACTCCAAGGGTATCAATTTTCTCTGAAAAATACTGCTATAACATATCCTGGATGTGTGTAGAATTACAACTGAAAACAAAGTGATAGCAAATGTTAGTTGGAAGCAGGAACCTATTGCAAGTCTATTAGAAAAATAATGCATCTTTAATTTTACAAATTCACATTAAATCAGTTTCAGCCAGGTTTAAATTACATTTTCATGTTGATTTTGGAGATAATTTGAAACATTTAAAACTTGTCCAACACTATGGCAAAGAAAGATAAAGTAGAAGGATGCAAACTTGTCTTCTCACTAATGAGAGGGGGACACCGAAAAATTTTCCTAATATTTTAGTGCTGTTTGCTTGGTAGGAAGTGGGAATATCTTTGCTGATACATTCCTTATCTCTGTGGGGCAGGTATCATTATTTCAGAAACCAAGGAATGGAATGATTTTTAAAAAAAAGTGAAACTGGAAAAAAATCACTTTTCAGAGCCTTGGTTTTTATTTTTAGCATGTTGAATGCCCACATTGAGGCTTCCCTTATTTCATCTGGTTCCAACAGACATCCATTCATACACAATGCACATTCTTATCTAATAACTGGGAATGGGGGTGATTTTTTTAAAAAAATGAAATTTTGAAAAATTATTTTTCAAAGATTTAGTTGTCATTTCAAGCATGTCAAACAACTAAAGTATCTCTCATTTCATCTACTGGTTCAATAAGAATGCATGCATGCAAAAATAAGTAGCTGAGTTTAAAAACATCTGGAATGTCGGTATTGGGGTGAAGTAGTTATGCCAAAAAGCCAAGAGAGGGAGAGCAAGCAATGTTAACAAAACTGAAATTTGGAAGAAAAAATTTTTTTCTTTCTCAGAATCACAGTCTGTACTTTTCCAAGTAGAATTCCCCAAAATTTTTTGATAAAAAGTAAAACAAAAAATTTGGGAGGAGTAGGGTATTAAAATTTTGAAAAGCTGTTTTGGAAACCAACTCGTAATCTCTGCTGGTGAAAACAGGATTCTGAAGAAATTTTTTTTAAATAAAAAAAATCATAAAATGTGATGGGGTAAATATTCAACACAACTCATTTTTTCCACTTTTCAAACTGTTTATACTAATTAATTGCAACTACAGTCCATCACCACTTAGCTCAGATCTTTTTTTAAATTTTATGTATACATGTGTTTATTTATACATATATACAAAAGCGAGATGGATGGAGTTTAGTTATTCAGTGATCATCCTCAAAATTGACTTTTTACTAAATTGTTTTCTACAATACCAATTTGGACATGAGTTTTCAGTATTAGATTCCTCTCATTAGGTTAAGAAGCCTAATTATGCCAATTGTTTGTGAAAAAGTAAATGTTGGCCACAGCAATAAGTGAATGATATAAAATTTTCTTGATCACCAAAAGCCATTCACATAAGAATGGCCATTGAAAAGTGTTTACACTGGCAGTGCCCCAGTATGACCACAGCCTATGGACTGAAACACATAAAAGAATAATCAAAGCAGAAAGATTTGAATACAAATCTAACATTATATATTCTCTACATTATTTGTAAGCATAGCATACTGATGAGCAAATGAAGGTGCTCTATGGACTAGCTTGACTGGCAAGAAATAGCAGCTAAATCCCCCTACTGTCTTAAAAATGGAACACATTAGATTATATAGTCTATGATATACAAAATGACACAATGATCATGGCTAAAACATAGGTCTGCCTGATCAGAGTTGACCTGAATCTAAATGATAACTATAGTGTTGTATAAATATATGACAGTTATATAACATAATTGTCTATCACATTCTATGGTATACCATTGTCTATAGCTAATTTTGGAGATACAATTTTCCATTTGCATCAAATTTTAACAACGAAGCTTATGAGATTTCTTACTTCTATTTTTATACTTTAAGTGAAGGCAAATGAGTACTCTTTAGGCATCTCTAGAATCAATGATGTTAAAAGATGTTGCTCATGCTATAAAATGGTCAGTGATAAGAAGAGCATCCAGCCATAAAAATCAACAAAATTAGTGCTTTTTTCTTTGCTGTTGTGTGTGTATCAAATGACAATGGACTGAGACGAGTGAGATGCTGACATGAATAAGTAAATGTGAATATAATGATGCTGATGAGTCATAACTGAACAATTGTCCTTATAAGACATGATGCTTTACAATATACATTGCTATGACACTTAACTCTTGTTGAAACAGTTGCATATCTGTAAATGACTGAGGAAGTGTAGTATTCCAAAGGATTCTATAACTAACAGATGTTTTGCTGATCTTGAAGTGCAACTTCAAATCAGTTATAGTGGGTTTTTATTCCTGGTCTGCAGGAAGGAATGTGTCTATGGCTGTCACAAGCTTTTCAAGACCAGTAAGATTAACACAGTAATATTACATCTACACAATAAACATGTGTAGGAAGGGAAATTTCAGAAGAACCAAAGTTTTGGAGAAGTGGTTATGGAGTTTGGTGGAGGAAGCAATATTAGTGACAAGAGGTACACAAGTGACTCGAGACTACCTAAGCAGAGGTGAGACAAGACCAAACAAGGACTGTTATAGTAGCAGTTGGAAAGACCAGAGTGAGGAGAGAGCATGTATGAGTTGGCTAGTTACTTATGCCAACAAGATGGGTTACCTCTTTTTGGATGTCTGTATGTGTAGCAGTGCTCTATTGTGAGGCCCCAGTTGAGCTTTGTAAAGGATAAGTAGTTGTTGGGTCAGTAGAATTTTCTAGCCCTGGAGAGAAAGGCCAGTTTTGCTGTGTTGACAGTGTGAAAATGCCAGGAAAGATCTTCAGCTATGGTAAGACACAACATCTGTAGTGACCTTGATGGTTATAGTTGCATGTTGTTCATATTTAGATGTGCTGTACAACATTTTTTCAATATCTGGAGTCGGATGTGAAGTGGCTAGGTTGCATAGAGATGAGGTTGGTTGTGGAAAGTTAAGAAGGATGAGTGGCATTATCTGCATATGAGTGGCATTATCTGCATATGAGTGGACATTACTGGAGTGCAACACAACTAAAAAGACACTCTTCTGAACTCAAAGTGCTTGTCAATTATAGATGAATGCATTTGATCAGAAAAGGTTAAGACATTGGTTGACTAACTCATTTTTGTAAGATAAATAGGAAAGGAGAGAAAGGAAAAGAAAAAAACAAGATGAAGTGGTGGAGTGGATATAATTCTCTCATAGAAGACACAGAGATGGTAGAGTTAATGCATCAGACAATAGTTCAAATCACACCCAGGTCACCTTTTATTCTTTGAGGGGAGGGAGTTAACCAATAAAATAAGTACCAGTTGAATAGTGGGGCTAATACAATTGGCTATTTTCTTCTCCCAAATAAAACCAATAGGGCTGAGTATCAATGATACTAGTGCATGGATCGATAAACCATAATCATAATTCTCTTACAGTAGCATTAAAAGGACATCAGAGAAACCACTACCTTTCTTCTCACCATCATCATGCATTTTATATTCTTTTATTCTCTTTACTGGTCTCAGTCACTGGACTATAACCATATTTGGGCACTATCTTCAAAGATTTAGTCAACCATATCAATTCTAGGACATATTTCAATTTGACACATATTTTCTTAATCATGATTTGTCAAACAATTATAAATGTAGCTAGTGCTTATGGAGCACTCTATTTGAACTACACTTCATCGATTCTGTTGTGCCCAAGGTTGGTTCCTCCTCACTACCACACCAGGAAAAGGAAAGGGTTTTTAATGTTTTGGACGCTAGTCCTTCATCAGTAAAAAAGAAAAGAAAGGAGGAAAGGTGGTGGAAAGAAAAAGAAAAGAAAAAATGTCTAGGGGCCAGATGAGAATGCAGTTCTATGGGGGAAGAGAGGCAGAGTGTTGTGTACAAGTATAGGAGAGTATCCATGAAGAGAGATGGGCATAGGAGGTGTGTGGGTGGTTGGTAGGGGTGTAAGGAGGTGTGCAAGTGTGAGATAAGAGGTGTGGGGGTGAATAGGTGAGAATGTGATATAGGAGAGAGGAAGGCGTGGGAAAAAAATTAGAAGGTACAAGAAACTGAAGTAAACAATATAGTTGATGAGAAAAAAACAACATAAAAAAGTGCAAGGTCAGAGGGAAAAGGTACAAAGTCAATAATCAGTGTGAAAATGTAATAAAATTGAAAAGATTGTGAATAATATCCAAAGAAAAAGAATTCAAGCATAAAAGAGCATGTAAAATAGAAAGGAATTTCTTTTTAGTGTGTACATGCATACATAGATTTGTGTATGTAAATATATATGTATGTGTGTGTATGTACATATATATATATATATATTTATTTAGAGAGAGGAAGCTTGGTGCAGTCTTGCCAGTTCTTATCAAATAGTCCGACTCATGTCAGCATAGAAAATGGACATTAAATGATGATGATGATGACACACACGTGTATATGAGCATTTACATTCTGTACTTTGAGGGATGAGTGGAATACAAAAAAAAACTTTTTTTTTCTTGAAAAACAGGTAAGAGTTAGCAACAGGCATCTGGTGACAAAACAATTTCTCAATATGAACCCATCCAACCTATGCTAGCATGAAAACAATGGAAGTAAAATGAACAAATAGACATATGTAAGTCTAGTGATACAGATTAACCTGATTCAATGGGCCCTTGATTACACTTGGTGTTGAAGTCATAATCTTTAGGTTCTGGGTCTCATTATCAGTTCAGGTGGTGTGTTATATTCTTGAGCAAAGGACTTCATTTCACATTGCTTCAGTTCATTTAGTTGAAAATTAGTACCAGTGACATTAAGCATTCCACAAATATATGTACCCTTAATCAATATGACACAGTGTATAGCAAAGCTGGTCCTTTGGGTCACAGGTACAATCCTTCCAATGGGTCCCCATGCAGTTTCTCTCTACTCAGTTTCACTCACAAGCCTTAGTTCAACCAAAGGATTATGGCACAAGTCATTTTCACATGATATCATGTACTGGAACTGAATCCAAGACTTCATAATTGCAAAGTAAAATTCTCAGCTGTGCTTTAGAGATGTATGGTTGATATCACTGACTTGCAACTCTCTTCTTCATTACTTAGAGTGAAATAAATTCTCTCATTTTACGATACAAGTCCTAGCAGCATTTAAATCTACATGTCACAGCCAAGAATCCAAAGATCTTATCATATGTGAGATGATAATGCTACTAACAATAAGGATTTCTGATATAGACAAAAGCCACAAACATGCTAGAGAGGAGGAAATGACTAGTAGTTTTATTTTATTGACCACACTTAGAAGACCTGCACAGGACTTGAACTAAAAACATGGAAGGGCTTAAATATTGCAAGGTAGGTGCTATACTTAGCACCCTATCATTTCTGCCACTTCATCCTGTCCTCTTCCCTTAATAACAATAATGGTTTCTAATTTAGGCACAAGGCCAGAAATTCTGAGGGAGAGGGGGTTAGTCAATGCCACTGACCCCAGTACTTGACAAGTATTTTATTTTATGGACTCTGAAAGGGAAAAAGTCAAAAATGACGTTGGTGGGATTTGAAGTTAGAATGTTATAAGTTAGAACAAATATTTTTTTAAATGTTCCAATGCAGTGACAATTCTTCCAGTTCACAGCCTTAATAATAATAATAATAATAATAATAACAATAATAATAATAATTTTTACATGCCAGCCCACATAAAAAGCATCCCATACACTTTGTAAAGTGATTGTGTTAGGAAGGGCATACAGCCATAGAAGCCAAGCCAAATCAGACTGGAACCTGGTGCAGCTTTCCATCTTGTTTGTCAGCTCTGGTCAAACCTTCCAACCATGCCAGCATGGAAAACAGACATTAAATGACTATGATGATGATTATAATAATTCTTAGAAATTTTAGCATAAGGCCAGCAATTTTTAAGGGTAGAGGGTTAGTTGATTACATTAACCTCAGCACTTGACTGATACTTTATTTCATCAATGTCGGAAGATGAAAAGCATAGTTGACCTTAGTGGAATTTGAACTCAGAATATAAAGAGCCAGAAGTAATGCTGCTAAGCAGTTTATGCATCTCACTAACAATTCTGCCAATAAATAATAATAATAATAATAATAATAATAATCTTTTCTACTAAAGGCACAAGGCCTGAAATATTGGGGGAGGAGACTAATCGATTACCTCACCCCCAGTGTTTTAGTGGTACTTAATTTATCCCAAAAGGATGAAAGGCAAAGTCGACCTTGGCAGAATGTGGACTCAAAACGTGAAGACAGACAAAAGTATTTTTCCCAGCATGCTAATGATTCTGCCAGCTCAACGCCTTGTTAATAATAAAAATAATTGGTAACAGGTTCACAAACTGTGAGTATATAATCAATTATAAAACCCGGTCTGACTATACTATTTCATTTACTCTGAGAGAATTGAAGGTAATATCAACCCAGGCAGGAATTGAACTTAGAATGTAAAAGGCTATAACTAGTATGGGAGAGCAGTTTATCCAGTAAAGTAGATTAATTGTATCCAGGATATTGTGAAGTATAATGGCTTTGAATAATGTGCAGTGACAGTAAATTTAAGATCCTGAATTACTGACCTTGTAGTCATGGTAACAAACATTACTACATATATATTGTCTGGTAGCCCAGAGTTAACATCTTCCATTTCTATTTCATAATCAAGTGATTAGTAGTGCCATGATCAACACCCAACTATAAAAACAAAATCAACCCAAATGTCTAAATTTTCATAAACAATGCTAGCATACAAAAATGGATCTATAATTGTAAAAAGACTGCTTTCCAATTCTTATCAGACATCAGCAGGTAGAAAAATTTGTATAGTTTATGTTTAAGTTGTAATAACAAATCACTGTTCCAAATATGTCAAATGGAAATAGATATGGAGGATATAAATGTAGTTTGATGAGAGCAAATTGACAATAGTAGTAATCTCTCTCAGTTTTCACTTTATTTCAGATAAGAGAGTAGTTATCATCAATTAGGAAGAAATTTAGTCATCATAGTTAATTAACTTGTAGGCAGGCAATTGGCTTGTAGCCACTCCTATCCTAAGCTATGGTTGAAATTCAATAAATGAAGATTGGAAAATGTAGATCAGATTGCCAACAAGCGTAAATTATGAGTTAAAAATAAAATACAAATAAGGAAACTGAATATACCCTTGGGTACGGCATTCATGTCCTATTATATGATTCATGCATACAGACAAGATATATAAACACAATGCATTTCTGGCAAAAGACTGACAGGAGGACACATCTCTTTTGTTTTATTAACTGTCCCTTTCAGTCCCTTGGTAAAATGTCTCCTTTTTGCCTGTATCTATGTTAAGCAAAAATGAAATTGTATGGCTTAGTGCTTAGCATGTTGGATTGATGATCATAAGGTTGTGGGTTTGATCACCAAATGAGAAAGCAAGTTGTTTCCTTGGACACAGCATAATATTTCCTGTGGCTCCAGTCCATTTAGCTGAAAATGAGTTGTCAGCTGCAATGTAGCCACCTTACAGACTATTAACCCAAAATCTGGCAAATGCAAGATGTCTTGGCTATGGAATACTGGATAATGATGATATAAGTGAATAGCATTTTAGCTTTGAATTAAGCAAACAAGAAACCAGGAACATAGCTACAAGGCCAAACCATAATTATTAAATGATGATGACGATTTCCAATCTATCATATTTATATTGCTTGTCACATGCAACCTTCTTGCTTCTTGCTTCATGTTCTAGCTTGGTGGGGCTGGGGTAATCCCAGAAATATCATCATGCAAAGGGCTGACCAGGTCCATTAATTACATGCCAAGGGTAGAACTCCAAAATACTTTAAATGTTATCCAATAACATCAGAATGATTCCTGCTGTTTATTCAGCATCATACCAGTCATTATAGAATGAGGAGTATCCCTATGTGTGCTATGAATCTATTACATCAATACTGCTGTTGATAGAGCATATTTTATTTCATGGAAGTGTATACAGTAGTAATGACTATAGATACACAAGAAAATCATCATCATCATTTAATGTCCATTTTCCATGCTGGCATGGGTGGACAGCTTGACAGGAGCTGGCATGGGTGGACAGCTTGACAGGAGCTGGCAAGGCCAGGGGCCACACCAGGTTCCATTGTCTGCTTTGGCATGATTTCCCCAGCTGGATGCCCTTCCTAATGCCAGCCACAGCACAGAGTGCACTGGTGATGGTGGTAAATAGAATTGTATCATAAATACAAATGTATGCATCTATAATATTGTATATATAATAGTATTTATGTTATTTACATAGCTTAAAGTGTACAATCCACTCCTGTAGAAATATATACATACACATATATATATATGTATATATATATACACACACACATATATATATGTATATATATATACACACACACATATATATATATAAGTCCCACCCATGCCAGCATAGAAGGCAGATGTTAAATGATGATGATGATATATATCATCATTATCATAGTTCATAATTTTGTATCTGGCATAGGATGAATGAATCATATCACTTATTGTGTTTTCAGTCACCTGTCACACAAGAATATAGACAACTGGTTAATTTTGGCCTTGTGTAGTCTTACAGTGTGGACTGGATGTAATTTATTGAGATGGACTATCTCCTGCAGAAGAACTAGAATTTCCTCTACTTTGGATCAGTTCTTATTCAGAGTTCATGGATAACTCGAAATGTGGTCTTTGGAGTCCACATCTTAGTTATAGTGTTCCATGATTTTCAAATTCAAAATTAGCAATACCTGATATAAAGTTATCAACAAATGGATTAGTTCGGGTAAAGTTAAAGATCTTGTCTTTTATCCTTGAAAATATGATATTACTTATCCTTGTTGGAAATAAGTTAAAAATTTATGCTATCTAATGTTATAAAATACAGACAAATATCTTTTGGATTAAATCATAATTATTTTAATGAAGAAAATTGAGCTCTCTTAGTTTCTTGTCAATGCAAATTTCTCAAATTAAACTAAAAGTAGCTTTACCAAAATTTCTTAAATAACAAGTTGCTTACTTATTACTATTGAGCAATAAGTACAGTTTAGGTCTTCTCAAGATTATAATCAGTCTGACCAGTGATGTATTTCTTGCCTGTTTATTAAAATACATTTAATTACTTCTTTGCTGTTAATTTATAAGGTTTCCAACCATTAACTCAAGCATATGTAAATTTTAGTTATCTTCAACATTACGCATTTGATTCAAGTTTAAGTTGAAAGTTTCAGTTGCAATTTTTCATTGAATTCTGTAAGACTGAAATAAGCCCTAACATACAATATAATTAGTTTAGTCTGTGTGACTAATTACAAGGTGTAAGCAAGGTTTTCTTTAATTTTTAGTTGTCACTATGTTTTTTTCTTGTGACAAAAACAGGCGTGCACTGAATACTTGTGCAAATATAAACTTGAAATAAATATTAATTACTACTTCATTTTAGGCAACTAACCTTTTTGTGCACATTAATTCCTTTCATACACCAGTTGCAAAATATGTGTGCATGCATGTGCATAATTTAAAGGGATCAATGGTTGTAAGTATTTATGAGGTAATAATATCTACACTGTAGAGGTCTAGATAAATATCTTCATTCTAGAAATGTTCACCTTTAATCTCAATGGTTTAATTTTTTTTCTCTCATTCATAAAATGATTCTGGGTTGAAATTCAGATTGCAACCAGGAGTATATTCTGAAGTTAAAACTCTATTGATACAAGACACAGAGGAAAAGGATGAGAAAGGAGTTTTTGATGGACACCTACTTGAGTTTCAAATTGCAAACAATCATTTATATTCACTCATGTCATCTCAACATTTGTTTCTCACAGAATATGATATTTATAGAATGTTAATTCAGACTAAAAAATATATAATTCTCTGTAAGAAGTACACCCACAATATTTGCTTTTTATGTTGAAATACATTGTATGTAAGCTAGATATTAGATTTGTATTAGCATTATTACAATAATAATAATTGATTGTTCATTAGTGAAACAATACTGAAATACAGTTTGTTAATAAACAAATGTTAAATTATTTATTTACTATGTATTGAAACGATGTTTACGATATATTTTCTGCACAAGCAGAAAGTTTTTAGGAAGTGAAATTTATACTTCAGGCATAATTATTGATCAAACTATTTAATTTCTCTCATGTCTACAATGTTTAACTGAATTGAAATAGCTTAAAATGGGATGTGCTCAACCAGGTTTTTAAACAATCATAAAGGTTTAGGTTTAAGGTATTTTATCAATTATTATTTTAATATTTTTCTACCACACTTGACTTTTAAGTAAACTAGTATTATATATATATATATATATATATATATATATACATATATACACACATTTATATATATATATATACACACACAAACATACACACATATATATTGAGATTAAAATATTTTTACAGATTGTCTTATGCTGGTATGGAATTTTGTTGACAATTTACTTTATGTCTGACACTGAATATTAACATGAGGCTAATTCCTGCAATAGGCTCTTAGTTGAATTAGCATGTCTGAAATGACTAAAAAGATGCTGTATTACAGCTCCACCCAATCTATGTTAGAATGTAAGTAAATATTAAATCACACTGTGATAATTTTGCCATCTATGAATTGAAAATGAATAAAGTACCAAATTGTTGAATTTCTGATTCTAAGTTTTATATTTGTTGCATGTTTTGTTATATTCTCTTATCTACATGTATTTTATGCTTTGTGTCAAATTAAGAAAAATATCACTTTCAGAGCTAACATGGATAAAAAAAATACTTAAGTGACCCTACTCATCTACACTGAGGAAGTTCTGGAACCAACCTGCCAGCTGCAATCTTTCCCTTACAAATCAAAATTCTAGTAAACTTCATAAAATCAATTCTAAATAGGTACCATGAAAAGATGTAGCTGGTTGCTTGCTATAAGCAAAACTTATACTCTCCAATTGAATCTTTCATCAACTTGCAATACTAAGTTCAATTACTCTCATGTGCTTGCATTGGCCAAGGTAAGATCATTTTAAGAAATCCATGGTCAATCATAATTCTTCCACTATACTAACATGGATTGGATACTTATTTCTGTGCACATATTGAATTTCGTATCTTTTCTACATACTTCTTCTTGGTCTTATTTCAGAACTTAAATCAGAAAAATTGAATTATTTTGTGGACCTTAAGTGACTTTCCATCCTCAATTTACACGACATTTCATCTTCCTGCATCCAGAACTTCTCTATTTTCAACAAGTCTTCCAAATAATAACTTTTAGTTCATGGTTTACCTATTCTTCTGGTTACATGTCAGAAATTCCATTACACCATTTCTGTATCCAGAAGGACTATGTTCATTTTAGTCTTTGAAGAAAAGCCCAAAATTAGCATGGAAACATTAAAAGTTTGGGGGTGAATAAAAAGCATGAAGCCTACCATGACAAGACTAAATGAATGCTAGGATTATTTATTCTCCTCTAAATACTTCTTTCCATATTCCAGGTACAAACCTAAACTTGTATTCCATTCCATGCAAAGATTTTATGTATGAATTTTACTCTCTGCTAAATGATTAGAAACTATTCCAGTTCGTTTGTGCACTATTGAAATAATTAACAATTTCACAAAATTATTACAAGCTCTCTATAAATTGATATTAATTTTTTTTTAAGTGACACAAGGACTTAGTAAATGCTCAAACTCTTTCTGTAATTTCAAAGCATATTTAGAGAAAAGGGATGTGTCCTAAAGATTCCAGTACTTTTCAAACAATAATAAAAACAATAACCCTACTTGGTTAAACTAACGTAGTCCATTTTGCGTAAGAAATACGTAGAATTTGAATGTTTGATGTATATTGAGATGATCACTTTATATTATTTTTTACTGAAATAAAAATTAAGTACAGAACAAGTTCATACCTTGCAACTTTTATACATTGCTCACACAGCTAACATACAATGAATAACATTGTAAACCTCAAAACGCAGTAGGGCTTAAAAAACGTTTAGAATACAATTTTAAAATAATTTTCCCTTTTCTTTATTAAAAATTCATTTTCAAAAAAATATTGGGAGATATATGTATATAAAGGCATAGAATTGCATTTAAACAAATTTCGATATAAAGTTATGGGAATTTAATTACATGTATATCTAATTAGTAAATGCCTTTACATTATTGCAATAATTTGGCTGCATTTTTGTGGTGGTCTTCTGGTCTGATTTTATAATAGGAAAATCCACAATTGTTTTAAAACAAAAATGAAAGAACAAGTTCACCATTCATTGTCATGGGGTTGAAACTTTCACTCGACCCTCCCCTTAACTGGAAGAAATCTAAGGCACATGTGAATAATGTGAGAAAATCTATAAACAGACTTTCTTTTGATTATTTGATAAACACAGATGGTGCAAATTTAAAAACGTATGTGTTCATACACACACACACACACACACATAATATATATATATATATATATACATACATACATACGTGTGCGTGTGTCAAATCAATTTTTTTTCTCCTTTTAACTAATAGAAGCCCATATATTCAAAAGTAAAAATTATTTCTTACTCTTCCACATCCTGCCATAGTTGAAAATTTCCCAAGATCGATTCCGACCCATGCGTCCATTAAATCACAGATTAAGAAGTTTTGCACAGATGCTATTTCAGTAATGGAAGCAATATTCCTTTCTTCATCACACAACAAATTAGTTTTGTTCTTGGTTATTTGAAGTTGTTATCGTTTTCGTTAACTTGGTATAGTAAGTAAGTAGAGGCATAACATGCTTGGATGTGTGCGCTCATTTGAATTTCAGCGTGCGTGCATGTTATGAACTTCGTGTGTACATGTTTAAAATTTGTCGATTCTTAAAATGATTTCGTAATAATATTACCAACACGGGTCAACATTTGGAAATCTTTCATCACAAACTTAGTAAACGAAAAAGTTTGGTGTTTTGCCTTTCGTTTTCATCTTTGTCATTGTAGATCGTCCTTCTCAGAGACCTGTTCTTGTTGTTCCTGTACTTTTTGTAGTTTGGAGAGAAGAACATCGCCAAAAGAATTTCGGTACTCGGGACTGACGTTGTCCAAGAGGCTGTAGATGGTCTCAAAATATTTGCCATTACTGACATTATCAAGGCTATCGAAATCATGACCGACTATTTGAAAACCTTCTGTAGAAAGTTGTACGCAATACTTTTGGTTTTCTTTCGTGCGTAGATTGAGATAGATCAAGTTATCGGCCGAGGGAAGGACATCTGAAAGCTGCACACATTTCACAGCATAAGCGATTTCATTTACAACCGACTCTGCCTCAATTTTTAGAGTATATTCCTCGTCGTCGCACAGAGTGGAATCGGTGTCTGCCATTGTAACAGATAAGATTGTTTTGGCGTTTTAGAAATTGATAGAGATTCTTTTGAGTTAATTTCGTTTAGTTTAGTAAAATCACAGACTGGTTAAAAACTTTGGAAAAGTGTTTGTCGAGTCAATAAAATCTCCAAGATCACAGAATTTAAAACTTTTTTAAGGAATTATATGACATAAAAAATTAGATATGCTAAGAAAGTTAATAAAAGTATGAGACAGCCTCAACTCAAACGAATTTTTTTCTGTCTGACTCAATGAATGTGTGACGTCATGTTTACATTTCTTACCCTCTTCCTGGCGGTATTATCTATCACTACCACCATTCTGGAGGACAGTGGAAATTCCTCGCGATGGTTAACTTTTGTGCTGTTAACGGCTGTTCAAGTCGTGCAGATCGCGATAGAGCTAACTCATTTTACCGTTTGCCAGCCATTATCACTAACCAAGGAGAAGAAACTAGAGAAAGATCGCGAAAACGTCGCGAACAATGGATAGCTAATATTAATCGACCAGATTTAAAAGAGACCAGTTATGCATATGTCCGGGTGTGCTCAGATCATTTCATATCCGGTAAGATGGAATCATAATTATGCAATACTCAATACTCTGTTGTTGTTATTGTTTCAATCGTTATCTTCCAAAACGAATTCTTTGTTTTTATCAGTAGTCGTGGAGGGAGAAATCAACGAGAGTCAGACATGTTGGATTCCCATATTATTGTGGTAGTTTTGTATAAATTCTAGCTTGAAACAGTTTATATCCACTGTGACGTTCTGCTTGGAATAAGGATTATAATTGTTTATAAAATTCGGTTCTAAATGATTAGTAAAGAAAAGTTGTCAACTCACGAAAAGAACCGGCTCTTTCAGTTATGCCTCCATTCCTCCACCGTATACTATTAGCTCTGACAGTGCCTCGCTGACAACATCGTAAGCATGTGTATGTCGACCTATTTCATGGAATGTATTAACCTCATAACAGAATTTGTTCGATGCTGCCTCAGAATATTTATTTTATCGAGTTGGTAGTAACAACAACTGTTATTATAGCTGTTATATCAAAATACATAGAACTGAACAAATATTAACTATTCAATGAACATGTTTTAACTAGCCGAGCTATAAAAATTGCGATTCCATTGATAAAATATTGTTGTTATGAACATGCTTGTTACCTTAGTAATTAATTCGGTGTGAATTGTGTATATTTTCGTTAAATATTCAGTATGATCATTATCTTTTCCTTGATTAGATTTAAATAATTCCACGACTTAGGTAAATGTCAGTTCTTAACTCAGAATATGTTAACATTAGCACGTTGTTTATATATTATATAATAGTCTTTTATTTCTTCGATTGTTCTTCTAGCTCTGATAATTGATGTAAATATTCTGTAGAACCAACTGAGTGCCAAGGTAATCAGAAATGGTCGGTCACTTCACGTATTCCATTGTTTGCCTCTCTGAGATACAATGGTAAACATAGTGGGAGCAGCAGAACACGCTGCCACTTGTCTCGATATTCTTGTCATGCGATATCATGTAATTCGTTTGAAGTTAGTTGGTGCTGTATATAATATAAAGATTATATATATATTTGTGTGTGTGTATGTATATAAAACAAGAAGATAAAGAGAAAGATAAAGAATTTTTTTATAACAGATAGCACTACACAGAAAGTTTTTAAAATATACACAAAAAACAGGTCGTGATTAATTCATAAAATATAAACACAGAAGTCAACGTACGTGAATAAATAACAACACTAGCTTTGTTGTATAATGCGATAAGCATTTATTTGTTTACAAACAAACATTCATGATTCTTTAAGATCTATACTTGTTTAATCTTATGTCAGCACTGATTACACAGACCTCAGATCAAAGTATTCCATCCATGGCTATTCTGTCTTTTTAGAGGGGTGTGTTATAAATGACTACATTGTCGAAAGTATCCAAATATCCTTGTTTTAAGACAGTGATGTATTATTTGAGGAGATTTGCTATTTCTAGCAGGGTAAGCAACCATATAGATACTTCCTCGACGGTCCGATATATAGGAGTTGTCGTTTAGCCACTGGATGGCCCTTATCAAACAATCCTGTGATTAAAGACATTCCAGTCGTGACTATCCCACCTTTTCCCTATATACGGGGAACCTAAGACCATATCCAAAGTGTCATTTTGTAAGACAATAGTGTATGATTTGAGGGGAGTTTGGCTACTATTTCCACCGCTTTGAACGATCGCTTAGAGGCTCCTTCGTTGACTCGACTCGATTTACAGTTATTGTTGTCGGTATCTTTGATGAACAGGGGGACAAAAAGACACACCTTTTTGTTGCACCTATACTTTTTTTTTATAGTTTTTCATACTGTAGTAGTTCTTTATTAACCATGATCGAACAGACCCATTACCAGAAGAATTTCATCCATAATTACCCCGACTTTATTGGGGTACTTGAGACTACGTTAGGACTGTAAGGTGTGATTTTGTTTCTATTTCTAGCAGATCAAAGTCAAAGGACCACCCAGGCATCTATGTTGAATGTTGAATTAAATACGTAACTCCATTATTTCAGACCACCTTCATTCTTCAAGTGTTTTATGTTAATTTATTTGTCAACTGCTCTGACTTGTAAAAAGAAGTGACACGGTGGATAGGTAGACTCGTTAGAGCTTGGGACACAATAATACCGTATTTGGTTACAGCCTTTTACATTTCAAGTTCAAATCCTTTAAGAAGTTTGATTATCTTAAAAGTTCCTTACAGTTAAAGTAACAACTACAAGTATTTACTTGCAGATCCAAACTGAAATTTAGCTTCAACTAGGATGGAAAGATTTTTCCTTTTCTTGTAGTGTCACTACATCTGTTTTAGTGTCAGAGCTTTTATCATCAATTTGCTGAATATATTCCATACTTTCCTTTTTAACACTCCAAAACTTTGAGAGTAGTTTTTTTTTGTTGTTGTTGCACAATTTATCTATCTTCCCGAATGCAGGATTTTTCTCTTTATTTTTTTAGCATGTTGATAACCATAAAATTTGTATTGAGAAAACTTTTTTCATTTTGCTCAAGTGATAATCATTGGAAACTCTATCTCTACTTTATGATAAATATTAATTCTTAGAATGCAATATCAATTCCTGTAAAGTGAATTTCATGTGTCAAGGACATATTTCCCAAATGCAGTTATTTCAACATTCTCGATCTTTGAGATATATGATACAGGTAGGCTCTCAATAAGTCTCATTTGTATTAAATCATCTTCAGTTCCTTAATCAATTCGACCAGGTTTATCAATATCAAAGCCTGTTGCAAAGTTAATGCCACAATCTTATAATGAATTTAAAAGGATTTTTGACAGAGATATAAACCTAGTGTCAGTGATAAACTTCTATTTTGGATTCACACTATGCACTATCATTTCCTCTATTCACTGAAACTCATCCATCAGCTACTTCAGATGAACCATTAGTAACATTAGCCTACCTACTGATCATTAATAATTATCTCCTTGATACCGCCACACTCCTTACTATCATTTGATTTCTTTGCTTTCAAGGTTACTGTAATGCATCTTAACCATGTTTCAACAAGTTCAAGATCAGTCAGTACCAATGCAGAGCTTGCCAATGACACCATTGTTATGATGTAAGATATAACAATAAATAGTCTGATAAAGAACGTATTTATTTAACAGGTAACATACAATATGTAAATAAAGGTTCAAAGTGGCATGTACAAATTTGTCACAGTAACTGCAATAGGAATCAAGCTATAATCCATCTAGTCTTCTCACTTGTATAGCATTGACTGTTTCATTAAAATATCTTGCTATTATATCAGAAGAGGAGCTTATTCACCATTATCATTTTATGTTGACTCTTGCTTTACCTATTTTGTACATAGTTTATACAACTCACAAAGTTTACACCAGGCCTAGCCAACTCGAATTACATTGTGGGCCACTTTAATCACAGAAAGATTTTTAGGGCTGCGTGTATACTTTATGCTATTATTACAATGACAAATAAATGATTGTTGATTCAACATGAAATATCGTTGCAAAAACAGTAGTATCTTTCTTCAATTTTTGATAAAATTTTTAAAATGTTTAAATAAACCTATTTCAAGAAAGTATCAAGTGGGCTGCAAAATAAAAATCTGCGGGTCGCATGTGGCCCACAGGCCTCAGGTTGGCCAACTCTGGTCTACACCTAGTTCTCTTAATGAGTCATTTGTCTACACTTAATTTCTTTAGTAAATTAGTTTCATTAGTGAAATGTAATGTGAAACTAATAGTTTTGTATTTTATATTCCATACTGAGAATTTCATATTTCTCTATAACTCTAGTTTCTGTCTAACCAGTACAGGTACTAGAATCAATAATGTTGACTATAATCATCTGTCTCCTTCTTAACTTTCCCTTTAAACTTGCACTAAGAGAGAGAGAAAAAGGATAAGGCAAAGAGTGAGACAGAAGAAAAGAGAGAAGCATCCATGAGGTGAGGTAGGGGGAATGTAATGATTTTAGCAGAGAGAGAGGGGTGAGGAGGGAGAGACAGAGAGATATGAGGAGGAAGAGAGAGAGAGAGAAATGTGAGTAGGGAGAGAGAGAGATGTTGTGGTGGAGATGGAGTTGGAAGTGGTGGTGGTGATTAGATAGTGAAAAGGGTATTTTGTAAAAATTGAATTATGTTTTTTATATCAACTATCACTTAATGCATGCACATATGTGCAATTCTGTGAAATATTCAAGCTTATTTGTGTGGCAGATATATGCAATCTAACTAAAGGTTGTATCATATGTATGGGATTTCTTTTTTGCTTTTGGGAAAAATGGAAAAATAAGAGTGAATATTTATTTTATGAGTGCTGTATATTAAGTCTACAAAACTAGGCATAATGTATATAAAGTGCATTAAGTAATCATTGTATTCCAATTTCTTTCACTTTCCAATGAGTAACAGATGAGCGACTATCTTTCCATACAGACACAACACAGGCTATGCTTTCAGGTTTTTTTGGATAAAGTTTTCAGAAATAACCCAATGATTTTACCATTAATTCCATGAAATATTCATGTGTCCCGCTAGATATAAGTAATTATCAATGATTTTAGCTTACTACATTAGTGTCTTGTTAAGAAATAAAACAGTGGAATATCTGACACACCATACTAAAGAAAATATTTTACAATTCTCACATATGACAAAATTTTGTTTCTGTGCTTCCTTTAGCTAGCTTTGCAACCATGTGACCTTGTGTTCAGCCCCACTGCACTGCACCTTGTGCGACTGTCTTCTACTATAGCCCTAGGCCAAGCAAAGTCTTATGAATAGATTTGGTAGATGGAAACTGAAAGAAGACTGTGGTCTGTATAAATGTATATATCTGTGTGTTTGTCTCTCCAGCAGCACTTGACAGCCAATGATGGTTTGTTTACATCTCTGTAACTTAGCAGGTCAGCAAAAGAAACTGATAGAATAAGTACCAGGCTTTAAAAAAAAAAATAAACACTGGGGTCAATTTGTTTGACTAAATCCATCAAGATAGTACTCCAGCATGGCCACAGTTTGGTGACTGAAACAATTAGAAGATAAAAAAAAAGGTGTATATACATAACACACTTCTGCACAGTTTCTGTCTACCAAATTCTGTTCAGAAGTTTAGCTCAAGGTACTGTGCAATGGGATCAAATCTAGACTCCTAGTTTAAAGTTTCTTAAAACCACACAGCTATTTTGTCTTTTGTCAAAAAGTTCCTTATACCATCATCATTGCTCATACTCCTTGAAATTGATGTCTTTATTCATAGTACACATGAACTTTGACCTTTAGTTTTAATGTCCCTTGCAAGCTTTACCTGTCATATGATGTTTTGTGGTGCCTAGCAACCAATTTATTATATATTTATCAGTTGTTCAAACATGTCTAAATCTAGCTATCATTCTATCTGTGTCTCTTCTACTTAAATTCTATTCTTTGATTTCTCTCTATTGACTGTCTCAACCACTGTTGCTGTTTCTACCTTTTTTTCTTAACTCTCATATTTCTTCTTTCTAGTTCAGCCTCCTTTTTCTTTCCACTCTGGGAATTCTATATTTTGGTTGAACTGGTTGGACTACTGCTCAGCTCTGTCTCTTAACAGCTGAGGTTTTACTTATCGGCTGTAGAGATTACTTTAAATTTCTTTGGTGAATGCTTTTTGTAAAATCAAAGACCTTAACTGCTGGGAATAAGTTACATGTTTACTCTTTGAAACTGGAATAATGTAGTATGATAGATATGGGGAATATATACAAAACTCTTGTTTCAACCTTTGGCATAAAAGAGAAAAATACAAAAGGAATGGGAGGTACTTTCAAATCCAAACACTTCTATTGCATCAGAAACATATACAGCAACAGTGTGGCATTTAAAGACCAGCAAGTGTACAATTGCCTTACAAATGGTTTATACAAGGGGTTACCTAAAAGTAACTGGAAACGTTCTCTGTGGGACAAGCCCATTGTAGTTCATGCTTCCACCACTAGAAGACACTTGATGGAACCCTCAGGTATCAGTCTGCTGACCAGCAGCAGCATGTTGAGTCATATTGCCATGCGGTATGTCTTTGTTTTGCAGTGCTTCTCCCCTGTTCATCGATTTTTGCAATAGCTGAAATGAAGGGACAACGTGCTTCTATGAAATTTGTTTTCTGCCAGGGAAAATGGCAGCTGAAACAGTTGTCATGCTTCAAACAGCTTACAAAGATACTGCCATGAGCAAAACACAAATTTACAAGTGGTTTTCACACTTTAGGAATGGTCATTTGTTGCTTGAAGACCAACCTCATTCAGGGCGACTATTGACCTCTCAAACAATTGATGAACTTGTTGATATGACAGGTATGTCCTGGAGCACCTGCCAATGAATTTTGAGTGAAGAATTGTGAATGAAAAGAGTTGAAGCAAAATTTATGCATCACTTGCTCATGGAAGATCAAAAGCAGTCATGACTGAATGCATGTCATGAACTGAAAGAACAGTTGGAAGTTGATCTGGACCTTTTTATGAAGATCATCACTGGTGACAAAAGCTGGTGCTATGGCTACAACCCAGAAACGAAGCAGCAATCCAGTCAATGAAAGCATCAAGTGAAGTCCAGTGTCAAAACAATGCTGATTTGTTTCATCGACGTCAATAAATTCATGTTTGTGAATGTATATGCATCCTTATATTTATGTATATATATGAGCAGGCTTTGGACTAGTGCCTTCTGATATAACCTTGGGCTAACCAAAGCCTTGTGAGTGAATTTGATTGATGGAAACTGAAAGAAGCTTGTCATGTACTTATATGTATATATATGTGTGTATTTGTGAATCCTTGTCTTGACATTGGATTAAAGTTATAAGCAAGCATCACTGTCATACAAGCAGTGCCATTTGCTTCCAATCTTTTATGAAAACATGTCCAGCATTGGTAAAATATTACCTTGTTTAGAAACAGGTGAATGTTAGTGACAGGTAGGTCTCTACCTATTGAAAATCTGCCTTGATAAATTCCATCTGACCCATACAAATATGGAAAAATGGAAGTTTAAATTGATAGTAGTAGCAGCTGTTGCCTGATGGATGTGTGTATGTGTGTGTATTAAGTTTATTTTAAAATTTGTGACCTAATTTCCTGCATACAGAAAATGCTGTTTTAAACTGAAACTATATATTTTTATTTTAAAACTTCTTTGTACACAAATTTTTTTGTTTCTTTTCATACTATGAATATATCCAAACCTAAAAAAAAACCTTTCTGATACCCTAGATAAGCAACATATATTTCACCATGTAAGGACACTGACTTTTGTTAAATCAGTGCAATTTTTTTAAAATGTTAGTCTTTGTAATTTATTTATAGTTATTACCATTGTTATTTAATTGGATACCATTTTCTTATTTCTGTAAATGCAAACTTGTCACCTCCAGAAGAAAGGTCAACTATTGGAATAAACATATAATTCTTGGGCCAAGAACACTTTCTTTTTGTTTGATAACTTTCATTCTAATTTTCTGAATAACTAAATAAGTGCCATTACACATCATATTTACTTGGCCAAGTAGTGTATTGCTCAATGACTGCAGCCTTATTTTTTAGCTTTAATAGCTGCATGATACATTAACCCATTAGCATTTAATCCAGCTGTATCTGGCTCAAATATTCTTCCTATTTTATGTTCAAACTGGCTCGATCCAGCCTCTCACACCTACAAAGCATTTGTCATTCTAAACATAAACAGTAAACTTGCTGAAATCTGAAAGCTACAAGATAATGCATGATTAATTCAAAATAATGTGAATAAATAAGCATTATATATAACAGAATAATCCAAATGCTCAATAATTAGAAATATTTAAATATTCTTGTGTAAATTCAAAAAGTTCATAATGATCTCAACATTTATTATAACTGAACAATATTGTTTTATATCCTCGAAACTAATTTCATATTGATTAAATCAACATTATTTGAAGCTAAAATCACAGTTTTTGTAAAACATGGTTTGTTTCATAGTTTACAGAATCATTTGGGGGATATAACTTTCGCAAGCCAGGAGGAGGTCAAAACTGACATTTCAGAGTTCTTCACTTTGGAAACAAAAGAGTTTTACATTGATCAGATTAAAAAGCTTGTAAATAGATGGAAGGAAGTCATAGATAATCAGGGAAAGTACATTGATGATTAAATTTCAATTAAATATAACATGTGATCACTAGTTTTCTTTATTCAAAATTCGGACTGAACTTATGAGATGACCTGATATTGAGATTATTGTTATTAATGGTAAAGTAGCAGGAGTAGTAATAGTTAAATGTTTGTTTGTATATTTCTAGCTCAACTGTGTTAAAAAGAAGTATTAATAATAATCTCCTTCTCCTGCACTTCCTTCAGGTTGGGTAACCATGTATTTCCTTCGTGGTAGTGCACCTGTTTCTATCTTCATTCCTGATCTCTCTCTCTCTCTCTCTCTCTCTCTCTCTTCAGCTAGGTAACCTTGTACTTCCTCTACAGCAAGACACCTATAATCTTTCATCATCCAACACAAAATCACCTCCTACAATGCTTCTTTCCCTCTTAAATTTTTTTTTTACTTTTTCTTGCAAGTACTTGGTGACTCTGTCAGTGCATGTGCCACTTAAAAGCACCCAGTCCACACTAAAGTGGTTGGTGTTTGGGAGGGTGTCCAGCTATAAAAAACCTTGCCAAAACTGACCTCACCTGTGCTTGTGCCATGTAAAAGCACTAAGTTCACTCTGCTGAGGGAAAAATCCTGCCAAAACAGTCACAGAAGTCTGGTACAGGCTTCTGCCTGGCCAGCTCTCGTGAAACCATCCCACCTATGCTAGCATGGAAGGTGGACGTTAAACGATGAAGAAGAAGAGTTATGGTGAATTCCGACATGGGATTAGCAACAATGAGGCTTTCTGGTACTTTTTTGTCTTCCCTACTTGAAGATGTATCAGGATTCAACAACTTGCTGTCCACTTGGAAAATGGTCAGGTTTACTTCACTCAAATAACTGCTGTACAGCAAGCACTAAGTCTAAGGGACAGTACACTTATAGATTTAAGCTCTGCAAGTTTGATAGCTTTGAAAAACATTGCTGTACCATCAGCGACAACATGCAATGAAGACAAAAAAATTAAGGTGCCCTTGTTAAGAGCCAACTGACATAATTTTTTTATTGCACCATTGGAAGGGAGTATACTATAAACAATGAATGCATTGTTCAAAAACCCTTCTCTTTAAAGTGTGAGGTTCAAGTTCATTTCAAGATTGATGAAAAGTACCAGGCAAAATTTAGATCATCCACAGAGAAACATGTTTATATTTAGATCACTGGAGAATGGTCACAATGGAATGCAACATAAAAGTTTCTGTATTTCAACCAGCCTAGGGTTCCTTTCACCATCCTGTTAGAACATTATGAACCAGTCAATCTGCTTCAGCTTTGGCTCAAGTATCATGATGACTTTGTCAAAGATTTCAAGCATCAAGCTCAACAGATGCACCTCGGTATGAAAACAGAATGAAATCTATCATGTAGATTTCATTGACAAGCTCAAAGGCATAAATGGTCAAAGATTTCAAAAATATGATCTCCCTTGACCTAACTACACTGAAGGAAAAAGTCTAGCTACAGGAATTTTAAGACACTTCATATAATGTGAACAGTGTGTGTAAATAATAGTGAACACAAACTCACTGTGGAGTAGAGGGCAGTCTACTATGGTATTAGGGTTTAGCAATAAGAAACTAAATTTGTTTCCTTTAATGTTATGGTTGCATTGGAAAGATATTCCAGAGCAGTCTATTGTTTGCCAAGTCCCAAAAGGAACAAAAGCTAATGAAATCTGCATGTCTGTGGCATACTCATCATCATCCTTCAACCAACCTATGCTTGGTCGGAACTCCATTGACAATCCCTCTCCATACTACATCCTGCATTGCTGTGTTCAGATCTTTAATACCTAGCCTTGAGTCCCAAAATATAGTATCTGGAAATGTTAGTTTCCAGAGGAATGCCAAAGGAGCAGGGATGAGATAACCTCTTTCTCTGCTCGATGACAGTGGCCATCAAATTGTAGCCATTTCTGCTTTGGCTTGAGGGATATTGGTATCAGATTTCCATAGATGTTACTAAGTGTTGAGTGTGATCTCCAACTGGTGTTCTGTATCTTTCTGAGCAGGTTGGTGTATGTTCCATATAGTTTGCATACTAATTCAGTGAGTAGGTTGTTTATTTGATCAAACAACTGGATGCTCATATTTTGTTCTCAACAGTGGAGTCCATCATAGATATAAATCATTTCATCATCATTTTGATGTCCACTATTCCTTGCTTGTATGGCTCAGACAGAGTCTATTGAGGTAGATTTTCTATGGCTGCATGCCTTTCCTGTTACCTAACCTCACCTGTTTTCAAATAAATATTTTTCTATGGCCAAAATATTTTCACAGGACATTGGAAATGACAGTGACATTCATTTATAACTATGTAAAAAGAGGAAACATAATTACATGCACACATGCCCACATGCGCAGGTGAATTCACACCCACACCCAAGGATCTTCTTTCAGTTTCCTTCTACTAAATCCACTCACAAGGCTTTGGTCAGCCCAGGGCTATAGCAGAAGATACTTGCCCAAGGTACCATAGAACAGGACTGAACCTGAAACTATGTGGGTGCGATGCAAACTTCTTAACCACAGTCATGCTTGCACCTATATTTCTATGTATATGTTTATACTTTTCAATTACAAATAAATTAGTGACTGCACATGTATGTATATGTATTATATTGCATTGTTTATCATATGCATTTTGCCTTACATGAGTAAGTTTGATTTGCCTGTGTACTTGCATTGAATGTTTATATTTGTGCTGCTGTTGCTACTATTACTATACTAAGAAGGAATAAGTATTAAAAAATACTGTTTGGGAGACCTTTTAATGAAATGTTAAGTTCTCAAGTGAACCAACAGGAGTGCCTGATTATCTATTGCTGATGTTGGTGGATAGGGCGGAACATCAATTCATAAGCAATTATGATATGCTCTCCCAATTCAATGACTCAAAGTATTTATTCCTTGTCTAACCTTTACTGATCTATGTTTTACAGCGGTACAGTATTATGTGACACTTCAGATACATCCAACAGTTTGTGAGGGAGAGAGAAAGTCAGAGAGAGAGAGAGAGACTCCAAGTCACATAACTTCACTACTCACTACCAGCATTGTCTAACTAACTAGGTCATTTAAATAAACTTACTACTTGCAGTGGTTATACATATATATATATATATATATATATATATATATATATATATATACACACACACACACATATATATATGTATATATGTACAAAGATTAAGGATTCTGTTTAATGAAATTATGATTTTTTTTCTTACTGCGAAAGTTTCTGTGACCCAAGATTGACGAAGAATCTTTGGTTTAGCATCCATAACATAATTACATCCCTAGAGTTCTGGCACAGAAACTCTTTCACATTGCAACTAAGCTATGTTTATACAGGCTGAATTTAATTTCATTTAGCACAAAGAGAGACTATGTGAAAGGCATGAATTGGGTGATATGCAGTAAATGCAGACGATCTACTGGAAATGAAAAAGAATTTAGTTTCTTAACGTCTATCTAGATAAGCATATAAATTAAATTGGTGACAGGTTCAGTGAAACTGGTTTTAGAAGGCAGCTAGGCATCAATAATATTGATTAAGCCTTTCGATATCAACCCACCCAAAACCACCTCTGGCTCTGTGGTACAAATGTCTTGTTTTCAAAAGTTCTGAATTAAAATCTTCCACCAAACCTTAGCCACAATTGATGTTCCTAACACTAGCTCAATGATAACTAAGTTATTTTACTAAATTATTTGTTATATTTAAAATTAATTGAAAGAAACACAGAGCATCTCAACAGAAATATGGTACCAAAAGGGTTAACGTTTGAAGGAACCCTAACCCTAATTTTACTGGTTAAGACTCTTTAGACTCTGAGACTAACTTTAAACTTTTTAGTTTTCATAAGATGTTTTGAGCAGGATTTGAACATATAATATCTAAATTATTGATACATAGAAAAAGATTAGTTATTGATCTTTTTTGGATTATTTAAGGGCAAAGAGTATGTTTGGTGTAAAAAATTATATTTGTGTGTGCAGTGAGGTATACAGCATGCTGTGTGAATGGAACAGACATGGCTGGGTGGCCAAGAAGTTCGCTTCCTAACCTCAGGGTTTCAGGTTCAGTCTCACTGCATGAGTGCTTCAACAAGTTTCTTCTACTACAGCCTCAGATTTTGTTGAGGTACATTTTCAACAAATTATATATATATGAGGTCATCCCATAAGTTCTGTCCGATTTTACCTTTTTTAAAACTGAATGAAATTTAATAGTATTTTAGAATGTCTAATGGAATTAAAAAGTATTTTTATGCATTTGTGTACATTTAAACTAATTAAATATTATTTTACAGAATAATAGAATTAAAATTTCTTTGATTAAAATCCTTTCTAACATGGAAGTATCCGAAGGCACATAATGCTTTATGAGTACAAAAAAGGAAACTCTGCAGCTGAAGTGAGACAGAACATACACTCAGTTTATGGGAAAGAATGCTTGAATGAAAGAACTTGCAGAAGATGGTTTGCAAAATTCAGAAGTGGAGATTTCAGCCTTGAAGATGAAGATTGAACAGGATGTCCAGTTGAGTTTGATGATAACTCCTTGAGGCATTACTTGAAGAAAATCCTACATTATCAGTCGAAGAATTGGCAATAAAGCTTAGTTCAAACCATACAACTGTTCATCGTCATCTTCAACAACTTGGAAAATGGGTGCCTCATGAATTGTCTGAAAGCAACCGCAAATCCCAAGTTGACATCTGCTCTTCTCTCCATTCTCGCGAATTCATTTCACCCTTTTTAGATAGACTTTTGACTGGTAACAAAAAATGGATCTTCTATTGAAATGTTAAACGTAAACAGTGGCTTGGTAAAAGGGAAAAAGCTCAACCACAACCAAGAAGGGGACTTCATGGAAAAAAGGTTCTTCTCTCTGTCTGGTGGTATTGCAAAGGAGTAATTCACTTTGAATTGTTACCACCTAATGCAACAATCAATGCTCAAATCTACTGTCAACAATTAGAATGTTTGAACCAAGCTTTGAAGAAAAAAAAACCCCGCTTTAGTGAATCGAAAAGGAGTGATGTTTCATCAGGACAATGCGCGATCCCACACTGCAAAGATCACATCACAGAAGATCAAAGAGCTTGGTTAGGAAAAAATTCCTTATCTACCTTATTCTCCCGACCTTGCTCCTTCAGACTACCATTTGTTTTGTAGTTTACAGAATCATTTGGGGGCATAACTTTCGCATGCTAGGAGGAGGTCAAAACTGACATTTCAGAGTTCTTCACTTTAAAACCAAAAGAGTTTTACATTGATGGGATTAAAAAGCTTGTTAATAGATGGAAGGAACTCATAAATAATCAGGGAAAGTACATTGATGATTAAATTTCAATTAGATATAACATGTGATCACTAGTTTTCTTATTCAAAATTCGGACAGAACTTATAGGATGACCTGATATATAGATAGGTAGACAGACAGACAGAGACAGCCAGTTTATGGACGCGAAACTCTGGCTAACCCCAGCCATATCTCATCATCATCATTTAACATTGTCGTCCCTACATAATCCTTCCCCTATGTTCAGTAGCCATGGAAACATGTAAGGGTTGGAAATAGGAAGGGCATCTGGCTGTAGAAAATTTGCCTCAACAAATTCTGCTTGATGCATGCATGTTAAATGATGATGTTAAATGACGATGATGATGATGATGAACAACAGCAACAACTAAGAGGAAGTACTATACAGTGTGTGGAAAAACTCCCTTTTGTACCCCACCATAAAATCTATTTTTTTAAATGTTGGAAAATTGATTTCCTACCATGTTTTATAATAATAATAATAATGAGAAAGTCATAAAAATTAAGAACTTAATTTCTGTATTATGTATATTCATTTTGCCTAACATTATGGCCTAAATTGCCTAACTCTATGGAATTTACTTAGCCTAGAGACATGAATATACATAATATAGAAATGAAGTTTTTTTAATAGAAATTCTGAATTTTTATGACTTTCTCATCATTATTGTTGTAAGACATGGTAGAAAATCGATTTTCCACCATGTGTAATATTAGAAAAAATTTTATGGTAGGGGTACAAAAGGAAGTCTCTCCCAGTGTATAATGTTTCTTGGAGCTTCTCTGAGTGATGTATTTCATACAGGAGCAACATTTGGTAAGTCATCTGTCTGAAATAGTACTTGACATTAACCAGTAAATTTACCAGTAACTTATTTGGATTCTAGTCACTCTCTTATATTATTGTGAAAAGTCGCTTTGTTATTGTTTTAGGCTGGGACTGACAGAATAATTCTGAGGTGCTCTGAGTTACTTTGGAATTTTTTTTGTATTTGTTTTCCTTCCTCATTTTAGAAGTAAAACTTTTTATCATGCCCACTACCGTTTTATGTAATTCAAATTAAATTTTTACTTCCCAGTTTTAGTTCTACTTTACATTTTCTCATTTCAGTCAGACGTCCTAGTTTCCATCATTAATGTAACATTAGCCAACACCAGTAGTTGTAGTAGTAGTGGTGGTAGTAGTAGTAGTAGTTGTTGCAACAGCAGTAGTAAAGATGATAATGTTCTATATTATGCAGATAACTGTTAGTTTTAAGGTGAAAGAGGAAGTAAGTTGTAAACAGTAAAATGAAACAGTTCAATGTGAAATTAAAAAAGAAAAAATTGTTGCAGAAACAATTTGCATGGCACCAGCCACAGGAATAGCAATTATTTCCACTGTAGCACAAAGCCTCAGATTTGTGGAGAAAATGAACTGAGATTTTGTGATATTCCATTCATGTTTTTTCCCACTGACATCAGAGACACAGCTGAAGAGAGGGGGTTACGTCTGGAAAGTTCATAGATCAAATAAATATGACTTAGCACATTACCAGTATTTATAGGGAAAGATTATAGTCATTTCAGCTGAATACATTATATTACTGGTACTTCAGTAATTGAGACTGAAAAGGTAATATTTACTCTGGTGGAATTTCAAGTTTGGAAGATAGTGAGGACAGACAATAAACTGAAGCAATATTAACAAATTCATTTTTGCTTAGGCAGGAGCATAATTTTATATTGGAGGAATTATATTTGGCTAAATTGAAAATTAATGTATTACAAGTTTTTATATTATTGTTATGGAAAGATGAAAGGCAAAGTTTATGGACAGCTTTGTTGCTTTATTATGTTATTTTCACTGTTGTAGTAGTAATAAAAGTTGTAATTTCTTACACTGCTGTGGAACCTTAGACATGTAAAATTAAGTATCTGGCCTACAGTAGAATATAAAATCATGACTCGGAACTTAGGATCAATTTCCTTATCCACTTGTTTGTTTACCTCTCAGTAGTAACAATGATTTCTTATTGCGTGCATCTGTAATCAATAATGTCACCGGATATTTGTGGCTCACATAGAATTCCAATGGGTGATCTGTTTCATTGAAGTGAACTAGTGATTGGTCTAAAATTATCCACTGTATTCCTCTTGTAATCTTTTATCCATGAGACAGTCCATCCAATCCTAGTAATTTGCCCTTCATACTGCTGTCCAGTATCTTCCATATTTCATCTCTTCACCTCACTTCACTTCTACTGAAAATTGTAGTAAACTGTCATGGTAAGCTCTAAAGACCTCTGATTCCAGTTCACTTAACACTATTAAAGATAAACAGCACAGCAAGGAGCTACTGAAAAATCTCACATGCTTGGAATTGAACACCACATATTCCCTGAAAATGTTAACCAAAGTAAAAGTTGCCAGATATTAAGTGTTTAAAGTGATCGATATAGTGGCTGTGTAGTAAGTAGCTTGCTTACGAACCACATAGTTCCGGGTTCAGTCCCACTGCATGGCACCTTGGGCAAGTGTCTTCTACTAGGGCCGACCAAAGCCTTTTGAGTAGATTTGGTAGACGGAAACTGAAAGAAGCCCATCGTATATATGTGTGTGTATATATATATATATATACCTGGCTTTTGTTGATATGGAGAAAGCCTTCGACAGGGTCCCCCGATCCCTCATCTGGTGGTCAATGAGGAAACTAGGGATAGATGAATGGTTAGTGAAAGCTGTACAAGCCATGTACAGAGACGCTGCTAGTAAGGTGAGGGTTGGCACCGAGTACAGTGAAGAATTCAGGGTAGAGGTTGGGGTCCACCAAGGCTCAGTCCTCAGTCCCCTCCTATTTATCATAGTCCTCCAGGCAATAACGGAGGAATTCAAGACAGGATGCCCCTGGGAGCTCCTCTATGCTGATGACCTTGCTCTAATTGCTGAGTCTCTATCAGAACTAGAGGAGAAGTTTCAGGTATGGAAACAAGGTTTAGAATCGAAGGGCCTTAGAATCAACCTAGCCAAAACCAAAGTCCTAATAAGTAGGAAGGTAGACCAATCACAAACGCCTTCAGGTAGATGGCCCTGCTCGATCTGTAGAAAAGGTGTAGGTAGAAACTCTATAAGATGCACCAAGTGTAAGCTATGGACACATAAGAGGTGCAGCAATGTCAAAGGAAGGCTAACTAGGAAGATGGTTTTTGTATGTGGCAGATGCTCAGGAACAATTAACACTGAAGATGCTCTGAGACCAACTTCCGTCACTTTCCAGGGAGAAAAGCTAGAAGTAGTTGATAGTTTCCGTTACCTAGGTGACCAAGTCAGTAGCGGGGGCGGGTGCGCTGAGAGTATAACTGCTAGAGTAAGAATAGCCTGGGCAAAGTTTAGAGAGCTCTTACCCCTGCTGGTGACAAAAGGCCTCTCGCTCAAAGTAAAAGGCAGACTGTATGATGCATGTGTACGTACAGCCATGCTACATGGTAGTGAAACTTGGGCTGTGACTGCTGAGGATTTGCGTAAGCTCGCAAGAAATGAAGCTAGTATGCTCCGATGGATGTGTAACGTCAGTGTTCATAATCGACAGAGTGTAAGTACCTTGAGAGAAAAGTTGAACCTAAGAAGTATCAGTTGTTGTGTGCAAGAGAGACGTATGCGCTGGTATGGTCATGTGATGAGAATGGCTGAAGATAGTTGTGTGCGAAAGTGCCACACCCTGGCAGTTGAGGGGACCTGTGGAAGAGGTAGACCCAGGAAAACCTGGGTCGAGGCGGTGAAGCACGACCTTCGAACTTTAGGTCTCACCAAGGAAATGACCAGTGACCGAGACCTTTGGAGGTATGCTGTGCGTGAGAAAACCCGGCAAGACCAGTGAGAACAGTCAAAATCAAGATCAAACCAAATTGAGGTCGATCAACATCAGGGCCCCCGTGCAGGTGACACGTAAAAGTACCATCCGTTCGTAGCCGTTCGCCAGCCCTGTCTGGCCCCCGTGTAGGTGGCACGTAAAAGCACCATCCGTTCGTGTTCGTTGCCAGCCTGGCCTGGCCCCCGTGCCGGTGACACGTAAATGTACCATCCGTTTGTGGCCATTTGCCAGCTCTGTCTGGCCCCCGTGCCGGTGACACGTAAAAGCACCATCCGTTCGTGGCCGTTTGCCAGCCCTGTCTGGCCCCCATGTCGGTGACATGTAAAAGCACCATCCGTTCGTGTCCGTTGCCAGCCTCGCCTAGCCCCCGTGCCGGTGACACGTAAAAGCACCATCCGTTCGTGGCCGTTTGCCAGCCCTGTCTGGCCCCCATGTCGGTGGCATGTAAAAGCACCATCCGTTCGTGCCCGTTGCCAGCCTCGCCTGGCCCCCGTGCCGGTGACACGTAAAAGCACCATCCGTTTCGTGGCCGTTTGCCAGCTCTGTCTGGCCCCGTGTTGGTGGCACGTAAAAGCACCATCCGTTCGTGTCCGTTGCCAGCCTCGCCTGGCCCCGTGCCGGTGACACGTAAAAGCACCATCCGTTCGTGGCCGTTTGCCAGCTCTGTCTGGCACCTGTGCAGGTGGCAGGTAAAAAGCACCCACTACACTCACGGAGTGGTTGGCGTTAGGAAGGGCATCCAGCCGTAGAAACACTGCCAGATCTGACTGGGCCTGATGAAGCCTTCCAGCTTCACAGACCCCAGTTGAACCGTCCAACCCATGCTAGCATGGAGAACGGACGTTAAATGATGATGATGATGATGATGATGATATACAAATTAGTAAATAAATGGCACAACTAAGTACCGATATTTACTGGAAATAGCGAACGTAAAAATACGACGCTAATGTGTAGCTTCACCGCGTATGTATTAGCAAAAATGCGTGTGTGCAACAAAATAGAGAAAAAAAACCGTCTTTATATATATATATAAAGTAAGATAGGGGTTATGGGTGTAACCCACTATGGGATATCATTTATCCAATATACTGTTGGTAAAGTACCCAAATTCTTAATACATAAATGTTTTTAATTGCAATGCAATTAAGTCATTTATTGCATTAAATGCGTGAAGGTAAAGAAATATTTTTACCGTAAATTTATAATACAAATAAGAAAATGGAGAAACAAATTTGGTTTGTTCATCAACTTAACATTATAATATCTGTAAGTTGATGAACAAACCAAATTTGTTTCTCCATTTTCTTATTTGTATTATATATATATATATATATATATATATTATATATATATATATATATATATATATATATATATATATATATATATATATATATATATATATATATATATGTGTGTGTGTGTGTATATGTTTGTCCCTCCAACATCACTTGACAACCGATGCTGGTGTGTTTACGTCCTGTAACTTAGCAGTTCAGCAAAAGAGACCGATAGAATAAGTACTAGGCTTACAAAGAATAAGTCCTGGGGTCGATTTGCTTGACTAAAGGCGGTGCTCCAGCATGGCCACAGTCAAATGACTGAAACAAGTAAAAGAGAGTATTAAATGACAATCATATAAATCTCTGTATTATAATAATGAAAATGGCTTTTTAATATTTATCTATTGAGAAATTTAAGAGGTTGCTTTGACGCAATTTGAAGAGAAATTTGTGAGCCACAAAAATGTTACATTACACCTCTTGTCATTTGAGATATCTGAAACACTGTATCTCCATTTCATTTGATCTGCTATTTATGAATTCTATTGTAATGAAAGTTAAGTCTAGTAGTATTTGAATCTATAACTTCAGATTTTGGGTTCCTTTGCCAACATACAGTTGCAAGATAAATCAAGGGAAATAATCATTACAATACTAAGTTAAACATTAGAGGGAATTCCAATAGTAGGTGTGGGAATTAAAAATTTGTTGCAGCACAATTCTTTAGTCATTGAAAATATATAGAAAAGCAGAAATCAAGGTTAACAATTATGAAATAAGAACAAGAATTTTAGAATCCATGTTTTACTTTGAAAAGATGAACAAGAAATAAAAAGGGAAAAAGTAGAAAGAGAGAAAGCATTTACTTTTAGTCTTATCTCCCTTCTCTCCATGAATAATTAGTCTATACTTAAATCTTTAGAGTACATTGAGTCAGTAATTAACTTTAGATTTAGCAGCATTAAACAGATGAGAGAAATCTCCCAGTGAATTCCATGGTAAATAATGGTCCCAGAAGTTCTGACGACTATTTTCAACTGCTAGGTGAAGTAAAGATGTAGAATGATATACTCTAATTAGATACATAATAGAACGTTTGAAGTGAACTGAGCTCATAATCCTACACCATACCTTGGGTGTTTCAGCACTATTTCCTTATAACTGTCTCTAAAAAAAGTAAGTAAATAATATATTACTTATATGACTCATTCAACTGAAACCAAAAAGGCAGTTCAGTAAAGGATCCATCTTATGGCATCATCATCATTTAACATCCACTTTCCATGCTGGCATGGGTTGGACAGTTTGACAGGAGCTGGCTAGGCAGAAGACTGCACCATGCTTTGCTGTCTTTTAGCATGGTTTTTATAGTTGGATGCCCTTCTTAACACCAACCACTCTGCAGAGTGGACTGAGTGCTTTTTACATGGCACCAGCACAGGCGAGATCAGTTTTGGCATGGTTTTTTTTACAGCTAGATGCCCTTCCAAATGCCAACCACTTTATAGTGAGGACTAGATGCTTTTTACATGGCACCAGCACTGACAGGGCCACCAAATAACTTGCAAGATAAAGATCCTTTGAGAAGAGATGTAGCTTTGGAAGTGACCCTTGTGCCTGATGATGAGAGGTTAGAGTGACAGTGAGACAGAAACAGGTGTCTTGCTGTAGAGGAGATACATGGTTACCCAGTCAGTAGATGAAACTTGACATTTAAAAAGGATATTTTAAATTTGCTGTTAATAGCAGATTCTGCCAAATCCTACTCAAAACTTAAATATGATAGTCATACAAATGACATCTATCATCTGAAACACCTTAACCATTTCCTTACCAAACTTTTGTTTGTAGTTATATTATTATCCCTCTTTGCACCAATTTTGGTGGTAAAAGAAGCCTATTTACTTATTAGAGTTCCTTCTATTCTATTTTACAGGAAAATCTGCTACTCTATATGAAACGGCAAACCCCGATTGGGCTCCAACTCTTCGACTTGGTCGTGATCGTGCAAAGGATTTCCAAGCTGGTTCAGTCCGAGGTAAGACAAAACGCAAAAGAAAATTGGATTCCAGCTCTGATGATACACTGTTTGCTCTGTCTGTTTGCAATTCTGAATTGCAACAAAGATGTCAATCCCTCACAAATGTTGGATCTGAATCTTACCGAAAAGCAGTTCACAAATTTCTTGAAACAAAAGAAGTTATGGATTTATTAATGCTACCAGATGAAGTTTTTTCAAGTCAACCTCCTTGTGAGCCAATTCGGGGAGAAATTTACCTCATGAAAATAGATCCTTCACAGGAATCCAGTGACTGGACTAAAGATGGCTACTCTTGGTTAAGTTTAGGATCGAATGATTTAATCTTGAATCAGAGCCCTGCTCTGCGTCAAAGTACTTTTCGAATGTTAGTTAATGAGATTGAAACTTGTCTGCTAAAACATGTTTATCGTTCTTTTAATAATAACCAAAAAGTTGTCATTCATTATGTTACTGATGAAAGACTTAGTAACAGTAAGTCTTATCCACATTCTATGGACATCACTGGAACTTCATCAGTACCACAAACCCATTTAGGAATTACTCAGTATTACCACCAGCTAGTGGAAGATTGTAATGTTGACAGTCAGAAATCATCTGAGGCTCTCTGGGAGATGGCCCCCACCAACAAGGAGAAATCTGTAAGTTAATGATACTTTTTCTTTCTTTTTTTTTTACCGATATTAGATCATATTACCTTATATTCTGGATTTTTATGTTAAGCTCTACATTCAGCCTGCTATACCAAGGTTTATTGAAGATCATTATTTTATTACTCTAATATCTACTTTTTTTCCATACTGGTATGCATTCAATAAGTCTCTAGTATTCCTCATCACCATTTTTGTCTTTATCCTGCATCATTTTATCTGTGAAGTTCATTAACTTTCTCATACCTGGCCTCACTACTTCTTTCTGTTTTCTTCGATCTGCTCATCACACATCTTCCACTATCTGTTGCTTTGCCGTAGTCAGTACCGCTTGTGGTACCAGTGCCGGTGGCACACAAGAATCCATCCGAACGTGGCCGTAGTCAGTACCGCATCACTGGCCATCGTGCTGTGGGCACATAACAAACACCATCCGGTCGTGGCCGTTCGCCAGCCTCATCTAGCACCTGTGTCGGTGGCACATAAAAACACTTTCCGAAGACCCGGCAAGACTAGTCAGGCCATAAACCATGGCCCCTACCTGGGACGTAGTCAGTCCACTGTGCATACCTTCCTCCTTGTGATACTTGTGAAGGCCTGTTGAGGCAAGTGAAAATCAAATCAAAATCAAAATCAATCAAAACAAATCAAAATAGATGAACATCAATGGAATTTGTATCTTTGTGGTACAGTGCCGGTGGCACACAAGAGAAAACCATCCGAAAGTGGCCGTAGCCAGTACCGCATCGACTGGCCTCCGTTCTGTGGGCACATGACAAACACCATCCGATCGTGGCCGTTCGCCAGCCTCATCTGGCACCTGTGTCGGTGGCACATAAAAACACCATCCGAAGACCCGGCAAGACTAGTCAGGCCATAACCCATGGCCCCTACCTGGGACGTAGTCAGTCCACCTGTGCATACCTTCCTTCTTGTGACACTTGTGAAGACCTGTTGAGGCAAGTGAAAATCAAATCAAAACAAATCAAAATAGATGAACATCAATGGAATCTGTATCTTTGTGGTACCAGTGCCGGTGGCACACACTTTGTGGTACCAGTGCCGGTGGCACACATGAGAACCATCCAGTGCCGGTGGCACACACTTTGTGGTACCAGTGCCGGTGGCACACATGAGAACCATCCGAACGTGGCCGTAGCCAGTTCCGCATCGACCGGCCTCCGTGCTGTGGGCACGTAACAAACACCATCCGATCATGGCCGTTCGCCAGCCTCATCTGGCACCTGTGTCGGTGGCACATAAAAACACCTTCCGAAGACCCGGCAAGACTAGTCAGTCCACTGTGCATACCTTCCTTCCTTCTTGTGACACTTGTGAAGACCGGTTGAGGCAAGTGAAAATCAAATCAAATCAAATCAAAATAGACAAAATAGATGAACATCAATGGAATTTGTATCTTGTGGTACCAGTGCCTGTGGCACACAAGAATCCATCAGTGCCGTAGTCAGTGCGGTGGGCACATGACAAACACCATCCGATCGTGGCCGTTCGCCAGCCTCATCTAGCACCTGTGTCGGTGGCACATAAAAACACCATCCGAAGACCCGGCAAGACTAGTCAGGCCATAACCCATGGCCCCTACCTGGGACGTAGTCAGTCCACCTGTGCATACCTTCCTTCTTGTGACACTTGTGAAGACCTGTTGAGGCAAGTGAAAATCAAAATCAAATCAAATCAAAACAAATCAAAATAGATGAACATCAATGGAATTTGTATCTTTGTGGTACCAGTGCCGGTGGCACGTGGCACATAAGAAAACCATCCGAACGTGGCCGTAGCCAGTACCGCATCGACTGGCCTCCGTGCTGTGGGCACGTAACAAGCACCATCCGATCGTGGCCGTTTGCCAGCCTCATCTGGCACCTGTGTCGGTGGCACATAAAAAACACCATCCGAGCGTGGCCGTCTGCCAGCTCGTCTGGCACCTGTGTCGGTGGCACATAAAAAACACCATCCGAGCGTGGCCGTCTGCCAGCCTCGTCTGGCACTGTGTCGGTGGCACATAAAAACACCATCCGAGCGTGGCCGTCTGCCAGCCTCGTCTGGCACCTGTGTCGGTGGCACATAAAAACACCATCCGAGCGTGGCCGTTTGTCAGCCTCGTCTGGCACCTGTGTCGGTGGCACATAAAATCACCCACTACACTCTCGGAGTGGTTGGCGTTAGGAAGTGCATCCAGCTGTAGAAACACTGCCAGATCTGACTGGACTGGTGCAGCTTTCGGGCTCCCCAGACCCCAGTTGAACCGTCCAACCCATGCTAGCATGGAAAGCGGACGTTAAATGATGATGATGATGATGATGATTACCTGTTTATATCAGTACATCTGCTTCTCCTGCATACATTAGCTAACACCTTTAAATCTTAGCCAACAACAACAGTAATATCAATTATCATCATTGCTACAGACATGAGCAACACTTATTAATATGACGTCAGTCCTTATCTTCATGAGAACCAGTAATAATTGAGCCACTAGAATATTAATCTTTCTATCAAATGGTCAACTTTTCACACTTAACTCTCAACCAGTAGAAAGTTCAATACCTCAGTCTAGCACCTATTTCTATTCATAATTCTTGTAAAAAGCACCATTTGAGCATGATCGTTACCTGCATCGCCTTACTGGCACTTGTGATGCTGTTGCCAGTGCCGCTGGACTGGCTCCTATGCAGGTGGCACATAAAAAGCACCATTTGAGCGTGGTCGTTGCCAGTACTGCCTGACTGGCACGTTAAAGCACCCACTACACTCTCGGAGTGGTTGGCATTAGGAAGGGCATCCAGCTGTAGAAATTCTGCCAGATCAGATTGGAGCCTGGTGCAGCCATCTGGTTCGCCAGACCTCGGTCAAATCGTCCAACCCATGCTAGCATGGAAGTGGACGTTAAATGATAATGATGATGCAATCTAATTAATAAATCATCATTACTATCATTATCACATATTTACCTTAATAATGATTGCAAAATCTTCCCTGCAAAAATTCCTGTTATCTGGAGTAGATGCCACATCTCAGTACACCTAACATATACATGGATAATATACATAACAAAGATGGGTCAGTCATAAATAAACAATGATGTAAATATCTCAGAGGAACTCATAAAACATTATGCATTAAGTGAATGATGGAAAATCTTCGTCTTGATACACTACTAAACCATCATCATCATCATTTAACGTCAGTTTTCATGCTGGGTTGGACGGTTTGACTGAGATCTGAAGAGCCAGCAGCTGCACCAGGCACTAATCTGATCTGGCAAAGCTTCTACAGCTGGATGCCCTTCCTAACGCCAACCACTCTGAGAGTGTAGTGGGTGCTTTTTACGTGCTACCAGCACAGGAACCAGTCAAGTGGGCAACAATCACATTCGGATAGTGCTTTTTATGTGCCACCGGCACTGGGGCCAGTCAGTGGGTACTGGCATCGGCAACATTCGGATGGTGCTTTTTACATGCCACCAGCATGGGAGCCAGACAGGGGGCACTGGCCACAGCTATGATATTGGTTTCACTTGACCCAACAGGTCTTCTCAAGCATATCATATTGCATGACGCATCAGGGGTACTCTTAACTGAGCCGGACATGTATGGCTGCAATCTCACTTTAGTTGTCGGGTCTACACAATCACTGTATGTCTCCAAAAGTCTTGGTCTCCTGTCATTGCCTCTGTGAGGCCCAATGTTCAAAGGTCATGCTTTACCACCTCATCCCATGTCTTCCTGGGTCTACCTCTTGCAAGGGTTCCTTCCACAGTTAGGGAGTGGCACTTCCTCATGCAGCTGTCCTCATCCATATGTAACACATGACCATACCAGCACAGTCATCTCCCTGCATACCACATTTGATGCTTCTTATGCCCAACTTTTCTCTGAGGGTGCTTACACTTTGTTGTGTATGCACATTGACATTACACATCCTGTGGATCATACTAACTTAATTTCTTTCAAGCCTACACATGTCCTCAGCAGTCACGGCCCATGTTTCACTGCCGTGTATCATGGTAGTTTGCACACATGCATCATACAGTCTACCATTCATCCTGAGCGAGAGGCCCTTAGTTGCCAGCAGAGGTAGGAGCTCCCTGAACTTTCCCCAGGCTATTCTTATTCTAGCCACTAAACTCTCAGAGCAACCACCCCCACTGCAGACTTGGTTGCCTAGGTAGTGGTAGCTATTAACTACTTCTAGTTTTTCCCACTGGCTGTGATGGAATCTGTTTTCTGTACATCTTCAGTGTTTACTGCTCCTGTGCATCTGCCACACACAAAAACTATTTTCCCGGTTAACTTTCCTTTGATATTGCTGCACCTTTTATGTGTCCATAGCTTACACTGGATACATTGTATGGAGTTTCTACCCACACCTTTTCTAGAGATCGAGCAGGGCCATATACCTGAAGGGGATTGTGGTTTGACAACCTTCCTACTTACTAATACTTTGGATTTTACTAGGTTGATCCTAAGGCCCTTCAATTCTAGACCTTGCTTCCACACCCTAAACTTCATCTCTAGTTTTGGCAGTTTCTCAGCTATTAGGGCAAGGTCATCAGCATAGAGAAGCTCCCAGGGGCAGTCTGTCTTGAATTCCTGTTATTGCCTGGAGGGCTATAATGAATAAGAGGGGACTGAAAACTGATCTTTGGTGAACCCCTACTTCTATTCAGAAGTCTTCACTGTACTCATTGCCAACCCTCACCTCACTGACAGCATCCCAGTACAGGGCTTGTAGAGCTCTTACCAATCACTCTATAACCATGAAAGATAATATCCTCACAGCATTGTAGGCTAATAAACATAAAAAAGAAGAAAAGAAAGCAGCTGTACACTGAATCTCTTTTTATCACTTAATCGGTGAACTGTACTTCTATTCAGTATGTGACTGCAGCTGAATGAATTGAACTTTTGATAGTTTATTGTCTTTGTCAGAGATACAACTCACTCCAGGTATATATATATAAACTATCAACTTTTCTGAGCTAAGAGCTGTAAACTATTGAGTCTTTCAATTATATTTTATAGAAATGTAACACATATATCCATGAGATTTTTATACTTCTAAAATATACTCGTTAGTCCTTTTTTCTTCTGCTTTTGTCAAAATATAAATATTCAGAGCTGTATGGAAATTATTGTTAACTCTACCTTTAATTTTTCCTCAGTCTGTATTGTGATGTTCATATCTTTCCATATATATGTTGATCTCTTCTTATTTGAATTTTTTTTCTGGATTATAGCTTTTCTTTAAGATTAACTGGTGCTCAAAAGGTATCCTGCTTTCCTATAGTAGATTTGGCCTGAAAGTAGGATGAACCACTCTTTAGTGTTCTTTTTCGTAATCTCATTTCTCCCTTGAATACATTTAAAACTGGAATATTTTATACTATTCTAGAATATAGCCTATCAACCAGCAATTTGAACAAAATTAGTCTAAGAGATTAAAATAAATAGGATCAACATAGTATTTTAAATTTACATAGAAAAGGTCGTCCTAGAGTAAATAGAACTAATATCTTGTGAATTGGAAAGAAACAGACAATAATAGTAATTAGACAAGAGTTCAGAGAACAAGAAACCATGCTCTTCTTCCCAGTACTGATGGGACAAATAAACATGAAGATTTCAGTTTGAGATTATATATAAAACATAAAAGAATATGCAAAATGGTAGACCTGTTTTTATGTTTCAAATCTCTATATTGAAAATGATTGAGTTGTCTTACCAAAGTTCAGTATCAAGGATGGGGAGTCTATTGTTGGGGTGCCTATTGGATTAATCTATAGTTACCTTGATACTTTAGTGGATGGAGTTAGCTACTTGCTGGATGCTCTCATTTACATTCCTCTCAGTTTCTACATTACCATTACTAGAGTTGGTCTTAACTATGATATTAATGTCATTTACATACCTACTGTAGAGTAGAAGAGTTGTGGACTGTTCTGCTAAGGATTGCTAAAGTTTTCAGTCCCACAAGGTCATGAAGAGGCTGGCCACATCTTCAGCTACACCAACATCAATGGCTGCACCTTGAACCTGTATATATAGTTTCTTGTTAAACTTTACTATGTGGTTCTTCAAGGTGGTTCTTACACTGGCCCCTATGCATGCACACAAACAAAAAGAATGCAGCTTCAATAATGGACAGAGTTAACAACTATTGAAAAGGTTGCAAGACGCATCAAAAATTTTAGAATAAGTGGGTGCTTTTTACATGCCACCGGCACAGGTGCCAGGGGAGGCTGGCAACGGCCACAATCGTCTTGGTTTTGGACGACTGTTGCTGTAATTTAACCCCAGGAGACATAGTCTCCAGCTGGCTACATGACACGATCTGTGTCCTTGTATTTTCTAACAAGGGAATCTAGCAGCCCCACTCGGCTCAAAATAATATCTGTGTATCGCAATTCCTGGGTTATTTCTCTTCATCAGCACAGAATAATCGTTCGACTAGAGGTGGCGCTGCCAAATTCCCATTCGAAAACTATATATTTTGAACGGGAATTTGGCAGTGCCACCTCTAACCGAACAATTATTCTGTGCTGATGAAGGAAAATAACCCGGAAATCGCGATACACAGATATTGTTATGAGCTTAGTGGGGATGCTGGATTCCCTTGTTTCAAAATATAAGGACACAGATTGTGTCATATAGCCAGCTAGAGACGATGTCTCCTGGGGCTAAATTACAGCAACAGTCGTCCTAAACCAGGACTGCCATATTATGTTGGCAAACAATCTTTACTACAAAGTACTGTTGCTGAATATCTCATGTTGTGAGATTTAAAAATAGTAATTTTCTAATCCAGCTAACTGTTTACATTTAGCTTGTTTAAACTTTTCATATTTATGAAAAATAAAATGCAAACATTTCATTTTTCATCTCTTTCTGCATAAAGAACTGCTAGCTAAATGTGCTAAATATATTTAAAAACAAATGATTGACAGTGTATAAAAACACAGATAGGTTGACTAAGCATTATTAAAGCCATATGGAAAATTATATTTGAATGTAGTATTTTAATTTAAATTGTTAGTAGTCATCATCATTTTACATCAGCTTTCCATGCTGAATTGAATTGGATGGTCCAATACAATCCAACAAGTTAATAGATTGAGTTGTGCTCCAGGCAATGATGTAGCTTATAGGGAAACAACCCTCCCAGCACAGTTTTCAAAATTGATGACTTTTTTATGTGCCCACTCTCACTAACATTAGGACCTGGCTATGCCCTTTGCTCCAGTGTCTCAATTTTGGCACAGTTTCTACTGCTGGATGCCCTACCTAACACCAACCAATTTAAATAGTGTACTAAGTAATTTTTTCATAGTACCACCACTAGCGAGATTTGCAATGTGCCAGTGTAAAGAGACCCCATGAGTAAAAGGGGAATAGGAAAAAGAGATTGATTTTTAAGTAAGGTGATGAGAGTAAAGCAGAATAGGAGGAATAGACTTATTGTTGTGAGAGGGTGTTATCGGCACTAGTAACTTGTAAGACAAAAAAGAAAAAGGAAAAGGAGTGTACTTGAGAGAGAGAGGGAGATGGCTACAGGTCACTCTTAGTCTTACAAGCTGGGTAGATATGCTTTGTTGTGGAGGTCTAATATGGCTACAACATGTCCCTTGCTTTTCATCAGTTTGCTTCAAGACCAATTCTGCTCCCCCACTGCATTTCTACATTTTCCAAACACTTCAATTGATTTTATTAAAGTTTTATCAAAGCTTATGGTTTTTAAGCTTTTACAAGAGAACTTTGCAATTGTAACAGAAAATGTGGTGCATCAAACAATATAAGTGAGACAGAGTAGAGTTGAAATTTCCAAGCTATAAGGAACTATTGTAGTTATAGTTATAAAAAATGGAGAGTATGAGGTGCATTCAAAAAGTATCTGACTTCATTTTTTCCCACTGAAAATAATGCAGTGTGGGCAAAATCCTTTGTGTGAGAGGTGATGTCACTCTTTCAGCACATGTTTTCATACTGGTAGGCCATGTTAGTTCCCGGCTGTTACACCTAGAATACAGATGTGTAGTGGGCACTCGGTGGATTTTCGTTATTGCATCAAGTTTTGGCAAAAGCTTAATGATACTCAAGTTCAACCCATTCAGAAAATTCAGCAGGCCTTTGCCAATGATGCTATGGGCAAAACTCAGATCAAGGAGTGGTAATGCATGCTTCAAACATGGCCACACATCAATGGAGAGCAAGGCATGCTCAGGCAGGCCATTCACAAGCTGAAACAAGGAGCTGATTGAGAATATTTGGTGAATAGTCATGGAAGACTGTCATGTAACAATCCAGGAAATTGTTCATGAAGTGGGAACAAGCACGAGATCAATGCATTTCATTTTAATGAAAGATTTGTGCATATGGAGAGTGTCTGCACAGTTTATCCCCAAGGTGCTGGCAGAGCAGCAGAGTTGCCTCTGCATGGAAATCACATAGAACATGCTGGACTGTGCAAACCATGACCCAGACTTCATGAAGACCATTATCACTGGCGATGAGACATAGGTTTATGGTTTCTGCTCAATGCATTCGGTCATCTTGCATGAAAATGAAAATCTGACAAGTGCATGCTACACGTCTCTACTCTCGGAATATGCTTGAAGAGTGATGTCACCTCCCACCCAAATGATTCTCCCCATGTGACATTAGTTTTGGCAGAAAAAATAGTTGGATACATTTTGAATGCACCTCGGATGCTTGGAGGTCAGTTATTGAAGGGTTGGTGAAAGCTTCTCTACTTGTTGGATGTTTTTTTGTGAATACTCCATTTTCTACTTATGAGAACAGTAACTCATTGATGCACACGAGGCAGTGAATAAGCAAAATCATTACAGCATCAGACAAAAGGAGTGGTGGCACTTGTTCTGGTTCATTGCATTCTGAGTTCAAAGCAGTGGATTAATAGAATTGTTAGATTTTAGGATAAAATGTTTTACAGTATTTGTTCTAGTTCTTTACGTTCTGAGTGCCTAGGAAGGTGTGGCAAGAGGTACCATGTAAAAAAAATTTTTTTTTTAATCCAAAAGAAGGTAACAAGAAAACACCTCTATAATCCCACAAAATTTCCATAAGCATATAACGCAAGTCAAAGAAGCCATTATTTGTTTACCGACCTCATCACGTAAGGAAGAAACTTATCTTTTAGGGAGTTACTAAGCGTTCATGCCTGCAGTATCTTGATACTGGTGCAAGAGAGAAAACAGGGCGGAGGTAAAGCATACATACACAACCCGTTTTCGGCGTAACAAAAACCCTAACCCTAAACACCGGTGTACATATTCCTTACTTTAGCCGAAAACAGCTTTTGTAATCAAAACTGGGCGGCTTCCTTAAAAAGTTACGTTATGAAGATTGTCAGACTTGGTATATAAAGGTTTTAGATGTCTATATACTAGTTAAAAGCGACCTGGGTGTGCTGCACTTTTCAACTATATATATATGTAGCCAGCATATGTTACATGCTGGCTACTTGAAATCTTATATAGTTTTTATCCTTGATTTTATATATATATAGTGATCATGTTCTCGTGTTTTGATGCTGTTAAGCAGAGCTAAGTTATCACATACAGACTGCTGAATGAATATGCAAGTATGCATGTTTGAGATTGATGTGAAGAAAAATCAAGTTTGCCGAGAGAGGTGTGCGATGAAGCAGAGTGACCATGTCAAAGATGTACAATTCAATAAGAAACATGCATAAAAATGGTTTTCTCTGAACTTTCAAATCAAAATTATATTTCTGTATGCTAAGTAAATTTAAATTTTAAGCGCTTTTGCAATAACTATCACTACATCATGCGGAAGGAAAAGAGCGAGAAATTGGTGTTTTCTTCCTTTTAAAAATTGCTTTTAGTATTTTCGTGTTTCACACAACGGAAGTACAATTCTGAAAGCAATATTATCGGAAATTCCGTGCCTTTTTCTTTGTCATGAAGTTAGTGAAAGCTATTCCCAAGCGCCGTCCAGTTTTTATACAAAAGGATGACATAATCAGATCCATTTGCAAATCAAATTTCCGAATTTATTTTTAAAACTTACGGCGATACGCCAAACTTACTGTTGTGGCAAAGAATTTACTCTGAAGAGACCCAGGTAACTTTTCAATTTAGGGAGAAAATATTTCACCAAAACAAATACAACAAAACTTCTGCAAGTTGTTATTAACGACAACTGTTAGAAGAGTTCTAAACACAAATTATTCCGGAACACAGCAACCGGATGTCTAACAGAATAATAAAGACTAATAAACCTGACACACCATCAGTTGATTCACATGCGGATGAATACAATGTTTACGCCAAATGAGTTTCCGTGTGTATTTCACATGTACTGTTAACAGACATGTCTTGTTGTGATACCCTCTTCCTGAGAGGTACTCCATAAATTCTCAGTCCTTTCTTTCCTTTTTTTTTTTTTACTTTGCTACCCATAAATATGCAAAGACTAAATAACACGACTGCATATAAAACGTCTTCTGGTAATAAAGTTGCGGGAGGTGAATGTAAAAGAAAAGCTATAACGCTTGAAGAGAAGCTAGATGTAATACAGCGTTTTGAACGTAATGAAAGAACATGTGATATTGTTCGTGCAACGGGAATAAAAGAGTCTACTCTACGCACCATTAGAGACAATGCCGAAAAAATTAAAGCTAGCTATATTGCTGGAACAAGCCTCAGTGCTTGCAAATCTGTAAGATCGCGACCAAGGGAACTTGAGGAGATGGAGCGGCTTTTATGTTTGTGGTTAGAAGATCAATCAGAAAAACTATCTGGAACAAGCTTTCTCACTATAAAAGAAAAAGCTTTATCAATTTATGAAGACCTGAAGAAGAAAGCCGAAAACCCGGCAATCGTGCCTGCTTTTAGTGCTAGTAGTGGCTGGTTTGTTGGTTTTAAGAATCGTTATACTTTTTATAATGTGAGGTGTGGTGGTGAAGTTCTTAATACACACGAGGAACGTGCTATGACATTTCGTCCTAAGGTACTGTAACACGTATTTCATTAAGACATGTAAATTAAACATTCGTTCACAAATCACTTTTTCCAATACATAATTTTTCTTTTTTTATTCTTGCACAAAATCGAGACTATTGCTTTATCTCTGTCCCAAAACCGATAAATATATAATCCTTTGTTTGTTCTTTTTATAGAAGCCAAATTTGATCGTTATAAAAGTGTATTGCATTAATAATAATATATAATGCAGTAAGGATTTGTTACTACTGACATTATATTTTAAACCTATTTATGGTAAATATTACCTTCTAATATCTCATAGTATTTTGACAAGTTTTCCAAAGTGGTTTATCTCTCTCTCTGTCTCTCTATTTCACCATTTCATGCATCATGCATCATGCTTTTGTGTTCGCGATACACAACACTCGCAGAGTTGATGTTAGAAAATAAAGAGAAATAACTCATCCTGGAAAAGTTGGCAATATAAAGGGATGTCTAAAAGTAACAATTTCATAGATTAATATCAAAAGTGACAACGACAATTTTTCTTTTCAGCCTCTAGCACACCAACAGCGTTCACCTTTGGCTATTTCTGATTTGAATCAACCGGTGGAATTCAGTTCATCTGACCAGTTAAAAGTCAATTCTAACAACGATATACAAAAGGCTATTCAACCTTTCAACATGAATGATGTGCATCTTTCTAGTCGATCTATCATTGATATTGAACAAACTGGGAGATCTTTCGGAGTAAAACCTCGCATGAAACGGCTTCCTAAATTGAAACGCCAATTTGGATCCGGAGCTAAAGATTTATCAGTGAACAGATCTCATTTATCTCAGAGGCCATCCAACCAAATTAGATCTCATCAGCGATGGATAAAAGAATCTACTGGTAATTCTTCTGTTGGAGAGCAGCATTTTGACGTAGTTTTAAATAAAAATTCTGTAGAATACAATTCAAAAGTACCAAAAATTAACAGCAATTCAATAGCGTAAGTGTCTTAAAAACATTTTTTTTTCTTTCAAAGAGAAATCTACTTTTCGTTTTGTGTGTATAAAATGACAAATTGTTTTATCTTAATGTGTAACATTTCACTTTTATATAATACAGATGATATTTTCTGTTAGATATATAAACTATCAAATATTTTATTACATAATGTATCAATATTCAGTTTTGATGCATTTTATATTCGAAAACATTTCGATTTCATTGATAACAATTTATTTTATTTAAAGTCATTCCCTGTCTGATGAAGTCGTAGTTCTTCCACAATCAACTATACCAGCTGTTCAGAAAGAGAAACGTACTTTAGTTGTACCAAATCACCAAGTAGCAGTAATGTCCAATCTATTCTCTATGTGGAAAGTTGGGCGTTTGTGTGACTCGTATATTAGTAATGGTACCACAAATGTAATGGTATGTATGTTATAATTGTTTATCCCTTTTACTCAGTATAAAATTTACATTTTACAATACTAATGAATCATTAAAGATATATTTATAATATTGGTACAGTAAAATAAGCTGGTATAATTTAATATGTCAGAATTCTGATCTAGTTCAAAAAAGAAAGTTATGGATGTCTATGTCATTGAAATAACATGTTGACGGAAAGATCAGTAGTTCAAAATACTATCTAGTGTCTCTTAAGTCTCAATGACAATTTTCAGTTAGATGTCATTAGAAGATGCAAGTGCCACAAGTAGTAAGTATACTGTGTAATAAATAACTTGTTGTTCTGAGTCTAAATCTTCTTATTGGTAAAACATGCAAAAGAATAACATTCCTATCCAATACTGGAAAATATCTGTGATTTCAAATCTGAGTAAAATTGCTGCATACTTTACCTACTACTTGGGATGTTTCTCAGCCAGACAATATACACAAGTATTTATGTGGTAGGATCTAACTGAAATTAAATTTAAGTTCCATTTCTTAAATGCTCTTCTCTCGGTTTTGTCAATATCAATGATGGATCAACTAGAAAGATGCACATCATTCATGTTGAAAGGTTGAATAGCCTTTTGTATATTGTTGTTGACTTTTAACTGGTCAGATGAACTGAATCTTTAAAAAATGTGTGCATTGTAGAGAATTTCAAATAGCATTTAGCAATATATAAAGCATGTTTTTACCACATTTATTTTATCTTTCAGGTTCATAAAATGGTTTTGGGAGCTGTGTGTCCAAAAGTATTGCCCATTCTATATAACACCTCAAGTAGTTTGTTTCCTAAAGTGACATTTCCAAGTTCAGTCAGTAAAGAAGCACTTTTAGCATTTGCAGAATACATGTACAGTGGTGTGTTAGATCTGAATGAAGATATTCTAGTGCAGCTGAAAACTATTGGTGAGAGATTAGATATGAAAGATTTTGAACAACTTTGTAGTAATGAATTGAACAAAGCTAAGACTAAAGATATTTTATCAGCTGTGGTGGAACCTTTGTTGGCAGAACCTTGTTCTTTATCAGGATTACTCCCTTCCAGAACACATGGAGACTCTAATGAGGTTCAGAACTCTATGTTAATGAAGATACTTGGAAATATTTACAGCAATAATAGCATGCAAACTGATGTTCCTGTTACCATTGCATCAACATCTGCATCCAGTTCTTCTTCTGTTTCTGATGTAAGGTCTGCAGAAAATATGGCTACAGACCAGATTGTTGATATCAAAACTGAAGTGGAATCAGAAATAGAGCCTGCAACAAACCACAACTCTCTACAATTAAAAATGGAACCGTGTAGTCCTGGTGAAAATCAATATAGTATTCAAGAAGAATTATTCATGGATATTAGCAACATTACTTCCAATAATAATCTTCATCTAACACCTGGTACCAGTGCCACTTCTGGAAATATCATCAATAACCAGTATAGAAATGATCTAAATATGGATTCCAATGATATCATCAATATATCTGATATCCCTCAATCTGAAGAGACTTGTTTATCCCAGCATACTGAAGATTGTGATAAAGATACTGATAATCAGAAAGAACTACAGTTAATTTCAGTAACATCTGCCACAGGGAATATAAGTGAAGACAGTCTCAGTAATAATTCTGATTTGATAGAGATCTCCAGTACCATATGTACAGAACCCCCACCAACATCAAATTCTAGACCATACCCTGTAAGTTTATTTTCTGTGAATGGCAGTAAAATTCCAACTACATTACCAGATAGCTGAACATATTTGTTGGATCTGTTCCCGATTTAATAGGTTTGTGTTTCATTTTCTTCCAGTACTCTATTGTATTTATTAAGAGTTCTTATATAATGAGCAAGAAATCTAACTTCATCATCTCAAAAAATTAGAAAAGTCTATTTTTTCTTTAACAAAGTAGGAAATTGTTTATTAGAAATGATTAAAAATGATATATATATGTTAGATTTGATGCATGTACATTAGATTTGGTGTAAAATTGTAACTTTTCACACTGTTAAACTTCTGTTATTATCTTAAATTTATTAATATTGATGCAGGTGTGTCTGTTCCCGCCTACATAGTTTAGAATCCAGTCCCACTGTGTGGAACCTTGGGAAAGTATCTTCTACTATAAGTCTTGGGCCAACCAAATCGTGTGAGTGGCTTTCATAGGCAGAAACTGAAAGAAGGCCCATCATGCATGTGTATGTAATATATAGTTAAGAAGTACGCTTTCCAACCAGATGATTTCAGGTTTAGTCTCAATGCATGGGACCTTGGGCAAGTGTCTTCTACTATAGCTCCAGGCCAACTGAAGCATTGTGAGTTGATTTGGGAGATAGAATTTGAAAGAAGCCTATCTTGTTTGTGTGTATTTATTTTCTAAAATCTCTCATCACTCAATGGCTTAATTTTTGTGTGTGTGTATGTTTGCATCTCCTTTTTTTTGGACATAACATGATAGCTGTAAATAAATATCACTGTTATACAAGCAATATTCTGTGAAAACATGTCTGACCATGGGGAAAATATTACCTTGCTTGGTAACAGGTGAGGGTTGGTGACTGAAAGGGCATCCAACCATAGAAAATCTGCCTCAGTAAACTCTTTTCAACTCGTGTGAGCATGGAAAAGTGGATGTTAAAATATTGATGATTGATTGACGATGATATGTATATACATATATGTGTATGTATGTATATCTATATAGGTATGTGTGTATATATGTATGTATTTGTATATATTATACATATATATGAGAGGGTGCTGAAAAATTCCTGGCTTTGGGTAAAATAAAATACAGGCAGATCAATTAATTATGATTTTATTCAACATATTCCCCTCTCAGATTTACACACTTATTGCAGCAGCCCTTCAGTTTTTCTAAGCTCTGTAAAAGAACTTGGAAGATTGGGCCTCCAACTAGGCCTTTCACAAAACCCTTAGAGGCAGGAACTTTTCAGCACCACCTTGTATGTCTGTGTATATTTCTGTGTCCTTGTTTTGACATCATGTAATAGCTGTAAGTGATTGTCACTATCATCAAGCCATGTCATTAATTTTCAATATTCTGTGAAATGTTTGACCATGGGGAAATATTACTTTGCTTGGAAACAGGTGAGGGTTGGTGATAACAGCATCTGCCTCAGTAAACTCCATTTGATCTGTGCACACATGGACAAGTGGACATTAAAACAATGATGGTGACACTGGTGATGATAGTTTTTAGAGGAAGTTGTCAGAAACTTACTTCTGTCATTTCCAATTTACATTGTTCAATTATTAAGACTCATTATGTTATCTCATTATTGGTTTCAAATTTTGGCACAGGGCCAGAAATTTCAGAGGAGAGTGTAAGTCAGTTACATCAACCCCAATATGCAACATCATTATCATCAACATTTCACATCCATTTTCCATGCTGGCATGAATTGAACAGCTTGACAAGAACTGGCAAGACCAGGGGCTGCACCAGGTTCCATAGTCTGTTTTGGTTTGGTTCATACACATGGATGCCCTTCCTTACACCAACATCTCCATAGTGTACTGGGTGCTTTTGAATGTAAATTTGGAAGAAATGCTTGGTGCGGTAACTATTCTGCTAGCTCACAGCCCTTTAAAGTTATCTAATTATTAAAACTTATTTTCTAAACATTCCTCATCATTTGTTGACTTAATTTTTATTACTTATCAATATTAAAATTTGTATTGATATATTCTTTATATCTACAATCTTATACAATACAAAGCTAGTATAGAAAATAGATTAATTTGCTTGTACTTTCCAAAAAAATGAATAAGATGTTTTAATTGTTCATGGAATATGTGTAATATATTATTGAGACAGAAAAAAGAAATGTTAAACTCATTTATTTGTTTACATTAGTCATTTAATTTCCCTACTAATAATTATATCTAATATGGCTTTTCTATATAAGGCAACAAGCTGGCAGAATCGTTAGCATACCAAACAAGATGCTTTGTGGCATTTCATCTATCTTTATGTTCTGAGTTCAAATTCCACCTTTTATCCTTGGGGTTGATAAAATGATTACCAGTTGAACATGAGGGTTGACTTACACTGTCCCTTGAAATTACTGGCCGTGAGCCAAAATTTGAAACCAATATGACTTTTCTATTTATAATGTTTCAGTATAATAAAGTATCACGCATTTTATGATTTTTACTGCAACAATTCAGAACATCATAGCATTTTTTTAATTAACTTATTTCAGATTTCATTAAAAAGCTAAAAACATTTGATAACCATTTAGTATTGTCTGTTAAAGTTTACATTTGTTTACTTAAGGTATTTTATGCTCACAGGTTTCTGTTTTAATTGCAGAGTGACCAAAACTAGCAAACGCTACATAGAAGTATTTGAAGATAATAACCCAGTGTATGTAATGAACAGAGTCATTTAAAAACAGCTGAACTTCCCATTCTTGCATTTCTGCTGTGTGACTTGTTGATTTCAGATGTTTCTGAGATGTAGTTTTGTTGCGGTCAGGATTATAAATTTCCTGTACAATGAGATTTTTGGTGATAACTTCTGTTTGGAAATTCTTTTCTTTTTTTTATGTTCTGAGAGAACTGTACAAGAAGAATGTTTTTCCTAGAGTTAACTGTAATATCTCGTATATGATGGTATGTATATGTTATGCTACCAAGAAAATTGAGTACCAGTTCAGAGTAACTTTGTGCGTTGTTATTACTCAGTCATTTGAGTGCAAATTTTATAAAGCAATACACTACAGTTTTTGCTGAGAAAGCATAGAATTGTTCATTATGTATCATTAAAAACTATGACACCTGTCTTTCCATACCATCTTCAAATGATCTCTTTCTGTACCATCTTCAAAAGATCTCTTCAGAATGTGTTTAACAGCATTATTCATTAGGAGTGAAGAACAAATACTGAGAAAATAAATCAACAAAACCAATGATGATTTACCATAATTTCTGGGGAACTCTCCCCACTTCCCCCACAAAAAGCAATAACATGAACTGAAAGGAAAATGGAATAAAGGTGTAAATTCTTATGCCAGATTGCCTGAAAAGCAATTTTTCATAACATTTATTTTCCACTGTGATAGACAATGTTGATAAAACATATTTCTAAAATGATATAGTTTGCTTTGAATTTGTGTGAAGGCATCAACATTTCAAAATACATTTATATTTTATATCTCCGGTGACACCACTGTCTTTGCTTATCATTAGACACATGAATCACTTCCTAAAAACGTTTCATTCAATGTTTCAGAAATTGGCAGTATTTAAAACTAAGATACTTGCATTCATTTGTTACATTTTACAAAAAAAGTTATCACGAGATCTGTAGTGTCACAAGATTTCCAACATTCATCGCCAATATTCAAATTTCAAACTGCAAATTTTGCTCATATTTATTTGGGTGGGAAATTATTGACTAGGAAAGTCAAAATCGTAAAACAAGGGATGTAACTCTAACATAGCTTTCTTTTTAGATCGCTGTCCAGTACGACGACTGACTACAATTAGATTTCTCCATTTTACATGACAGCTAAAATTGTGTCTATTTTATCTATTCTATTTAACATATTTTTAAAGAACCGCGAAGTTTTATTTGTGAAACAGTTTACGATTTTGTTGTATCTGTAGAAATTAAATTAAAACAAAATTGTGGGTAATGTTTATTTGTTGTTATGGATTTATTAGAATTTAACTTCTGAAGATAAAACTCTATTTTTAGTTGTGTATTTAATTATTCCCGTTTTATTTCTAGACTTTTTTTCCTTTTTAATTATATGTGCTCATTTATCGTTCTGCAAAACAATTCAATATCTTCCAGCTACTACAATTTTCTTTGCTCTATTCATCATAATAATCTTTGTCATTATTATTTATGTAATTAATATTTGAGAAAGATATGAATTCCACTAATTACATTCCCCTTCTCTTCTGTAAATATGAAGCTGTGTTAAATAAGGAATCGATATTGATTTAAAATAGTAGATATATATATGTGACAGATTGTAATACAAAATTCAATGTTTCATTGATCTTGAAGGTTTCTATGGCATGGCAGTCATGCCCAAACAATTATTAAGTTTGTTTTGTCATTGGTGATAAGTAACAATATTCTTATTGAACTTGTTGATGTAGCTGTAAATAGATATCAGCCGTTGCACACTGCAAAAACCTCTACACAAGTATTTCACTAGCTAAAAGTGGTGTTAAGTTCAAAGTCTTACAGTCTAGACAAAGATTTTTTGCAAAATTTTCTAAATCAAGTGGCATAAGCATGAGTTGAAACTACTCATACTATCTTCATTAAAATAAAAGTAAGGACCAACCATATAACAATTATGAATAAACTATCAATTGACTCTATTTTGCTTCATTTATTATAAATTCTGTGGTGGAGGCACATAGCCTAGTTGTTAGAGCAGCAGACTCACGGACAAGGGATCATGGGTTCGAATCTCAGGCAATATGTGTTTTTATGAGTGAAACACCTAAGCTCCACACAGCTCTGGCAGAAGATAATGGCAAACTTCTGCTGACTCTTTCGCCGCAACTTTCTCTCACTCTTTGCTCCTGCATCTAGCAGCTCACCTGTGATGGACTGGTGTTCTGTCCAGGTGGGGAACCTGTACATAAATGAAACCAGGAAACCGGCCTTATGAGCCAGGCATGGCTTGAGAAGGAACAAACAACAACATTATAAATTCAGTGGTTTGAAAATTTGGGGGTATCACTACTCTTCATTTAATTAACTCCTCTCTAGTAACCATTACACTGTCCTCCATATATGAAAAATCTATATGATAATACAAGAATATTCAAAGCGGTTATAATTAACAGTAATTTAACATCTTCAAATTACTGACCGTACTCATGAAGTCCATTAACCAGTAAAAGAATAAAATAACATGTTAATCAATATAATTGTTTTCAGACTATATTGCACTGCACATTAGCATCATATAGTCTGTTTTTCACTCTTGAAAAAATTCCTTTCTTACCAACAATGTTTTTCACTCTTGAAAAAATTCCTTTCTTACCAACAGACTACTGTTTGAAGGATGCAGTCATTAAGCTTCCGCTGCCTAGGCAACCAAGTCTGTAGTGGGGGTGGTTGTTCTGAGAGTGTAGTGGCTAGAATAAGATAGCCTGAGCAAAGTTCAAGGGGCTCCTACCTCTGCTGGCAACTAAGTGCCTCTTGCTCAGGTTGAAATGTAACCTATATGATGCATGTGTGTGAACTGCCATGCTACATGGCAGTGAAACATGGGCCATGACTGCTGAGGACATGCGTAGGCTTGAAAGAAATGAAGCTAGTATGATCCACTGGATGTGTAATGTCAGTGTGCATACATGACAGTGTAAGTGCCCTGAGAGAAAAGTTGGGTATAAGAAGCATCAAATGTGGTGTGCAGAGAGACAACCGTGCTGGTATGGTCATGTGTTACATATGGATGACAGCTGTGTGAGGAAGTGCCACTCTCTAACTGTGGAAGGAACCAGTGGAAGCGGTAAACCCAATATTAATTTTTAAATCTTATGGAAGAATAGCTTATTGAGAATTCGGCTATGCAAAGGTGATTTCATCATAATGAATTCTTCAGTTATGTTGCAACAGCCTAGTCAGTTGTGGTGTCACCAGCATCTGATCAACAATAATTTTTAAATTACCTTCTCTATTTCAATATAGAGCATCCTGTAAATCAGTGAGCTGGCAGAAACATTAGCAAACCGGGTGAACTGCTTAGTGGTATTTCGTTTGTCTTTACACTCTGAGTTCAAATTCCGCTGAGGTCGACTTTGCCTTTCATCCTTTTGGAGTCGATAAATTAAGTACCAGTTGCATACTGGGGTCGATTTAATTGACTGGCCGCCTCCCCAAAAATTTTGGGCCTTGTGCCTAGAGTAGAAACGAGTATAGAGCATCCTGTATTTTCTTTTAAAAATCTAAAAAGTATATTTTTTTACATCAGTTTAATATTAAATGCTTTTTCCAACAAATTTAAAATGAAAAAAAATTACTTATAAGTATTCTCTAGGGGAAGGGAATGAACAGTAAAAGTCTATACTATATTAAAATCCCTTTTCAGAATAAAATAATTTGATTCCTTAAAATAGTTGTATTCTTTTAAGCACCATCCAAGAATTTTATTATCCTACATATGTAGATCAAACTCTTAGGAGATTATGACTGAGAACTCTGTTCACATTATGTGCACAGTGATGTACTTGTGTGAATCTGTAAGCAGCTCTCTTTTGTTAAGACCAAATCTAAGAAATCCAGTCAGAATTGTGGTCACAATCAACAAGAAAGTTCTGTTTTGATGAAGTCATAAATGAGAAGCACAAACATCTTTGTTTTCATTTCAACTTAATGTGTCAAAAGTAATTTTTTGTTTTAGTTCAATTTGTTTATAGTATACTAGCAGTATCGCCCGGCGTTGCTCGGGTTTGTAAGGGAAATAACTATAAAGCATTTTTAGAGAGTTATAGCAAAAAATTGGAAAAAAAATTTTGGTAAATTTATTTTTGAGAGTTAAAAAGGTGGAGTTGCGTCCCCATGACAGTCTGTGGTTTGTGTTTCTGATTCTCGACCCCATGTCGAATTTATCGATTTTTTTCAGAACTGGGGGAACTTTTCAAAATTTTCGCTGCGTTAGTTTTGAATTATGACATTGGGCTATGTGTGTGTCAAGTTTCATCAGAATCGGTTGAAAGCCGTGGTCAGGGTGAGGGTACAACCTAACAGACACACAGACAAACTGCCGTTTATATAGAGAGAGAGATGTTGTTCAAGTAAAAAAAAAAAAAAAGGGTTAATCTCTAGTCACACCAGTTACAAAAATGAAAGAAATAGTGTAAAACAATGTGTAGTAAATGAATATGAAAAAAATGCACGCTGATCAATGAGAAGACTTGGAAAATTTCTCTGTAAATTCTCCGTCCTCTCCCTACCCCACCCCGTTCATTGGCACAATTTTTTAAAAATCATATTCGTTTACTACACATTATTTTACACCTGTTACCCTATTTTTTTTTCTTCATTTTTGAGACTGAGAAGTGGACGATCTGGTAACCTAACTTTGACACCCAGCCACCAGAAAAAAAAAACAAAAAACAAGTATAATAGGTGTAAAATGTATACTAAATGAATATGGAAAAAATGCGCACTCACGATGTGGTGGATGGGGAGAGGACTCGGAAAATTCGCACAATCAAACTCACAGGATCCAAAACCCCAACTTTAACACCCGGTCACAAAAATGAATAAAAAACATAGGATAATAGGTGTATTCAATTATAGCCTCATCGTAGACTCATTGGTCGGCCCTAGGCTATAGTTGAAGACACTTGCCCAAGGTGCCACTGAACCTGGAACCATGTGGTTGGGAAGCAAGCTTCTTATCACACACTCTTTAAAAGATATCCATTTTCCTGACATTTATGAGGGAAACAATCATGTGCATTTACTTCCTTCATATTTGTTTACTACACATTGTTTTACATCTATTACACTATTTTTTTCTTTCATTTTTGTGACCAGGTGTTAAAGTTGGGTTTTTGGAACCTGTGAGTTTGATCGTGTGAATTTTCCGAGTTCTCTCCCCACCCACCCCTTCATTAGCGCCCATTTGCTTTTTGTTTTTTTCATATTCGTTTAGTACACATTATTTTACACCTATTACACTTGTTTTTTTCTTTTTTGGAGGCCGGATGTCGAAATCAGGTTACCAGATCGTGTGAATTTTCCGGGTCCTCCAAGACCACAAAAAATGAAAAAAAAGTAGTGTAATAGGTATTGAACAATGTGTAGCAAACAAATATGAAAAAAAAATTACACCAACGAAAATTCACATCAAGAATTTTCCAAGTCCTCTCCTCACTCCTTGTTCGTCAGCACACATTTTTTTTTTCATATTCGTTTACTACACATTGTTTTACACCTATTACACTATTTTTTTTCATTTTTGTGACTGGGTGTTAAACTAGAGATTAACCATAGAAAAAAGTATATTAGTACCTAGAAAATTGACTTTTCCTTACCTGCCAATACAACATAAAAAATTGAAAAATTGTATATATCTGTTGGTGAAATGAACAAATTTAAATTGTACGACAATGAATCACATTGGATAGTAACATTATAGTTTGTAAATCTTGGGTACAGAGGAGCAAATATTACATAGTGGTGGTAAATAACAAATGCTTCAAAACATTAGCAGCTAAGTACTGATAGATATCGGGAAAGTTTATAATGGAATGATAGAAATTTTGGTGCTAATGCAGAATCACACCTCTTCTGGAAGAAAAAAAAAAAGATTCCTGCATTTTAGATGTCGGAGATTACGAATATGGAATAAAATTTTGAATGTCTTCCTGGGGATAAAAACAACAGGAACACCATCCCCTATAGGGCCGCCATATTTAGATGGCAAATATATTTTATGTATAAACGGATAGGGATAAATAGATAGACAAATAAATAAATGGATGGAAAAGTACAAAATTTAAAATTGGGGGAGGGGGTAAAATTTGAGCCCCCTATTAAACTTTATATCATGAATTATTAAACATATTGTTTGTTTCTCATAAAATGGTGTATATTTAATTTACATTTAATTAGTTACAATTAAGGCAAACATAAGTAAAACACATTCTTTTCACTTTAATGTTTTTGTCTGTATTTAATTTTGATTTGTCAATTCACTACAATCTCTTTAAAGTAAACAAAATCAAAATTTTAAATTCGGGGGGGAGTGAAATTTAAAAAAAAACATGAAATATACAAGGACAGCAAAAGAAAGCCAAGATGACTATCTGTGGTAGTCAACCTACTAATAGTAGCCTATATATATATATATATATATATATATATACCCCTCTGGCAAAGAAAAAAGGGGGTGGGGGAAATTAAAATTGTGAAAACGGGTTTCGTCGTTTAGCTGCTGTTTCTAGCATGTCGTGTTTTCTGTTTTGATACTTTTTGCGTCTGCTATTTTAGTAGGAGGGGAGGGGTATTTATTTTTTGAAAAATTGTAATTTGACAAAATTTTTTTTTCAGAATCATAATCTCCGTATTTTTCAACGTACTTCTCCCCCCCCCCAATTTTTTTAATGTGAAAAATTGGCGGGGGGGGGGTACAATTTTGAAATGCCGATTATTTTGGCAGATACGGAATCTCAGCAGTCGAAAAGGTGGGTTTCTGTAGAAAAAGAAAAACAAAAAAATAAAAATAACCGAAAACTGAATCTGGATCTTTTCAGTTTGACCGGCAGTTTTTTAAAATAATTTCCACGTAACCAAACACTTATAAACTTCGTATACTGGTAGAATGTGTTTATAAAACATCTTTTTCTCTTGGCTTTATTGAGAAAATTCTATAGCTAGTAAGATATTTGTTGTTGTTTTTTCTTCAATTTCAACAAATCAATGACGTCTATTGAGGTGAAAACTTTCTGTGCCGTATGAATATGTCCCTCGTTTAAGAAACAGATTGGGTTTATTTACATTTCTGAAGAAAAAAAAAATTACCCTTCCCCCACCCCTAACCCTAAAACAGATTGAAATGCAATAGATCGATACTAAGGTCATAATTATGGGTGACAATTTCATATGACACCGCTAGAAAAAACTGCCGTTCAAACCGAAAAGATCCCTGGTTCTGTTTGATAAGGTACAAATCTGGACGAGCATTTATTTTATTTTATTACCATGAAAAATAAGCTCAGAAATGCATCAATTCCGATTTCGAAACGTGTTTACTCACGACGAACAGCGTTGAATGGTACTTCCGGAAAAAGGTCACTTCCTGAGATGTACTTAAACCATGAAGTGAGAACAGAGCTAACGCTGATTTTGGAGTCTCATATTTTATAAACTGGTGAGACGTACGCGTGAAGTATTTTTGTAAATAAACTTCCTTTAGACTGATGTAAATTTTATGAATAAAGCTGTAAAAGACAAGACCGTGATTGCGTAACTTTTAATTATGCTGGCTTTACCTCTGCAATTTAACTAGGCGTTGCTCAGAAGGAGTATTCTTTGATGAATGAAAAGTTTTCATATTTCCAATGCGTTAACATCGAAAAAAATTGTAATTTAATACCGAAAAGTTTTCAACTTCTTCGATGGACGAGATGACTCCCTATGCATATTTTGTTTCCACTTATTCAGATCTGCTATAAATTTATTTAAGGAATGATACAAATTTTTTCACCAGTTGGAATTAGCAAATAATATTTGAGTTAACGACAAACCACCAGTTGAAGCATAGACTGTTGACGTTTTAAACTTGCCGCTCGAAATCATCAAATTCACTTATTTAATTTCTTTTCCTTCTCACTGTTTTTATTTTGTTCGACATTATTTTGTTATAGTGGTAAAAATTAAAAACCAAAATAAAAGAAAACAATTTGAAGAAATGAAAATGTATCATAAATGAGAATTTAAATTTGATCATTTAGAACGTAGAGCTTGACATAAACTGCCATACAATCAATTTGAAATAATTGTTTTCTTATGGAACATTTATTTCATGCAGGGGAAAGGCTTAGCTTAAATAGGTCGACATTTGTATAATATAATCTTCAACCAAAGTAATTGATCCGAATTTCACCGAAACTTCTACATACTGTATATCATTGTCATTTGTATAGTCTACTGTTTCAATTCATGAGTTCCTCTTATGTTACATTTTTCACAAAATCTAGTCAAACCAAAAGAAAGCGCGTTCTTTTCATATAATCAAAAGATTGCCCTTTGAAGTTGCACTTAAACTGGGTAGGAAACTTTGCTTGATACTGGATTATTGTCTAACTAAACAGCGCTAATACTAATATTTCACAGCCTTTAAGTGAATCGTGATTGTAGAAGTGGACTTGAAAGGTCAAATGGAAAATTCTCAGCTCTGTATTAATGTATGATCTTATTTATCAATGGTTGGTGACTGTCTATATCATTTCAGTTTTGAGAAAGAAATGTATTTTGGTGTATAATATAAAACTTTATAGAATGGTAATAAGTGGATATGGCGTTGTTCCTCAATTACCTGAGTATTTTTATGCTGTTTCTGTAGAAACACTTGTTAATTTAACCATTTCAAAGTTTCTACAAACTAAAATTAACGTATTTTGTAATAAATAAGTTTTAATAAATTTTGTGTGCACACTATTTAGTTTTCTTAACATGACACATCGATATATATACACTTGTAGAGTTTGGTCATGTAAATAAGATAGTCACTACATAGTTAACTCCCTTAGTGTACACACTTTAGTTACAACCCATTGATGAAATTATTCCTTTGGGATAATAAAACATTAAAAATATACAAATCAAATTTTTATCTCATTCGACAGATTTTTCAAAGTTGTCAGAAAATATAATTCGTTTTAAAATAACAATAGAGTAGGTATTTCTAGAAAGAGAAAGAAAATTCATTCCCTACATTACTAGTTGCAATTTTAGCAATACTTACGTACATGCAAAAATAACATCTACGCTGATCTTCACAATCCACTGCATTCCTATTTACCATACCTAAGCAACGATCAACTAAAGTGTTTTAAAATTTACTCCTGAAAATATCAGGTGAGTCATTTTTTAAACAAATAATGATGGCAATTTTGTTTATGGAAACTACTTTTGCTTGGATGAATTTTGTTTTTATTTGTGACAGTATATATCGATGACATTTGAAAACAACTTTTACTTCTTAAAAGTAGCGAGTTAACTATGATTAAAAAGAAGTATTGTGATTTTTATTGCTATTGTTGTATTTTAAATATTAATGAGAGGCATGACAATTAAAGCATTAAAGTTCGTGTGATAAAAAATAGTAATTGATCCGAATTTCACCGAAACCTCTACATACTGTATAGACTACTGTTTCAATTCATGAGTTTATTTTATGTTACATTTTTCTCAAAATTCTGCAAAATTTAGTCAAACCAAAAGAAAGTGCGTTCTTTTCAAATAATCAAAAGACTGCTTTAATCTAGAAACTCGCATGGGCCAAAGTGTTATGCAGTAGTTCAGAATTGGCGCCTGTGCAATATATATCTTTAAACGGAGACAATTTACATTAATTTATTAGTGTCTTGACTTGGCAAGAATACATTGGCACTACACGATACTTGTCAGAGACTTCAAGATCCTAGTTTGTATAAGTTAAATGCTAAACTATCTAAAAATTGTTCGGCATTCTTTCGAAGGAATGACAGATAGAATATCTATATCCAAAGAATGTCAATTGGGAAATTGTTTTTATTCTAGAGGGTAAACAAATATAGAAATAATTAAATTCAAATGTAAAATAAAAAAAAATTTTTTTCTTATCAAGCTGCTTGCAAAGATTTAAGGTGAGTAAGATCGTGACTGCAAATCAGGATGAAGTAATAATTTTGTGGGGTTACCTTATGAATAAAATAATGCCGAATGATGTATAACTGAAGAGATAATGAAATCTTGCTTTAGAATATATCTCATTGTAAAGTAGTTGAGGTAGTATATGTATGGAAACAGAGAATTTTAACTCTTTAAAACCGAGATAGTTAATAATTATATTTTTTCTCTGGTAATTGATATACTAATCTCATACAAAAGTATAAAAGGAAGTTGTTATTCATTACTAAAGTAATTGTGCAAGTTAGATTTTTAATTTTCAGAGTCATGTTAAAAGTTTACATCATGTCTGTAGACTCAAAACATTGTACTCAGGAAAAAAATCTGAATCCAATTTATTTTTGTATGTTTTCAATAAATTTTTATTTATTTGAAGGGCAAAACAATGGGGCGGTTCAAGAAATACCTTAATGAAACTGAAAAGCAAGAAGCAAAAAAAGTGCGAGAAAGAGAAAGACGTGCAAATGAAACAAATGATGAGAGACTTGAAAGACTAAGAAAGCTGTCTTTCAATGCACAGAAGAGACGAGCTGAAGAAACATCAGAAGAGAGAAAACAGAGGCTTAGAAGATTGTCTCAGAATGAATTGAAAAGAAGAGCCAAAGAAACGAAAGAGGAAAGATATGAAAGACTTAGGAAACTTGCTCAATATGCAAGGAACAGACGTGCTACTGGGTCAAAGAATCATAACACTCGACAGGGTAAAAAAATTCAAGAAGAAAAGCAAAATGCTAATGGCTACATTAAAGTCAATCTTTTAAAGTATTATGATGTCCAAGAATTCCATCATCAGGAGGAGATGCAACATAACCCTGGTATTTGTCCCTCTGAACTTTTGTTTCATTTAAGTGTGATATCTAGTTTAATTTCTGTACATATTTAAGCATTTATATGTTTGACTCTCATAACTGATGTAAATATTTTGTACAATTAGTTGCTGTCCATTGTGCTTAGATAATTTGAACTGTTGTTCATTTTAAACTAATTTGAATATTGTGATATATTATATTATTATTTTATACTTATATTCTTTTATATTATTATTGTTATCATTTTGATTTATGTTACTGTTTACAATGTGTGTCATGTAACAACTATCAGAACCTTGTATATACTTCATTCTTCACTCAAATAGTATTTGGGTTTTGAATGAGTCACAGCGCATGCAGGTTTCTTCTTGAGAATTTTTAACTACATCATATGATCTAAACAGCAAATGTTTTGTTTGTTAGGTTTTATCATCATTCTACTGAGTCATTTACACCAAAGGATGTATATACCTTGCTGTCTTCTGATAGTGTTGTTTTCAAGTGATTTCCATAACTCGGCATTGTATTCCTGTTTGGATAATTGTTCAATTATTACCTAAGTCATTTTGAAATCTCAACAATATTCTAACACATTTGCTATTTTGTCTTTCCTAACCACTTCATATTTTAAAATGATCCTAATTGAGTACTAGAGTTACTTATATTCTATTTCACAGGAAATAATATATCTCGCTTAAAAACATCAAGACTTGATTGTGCCTCAACTCTTCAATTGCATCAAACTCATGCTAACAATGTGCAAAATCTTAATGAAATGAGTTCATCACAATGGAAAAGGAAAGCCTCTGAAGCAGCTACAATTCGGATAGAAGATGTAACCCCAGACACAAACTTCAAACAAACAAATTCAAAAGCCTCAAAAACAAGAAGATCAACATCGTAAGTGTTACTCATCTAATTTCTTTCATATTATTGACTTCTCTAGCTCTGATTGATTCTGTATTGGACATCTGATCATCAGAAGATGACCATTTTTTAAAAAATTCCTCTGTAACCTCTTTAAGAGGCAAAACAAGGATAAGATAAAATTTTAGAAGCTGTAGGAATCTATAATTTTACTGAAACGTGACAAAATCTATACAAAACATTAACAGCTCTCAGTCATTCATTTGTGACAGCTTTTATTATTCACCAAAACACCTTTTTTTTTTTTTAGCAGTAAACATAAGAGAGTGTTGGCTGATCTTGAACAAGAACTTCTGCAGTTGTTCAAAAATAAAGTGTTGCATTAATATAAAGTTAAAGTGTATACTAGATCCTTTAGCCCTCTCAGACCTGGGCTCCTGACCAAAAAAAAAAAAAAAATAGATAGTTGCATATACAACTCAAGAGTAATGATTACAGGTAAACTAATGAACAAAATCACAAAAAAATTCTGGAGGATAACAATAATAGGCCTTTCTCTCAACTACCATATTTGTTAGACAAACTGATGGATAGAATCACAAATATTCAGGAGAGTAATAATAACAGGGGAACAATTATGAAGATAATTTCTCTTGAGGTTGCTTTTTCACTTGACTTAGATTAAAATTGGCATCCTGATTCAAAACTATAGTCAGTTTTCTTTTATCATGTCAAGTTTTTTTCTACTGCTTATTCTCTGAATAAACACAATTGTATTGTTTGTCCATAATAGGACTAATCAGCTGCTTTTATTATTTTATTGATATTTATTTTCTTGAAATCAGCACCCCAGAATTACTAGGAAACATGTTTCCAACACCAGACAACAAAACCATGGGCTTGCTTCTTAATGATCATATTTGTTCCCTTGACACTAGTTGAATTGTCCAAATCACTCTCATTACCAGCATAAGTGTAATCTCTTCATTCAAAGAATATCATCAATAATTTCCTTAACTGCAGAGAGTCTAGGCCTTGCTTGTTTACAAGATGAAGTGGTGGGTTCATCACATGCTTGTTTCATTGCAAAATTGTTTTCTTTTTCTTGATTAAAAACATCTATGGGGGACACCATTAACAATGAGTCATAAACACACTAGACTACAAAGCTGCAATGTGATCACTTGTCTAATTTTAGTATTTCATCTTCTTTTTGTACCTATTTTGTTCATTACCACTTTATTAGCAGTCTGGCAGAGATGATGTTTAAGCTATGCCTGCTATGGTGGGAACATGGTGTAACAGGGTTATTTTTACTTTTCACCAATTTGACTAAGTTTTTCTCCACCACCATTGTTGTTTGCTTCAGTAGCTTAATTCCCTTATTACATCCCAGCTGTCCATCTTGTACAATCTTAATGAAAAGCAACAGCTTGTGGAACACCCACTCATCTGTACAATACCGTCATCATCGTCAATAATTTAATCCCCATTTTCCCATACTTAGGTTAAAGACAGGATAGGTGGCAAGCTGACAGAACCATCAGCATGATGGACAGAATGCGAAGTGGCATTTCTTCCAGCTCTTTACATTGTGAGTCCAAATCCTACCATGATCAACTTTGTCTTTCATCCTTTCAAGGTCAATAAAATAAGATACAAGTCAACTACTGGGGTCAATGTGGTTGGTTTGGCCCCTTCCCTCAAACTTACTGGTCTTGGGCCCAGCATCCCATCCAAAAGAATATTGTGAAAGAACAGCCCACATCACTTTTGCAGGCCTTCCAAGATTGGTAGACTTAATACTGTTAATATTCCATTTAATCTATTGCAGATTGACACCTGCAAGAAAGAAATGAGTGGGTAGGAAATTCCAAAGGACTCATGTTCTGAGGAGGAAGTATTGGTCAGAGTGGTTAATGCAGGGTGAAGAAAGGAGGGAGGAAAGAATGGATTGGAGATACCTGAATGATGACTGCTTTGGAATTTGGCAAAGACAAATTAGCTAGTACTAGTGACTCACTAGTATTTGGAGGAAGATCTGTTATGTATCCTAATCTAAATCTAACACATGCAATATGTTACCTTAACATGTTGATATGTTTTCTTTTCCCATATTATGTATCTAACCAATGCTGTTTTACATATTTTGTATTTACAGTCATTCAATGACTGATGAAGTCATAGTTTTCCCACAATCAGCTGTGTCTCCAGTTCAAGAAAGACATGTTTTAGTGGTTCCAAATCATCAAACAGCAGTAATGTCTAATCTGTTTTCTCTATGGAAAGCACGGCGCCTCTGTGACTCATATATTAGTAATGGTACCATAAATGTAATGGTATGTATGTTTTAATTCTATTTTATTCACATCTAGGATTATGTATCTCAACTTCCAACACCTAACTAGTATTTTATTTTATCAAATTCAAAAGTATCAGAGACAAAGTTTCAGATTCAGTCCCACTACAGAGCATCTTGGCAAATCTTTTACTGTAGTCCTATCTTAACCAAAGTTTTGTGATCCAAACAAATCAGTGATGGTATGCTTAGGAATTAGTAAGTATAAACAGTTGTATAATGGAAGAAATTAGAAGTGGCATATCAGATATACACCCCACTTCCTTTAGTTATATTTTTTCCAAATATTTCTTTATAATCCTATGTTTTCAACAATCATCATCATCATCAACGTCTGTTGTCCATGCTAGCATGGGTGGGACAGTTTGACCAGGGCTGATAAGCCAAGGGGCTGCACCAGACTCCAGTCTGATTTGGCATTGTTTCTATAGCTGGATACCCTTCCTAACGCCAACCACTCCAAGAGTGTAACAGGTGCTTTTACATGCCAGTTGCCTGGCACCATTAACTACCATGACTACAGTTTCACTTGTCTTGATGGGTCTTCTTCTCAAGCACAACATATTGCTGAAGGTCTTGGTCATTTGTCATTTCCTCTGTGAGGCCCAACACCCAGCACGGGTGCGAGTTACATGACAGTAGCATCAGCTATATTGCCTCCATGAGGGCCAACACTCAGAAGGGGCTTTTCACATGCCACCGGCATGGATGCTAATGTCACAACACCAGCAATGGCCATGAGGCCCAATATTCAAAAAGTGCTCTTACATGGCACCAGCACAAGTGGCAGTAACATGACAACATTTGGCCACAACTATGATTTCACATGGCTAGACAGGTCTTCTCAAGCATGGCATATCACCAAAGGTCTCAGTCACTAGTCATTGCCTCTGTGAGGCCCAACATTTGAATGTCTTCCTGGATCTACCTCATTCCATGTCTTCTTGGATCTACCTCTACCATAGGTTCCTTCCACACTTAGAGATCGACATTTTACGCAGCTGTCCTCATCCATATGCATCACATGACCATACCAGCACAGTCATCTCTCTTGCACACTACAGATGATGCCCCTTGTGCCTAACTTTTCTCTGAAGATGCTTACACTCTGTCAAACATGCATACTGACATTGCACATCCAGTGACACATACTGGCTTCATTTCTTTCAAGCCTACACATGTCCTCGGCTGTTACAGCCCGTGTTTTACTGCCATGTGATATAGCTGATTGCACACAAGCATCATACAGTCTGGCTTTCACTCTGAGGGAGAGGCCCTTTGTTGCCAACAGAAATAGAAGCTCTCTGAACTTTGCCCAGCCTATTCTTATTCTCACAGCTACACTCTCAGAGCATCCACCTCCACTTTTGACTCAGTCACCTAGATAATGGAAGCTATCCACTACCTCTAGCTTATCCCACTGGCATTTGATGGAGTTTATTTTCTGTACATATTTAGTGTTTATTGTACCTGTGCACCTTCCATACACAAAAGCTATTTTTCAGTTAACCTTCCTCTGATATTGCTGCACCTCTTATGTGTTCATAGCTTGCAATATCAAAGGAAGGTTAATCAGGAAGATAGTTTCTGTGTGTGGTAGATGCACAGGGGCAATAAACACTGAAGATGTACAGAAAACAGATTCCATCACATGCCAGGGGAAAAAACTAGAAGTAGTTGATAGCTTCCATTACCCGGGCGACCAAGTCTGTAGTGGGGGTGGTTGCTCGGAGAGTGTAACAGCTAGAATAAGAATAGCCTGGGCAAAGTTCAGAGAGCTCTTACTACTGCTGGCAACTAAGGGCCTCTCACTCAGGATGAAAGATAGACTGTATGATGCATGTGTGCAAACTGCCATGATACACAGCAGTGAAACATGGGCCATCACTGCTGAGGACTTGTGTAGGCTTGAAAGAAATGAAGCTAGTATGATCCACAGGATGTGTAATGTCAGTGTGCATACACAACCGAGTGTAAGTGCCCTGAGAGAAAAGTTGGACATAAGAAGCATCAAATGTGGTGTACAAGAGAGATGACTGCACTGGTATGGTCATGTGTTACATATGGATGAGGACAGCTGTGTGAGGAAGTGTCACACCCTAACTGTGGAAGAGGTAGACCCAGGAAGACATGAGATGAGTTGGTGAAGCATAACCTTCGAATTTTGAGCCTTACGGAGGTAATGACAGGAGACAGACCTTTGGAAATATGTTGTGATTGAGAAGACCAGGCAACTAAAATGAGATTGCAGCCACAGTCAATGCCAGTGTTGCATATCTGGCCCATTTAAAAGTACCCTTGATGTGTCAGGCAATATGATATGCTTGAGAAGACCTGTTGAATCAAGTAAAACCAAAATTGTAGCTGTGGCCAGGGCCCCCCCTCCTGACTGGCTGTTGTTCTGCTGGCACATAAAATGCCTTATCCAAGCGTGTTCGATGCCAGTGCCCCTTGACTGGCACCTGTGTCGGTGGCACATAAAACACACCATCCGAATGTGATTAATGCTAGGGCTGCCTTACTAGCTCCTGTACCAGTGGCATGTAATAAGCACCATCTGAATGTGGCCGATGCCAGTGCCCTCTGGCTCCCGTGCTGTTGACACGTAAAAAGCGCTATCCAAATGTGATTGATGCCAGGGCCTCCTGACTGGTTCCTGTGCCGGTGCCATGTAAAAAGCACCCACTACACCCTTGGAGTGGTTGGTGTTAGGAAAAGAATCCAGCTGTAGAAACATTGCCAGATCAGATTGGAGCTTGGTGCAGCAGCTAGCTTTCCAGACCTCAGTCAAACTGTCCAGCCCATGCCAGCATAGAAAACGGATGTTAAACAATGTTGATGATATGTAACATGTTATTAAACTGTATATTTGCCACATTTATTCCAGGTATATTTTATATATTTTTCAGATTCATAAAATGGTTTTAGGAGCTGTGTGTCCAAAACTACTGCCAGTTCTCCATCATTCATCAAAAGGTTCATTCCCCAATGTGGTCTTTCCAAGTTCAGTCAGTAAAGAAGGACTTTTAGCATTTGCAGAATACATGTACAGCGGCATTTTAGATCTGAATGAAGAAATTCTAGTCCAACTGAAGACTATTGCTGAAAAATTAGAAATGAAAGATTTTGAAGATCTTTGTTGTAAGGAATTGAACAAAGCTAAGACAAAAGATATTTTATCTGGTGTAGTGGAACCTTTGTTGGCAGAACCTTGTTCTTTGTCAGGATTATTCCCTTCCAGAACCCAAGGAGATCCTAATGAGGTTCAGAATTCTATGTTTATGAAGTTATTTAGAAATAATTATAGCAATATTAATATGCAAGCTGATGTTTCTGTCACCACAACTTCAGTTTCTGATGTAAGGTCTGCAGAAAATATGGTTACAGACCAGATTGTTGACATCAAAACTGAAGTGGAACCAGTAATACAGGCTGCAACAAAGTACAACTCTCTTCAGTTAAAAATAGAACCCTGTAGTCTTGGAGAAAGTCAAAATAGTATTCAAGAAGAACTGTGTATTGATATTGGTAACATTACTGCAATTAATAATGATGTTCAGTTAAAGCCTGCTGCCAGTACCACTTCTGGAAAGGTCATCAATAGGGACAATGACTTTGGAGTTTCTCATTCAAACAAACATCTGGATTCCAGTGATGTCATCTATATATCTGAAGACACTTGTTTATCGCAGCATTCAGAAAATTGTGATAATGATACTGATGATCAGGATGAAGTACAGCTAATTTCAGTAACATCTGTAACAGGCAATATAATTGAAGACAATCTCAGCAATAATTCTGATTTGGTAGAGATCTCAAGTACGCTGCCTACAAATACAAAGTGGCTGCAAACATCAAATTCTAAACCATGTCCTGTTAATTTATTTTCTGTGAATGACAGTGGATATTCAACTCTATAGTGCGCAAATGTTCAATTAAATTTCCCAGTATATTATATTTGTAATTATTTTTAACTTCAGATTTCATTTTATTGTCCAGATTAAAATACTGCTAAAGTAGGTTTCTTACCTAACTGATTTTCACCTTCACAACTTAATCATCACTATCCCCATCATTATCTCTATTATCATGAATTTTCTTTACCAATATGTCTCTGACATCTAACTGGTCTGATAATATAAGTTTTGGAGGATAAACATACCAAGATTAATTTTCATCAACAAACTTGTGGAAGACTTACCACTTTTGGCCTAATTGGAAAATTTCATTACTACATCTTTTGAAATACTTGAAAAATTCAAGAAAGTTCTGGTAAATAAGTAAAAAGGAAGAAAAGATAGTTATTTTCAGTTGGTTTTTCTTTTACTTTTCAGTGAATTTATCTGTAATTTTTAAAGTTGTCACTGAATATCAGTTAATTCCTGTCAACAAAAGTATTGCTAATGAGAACTGGTTCAGTAGTTCAGTAAATCTCATTGATGAGTTGATGTTTTATTATGACAGAATCTTTAAACCATAAGCAGTAATCACAAGATTCATCTCTCAACATAAAAGTTTGTTCAAGCCAATAAGGAGGCCTCTATCTATCTTCCTCAGAAAAAAAAGGACACTTTAATAGTGTGTGAAAGAAATATTGTTATGGAAATGGCTGGAATATCTGTAATTATAGGTTTATTTAATCAGATCTGTTGTGGGTATAAACAGCTCTCTTAAATAGGTTTTTAAGATCAGTTTCCACCAACCATTCTAAAGATAAAGAATATATTCATAAAATGTCATATATTTTGGCAATTTTCGTTCATGACACATGAAATTTACAAATTACAAAACTCGTAATATTATACGTATTACACAACAAATACATATTGCCACTAAACATATTCAACTAGGAATGGTGTAATAGGTTCAGGTCTGGCCCTGTGCCTAAGAAGTTCGCTCCCCAACCATGTGGATCTGTGTGATGCCTTGGGAAAGTATCTTCCACTATAGCTCCAGGCTGACCTAAATCTTGTGAGTTGATTTGATAAGTGGAAATAGAAAGAAGCCTGTTGTGTGTGTGTGTGTGTGTGTATATATATAGTCACAATGAGGATATTCAAACCTCTTATAGGGATATTTATCCAAGATACACTGGTTTAATATGTCAAATTTTGAAGAGATAATTCTTCACTGAATATATTATATAGAATATTGTAAGATACAAATTAATTTATTAATTAATCAACATATTAACTAACAATTGTTTCATTTCTCAAGATTAGAATTCATCATCAGCATCATTTACATGCCATTGGCACAGGAGCCTGTCAGGCAACCTGGCATCAATAACATTCAGATAGTGTTTTTTACATGCCACCATCACGGGAGCCAGCCTAGGTTACTGACATCGGCCACATCCGGATGGTGTTTTTTACATGCCACTGGCACAGGAGCCAGTCAGGGGACACAGGCATCGACCATGTTCAGATGAACAGCAAGCAGCCAGTCAAGGGGCACTGGCCACAGCTGCGATTTTGGTTTTACAGTATGCAATAGGTGTAATTGATTGTCATCATCGTTTAATGTCCGTTTTCCATGCTGGCATGGGTTGGACAGTTTGACTGAGGTCTGGAGAACCAGTAGCTGCACCAGGCTCCAATCTGATCTGGCAATGTTTCTACAGCTGGATGCCCTTCCTAATGCCAACCACTCTGAGAGTGTAGTGGGTACTTTTTACATGGCACCGGGACAGGAGCTAGTCAGGCGAGCCTGGCATCAATCATGTTTGGATAGTGCTTTTTACATGCCACCGGCACAGTAGCCAGTCAGGGGGTACTGGCATCAGCCACATTCGGATGGTGCTTATTACATGCCACCGGCACGAGGACCAATCAGGCGGTCCTGGCATCGATCACATTTGAATAGTGCTTTTTACATGCCACCGGCATGGGAGCCTGTCAGGCAGACCTGGCATCAACCATGTTCAGATGGTGCTTTTTTACATGCTACTGGTATGGGAGCCAGTCAGGGGACACTGGCATTGACCACAATCAGATGATGCATTTTACGTGCCACCGGAACAGTTGCCAGTCAGGCGGCACTGGCCACAGCTACAAATGGTATGGTTCATTTCCAATGAGAAAATATTACCTTGTTTGGAAACATGTAAAGATTGACAACAGAAAGGCACCTGGCCATAGAAAATATGACCCTTACAAGCCTGGAAAATTGGGCATTAAAACAATGATGCTGACTTTGGAAATCAGATAAGATTATGACTAAGCTAGGAGCCCTTAAAGGCCTTATAATGTTCATAGAACTTGTATAGTTTCAATTAATCCCAAATTACCATTTCATGCAGATTATGAGACCATCGTGGTAAATGAAAATATATGACTACACAGCAGCGAGTATAACGAATAGCCTTTCTCAGAACTGTATTGGCCTTATAATTTCATTAAAGACCATGTTAGCCAAACAAATAGATGATCTACTTAAGTCTCATTCAGATTCACAGATTAATAAAGCCATATCCTCTATCTATCAAAATTTTTATCATTGTTATCCACAATAAACTATTTGTAATGTCAGTTTCAGCAATCATTGTACAAAGAAAGCTATGTCACAAAACATGAATTCTATATAAGAATATATGAACCCAAAATTGTTTTAGTTCAAGGCTAGGAATATATTCAGAAGTAAAATTATATTTGTTACCTGACTGAATGGATATGTTGTCAGCATTGTCATCACTAGAAAGAATGATCAGTCACTTGGAAATTAATTGGGCAGTACACATGTTTTCAAAACAAGATTGAATCTTCCCAGATTAGAATAGAATGCAAGGAAAATTATTAAGCTATCAGTGATGTACAAAACAATTCAAAAATAGAGATGTTCATTAAAAATATTTTTTTTTATTTTCATAGGCATGAAATTATCCAAAAAAATTTAAAGATGTAAATGAAGTTACTATACTATCTAGCAATTGTAAGCGAATAAATAAAACCACAAACTTTTCTAAATTCTAGTTGGGACCTTTTTTCCAGAAAATGGTCTAAAACAAGTAGAGTGCACAAAAGGTTCATTAAAATTTGAGTCCTACGAAGGAAAAGGATAACGTTAAAGCTGTTGTTATGAAAACAATTAAATGCTACTTCCTATAAGTCGGTAATGGAAACTTTTGATTGGCTAAAATTACATTAACGATTTGTTACTTTTTTATTACTAATTTCTAGGAAACAAAAGGTGATTTTTGCAATTAGCATGCAAAACTGTATCAGTTACAGTTCTGGTGGTTATTTGTAAAAGTTCTTAGAAATTTTTCCCTGTGTTACGAAACCAAATTTTATCATTTACTAACCAAAGATTGATGAGGTAAACAAAACATTCTCATGTGAAATGAGGTAGAACGGATTTGACTAAGGATCGTAGCTGGCTGACTCTGTATAAGAAAATGTCGGGTTCGTAATTTGAGAAGGAAAAAGTGGCAGGCAGTCAAGCGAATGATGATCAGTCTGGGAACTTGTTTGTTTTTCTTGTAATGTTTATAACGTCAAACATTTTGTTAGTAGAGTTACAGTAGAAATACGAAACTTATATTATGAATAAACTCCTGTTCGTATATGCACTCACACACACGGTAGGGTTCTCATGTACGAACAATTCTTTAAACAAACATCGAATAACGAACGATTTTTCCGAAGAAAATTAAACTCGCTTAACGAGCTAAAATTTGATTAACGAAGCACGAACAGACTACGCACGCATATGTGAGTGGTAGAACGTTTACGAACGGTACGCTAAATGAATAAATTGTAGTGAATAACGAACGAATAGACTACGCACACATATAAGTAGCTGGGAAGGATATACGAACGGTTCGTTAACGTACGCAAATTTTCATATTTCATATAGAAAATATTATTTCTCATTTTTAGCTAAAAAAAATAAAACCATGGATCGACAGAGGCGAATTAGAAAATCAATTACTATAGAAACTAAGAAAGAAATAATACATAAACATGAAAATGGAGCTAGTGTTAGCAACCTTAGTTTGGAGTACAGAGTGGCAAAATCAACTATCTGCACCATACTGAAAAACAAATGTAAATTTAAAAATGTTCGGGTAGCTAAGGGAATAACCAAGCTTAGTAAATCGCGTAACAATTTTATTGAAGAGATGGAAAATTTACTTTTGGTATGGATTAAAGAAAAAGAAATTGCTCGTGAAAATATAAGTGAATCGATGATTTGTGTAAAAGCCAAACAATTATTTGATGATCTTGTAGCGAATTCTCCCAGTGGAAATGATACTGTGCTGGATTTTCTTGCTTCAAAGGGTTGGTTTACCAGATTCCGGAAAAGAAATGGATTACATAATGATGTTAAGTGTGATAAGTCTGCTAGTGCAGACCATAAAGTAGCTCGTGAGTACCACTTTTTAAACTTTATGGCTATGAGTGGCTTCGTTTCACAGCAAAATTTGAACTATGATGAAATGGGGCTTTTTTTTTTTTTTTTTTTTAATAAATTGCCGTTCAGAAGACCCTAGAGCACTTAAAATCATAAGAACCGCCTTGGGGTTTGGACGAACCACAAATCACCAGTCATCTTTTCACTGAGTAGTTGTCTGTGGTGTTTTGTCCTACTGTGCCTAAGTACCTTAGGGACAACAATCTTCTCTCGAAGTTCTTTTGGTAATGGATAATGACTCAACTAAACCGTCTTTAATGTACTGATTGCCGGAACAGTTTAGTTTGTAAAGTGCATTTCTTGCCTGTCATCACATCTTCTGTTCTCTAGGTCATGGACCAACAGGTCTACATAGTCCGAGGTATATTTGTAAAAAATTTCATTAAAAAATAAATATTTTCTTGAAAGTTAAGACGAATTGAAGTGGACGCCGGTGAATTTTCCGAAATTCCCCACCTAAAACACTTTCCCCAAAAGTTTTGTATATTCGAAATCTACATGATATAACTCATATTCGTAGAAAATTTCATTAAAAAATATCCATTTTTCTGAAAGTTATGATCATCCAAAGTCGGGGGGTGGGGGCAGAAATCTGTAGTTATGCCAATTTATATATGATGTTTAATATTACATTAGCTTTAAATATTAAGTGACAGTTTACCAAATTCACAGTGAAACTTTATAACACTGGAATCGTACGTAGAATTACAAGATGAATTAATATTCACTGATATTACTGCTCTGCATCTACAAATGAAATGCTTCAGTTCATCGTAGGAGTCACTGGGTATTTTGGACCTAACAATATCCCTCATCCAGGTGACTTGACCTAGGTTGGTGAAGCATAAGCTTCTCCAAGTGGTGTTCTACTGGCCTCACCGATCACCTCTTTTAATCCAGAAAGATTTAGATGCTTTCTCAGCAGCCTCTACGGTGTTTTTGATTGATCATTAGCTCGTTTTTATAATGCCCGGTATACAATTTGCGAACTCTCGACTGGCAAACACCTCGCTCTCCACCCATTTTGCGGCAGTCTTTTACAACTAGCTCCTGATATTTAGCTATCTCTCTTGCGCCTCCTGCCATCTTGTAGGTCACGGCAAACTCCAACAGAATTAGCTGCTTTGTAATTATGAACATTAATATTCGTGCTAAAAAAAAAGACTTGTGTAATTACGTCCCTTTAATGCCTCTCTGCTGAAATATTTCATTTGAGTGTTATAGTGACGGTCACAGTTGGCGGGACAAGAATTTTGACTCTAAATAATATATGTTCAATGAAGTTTAAGTTTTTGTGTGTTTTTGAAAGACTGATATTCCATGCTGTGATTGTCCTTTACCATAGTTTCTATTAATTTTAATACCAGTTCTCGGAAACTACCGAAAATTAGTCCCTTTTAAGGAGAGAGACAAAAAGAGAAGGATGATGTCTCTTGATTGTCTGTGATATCCCTTCATTTTTCACTATTAATATATTTGTTTATGCTACCCTTCTTTTTCACTATTGATATATTTATTTATGCTATCATTTGGTTAACTTATTAAACACTGAAAATTTTAATATCTGTTTAATCTCGAATATCGCCGCATCAATTAACTTCCAAGTCACATCATTTTATTTCTTAGGAAATCTAGTTAAGATAATGCCTAGGCTCAAAAAATACAAGACTGAAGCAGAGCGACGAGCGGTTACACGACAGCGTGCAAGAATCAAAAGAGCTAATGAAACACCTTTAGAGAGAGATCAAAGATTAATGAATTTGTCTTTGAATGAATGGCATCGGCGAAGAAATGAGACATTTGAAGAGAGAAAGGAGAGACTTAAAAGGCTGTCCTTAAATGCACGAAAGAGACGGGCTAAGGAAACGGCAGAAGAGAGAGCAAATCGGCTTCGAAAACTATCTGAGAACGTAATGAAAAGACGTGCCGGAGAATCGAGTCAGAAAAGAAACAAAAATACAAACAAGTGTGCTTCAAAGCCAAATTGCCATAACACTCAAGTGGCTAAAAGGCAGCGGGGCCGAAAGCCGACTGCTAAAGGCATTAAGATCGCTCTGACCAACTGTTATGATGACCAAGAAAAATATTACCTGGAGCAGATGCATCAAGATCCTGGTATCTGTCCCTATGATTTTTTTTATTCATTTGAGGGTTATAATAACTAGTGTATCTAATTTTCTTTTACTCTAACACCATTAATGTAATAACTACCATGTCTAATTTTTGCGGTTGTCTTTTTTCCTCTGACAAGAAATCAATGTTTATATTCTTTCTGCTTTGGATTTGTTTCTTTTTGTTGGATTTCTGTAATCTACTGACACGTTTTTAACTTTACATATCCCATGCCATTTTGACAACTATTCAAGCATGAAATTCGTTTCTTTTATATTTCTGTTTCATTAATGTGTGTGAGAGGTGTGTATGTATGTGTGTGTGTGTATACACACACCTCGACTTACGACCACAATAAATTTTAAAAATCGATTTTCGGACGTTGGGCAGCTGCGCGTACGATGACTGGCATCATCTAGCAACGCATGCCTCCCTCAGACCCAGGCATCCACTGCCTGCAACCGTCTCTCACTCAGTCGCTTTCAAGCATCAGTTGCGTGTGGATTTGTTACAATTGTATCTGAAATACCCCTAAAATGACTGGTAAAAGGAAAATGCTTTCATCTACAGATGCGCCAGCTAAGAAGTCAAGGAAGGCTATTGATTTAGACTGTAAAATGAAGATTATTCGGCAGTATGAAGACGGAAAGAAGGTGAATACAATAGCACATGACTTGAAGTTATCGCATTCCACGGTATCAACAATACTTAAAGACAAAGAAAGAATTCGTGAAGCTGTGAAAAGTTCTGCACCTATGAAGTCTACAATTTTAACTAAACAACGACAAGGACCCATCCATGAAATGGAGAAATTGTTATTCATGTGGATGAAAGATTTAATACAGAAAAAAACACCCATCAGCCTTCTTACAGTGCAAACAAAGGCTAGAAGTTTGTTTCAGACTTTAAAATCACGCTCCGGATACGATTACGCACAAGATTTTCAGGCTAGTAAAGGGTGGTTTATGCGTTTTAAAAAAAGATTTGCTTTGCATAATGTACGTGTCGCAGGAAGTACAGATGAAGGAGCCCAAAAATTCGTTGATAGATTTGACGAAGGTTATCTACCAGAACAAACATTCAACGTAGACGAAACAGACTTGCTATGGAAACGAATGCCTACTCGTACGTACATACACCAAGGAAAAAAGATGCAGAATTCAATGCTTTTAAGGATAGGTTAGCTTAGTTGCTTGGTGGTAATGCCGCGGGTTCTAAGCTGAAGCCTTTTCTAATTTGTCATTCGGAAAACCCTTTAATTTTTGTTTATAGTAAAATAGAGTACATATGTATTTTTCATATTATGAACAATAATTATGGATTAAATTTTTGTGTTTTATATTTTTATAACCCGTTTGAATGAAAATAGTGCTGAAAAATATTATTAATCCGACATACAACCTGCTAGTCGGAACGAAATTCGGTCGTAAGTCGAGGTGTATATCATATTAATATATCAACTCCGAATGAAAAGTTGTCAAAATACCATAGGAATCGTAGAAGTAACAATATGTTCATAAACTTTGCTCAATTTATGTTACATTCTAATATAAATATTGCTACTATGTTCTGATGTAATTTCATCTTTGATTCGCGGCTGGTGCTATTTGTGTCAACATTCTCGGTATGCATTCTGTCCACTACTAACGAAGGCTTGACTCTCACAGTCTCATGTTGAATGTGGCATACTCCTCAGGGCATAAATAGCTATAACTCTACATTGGATTACGATTCATTGGCAACAGCTTCACTTGCTTTGGAAAATTCAATGAAATTTCCAATTGTTATGAATTATAATATCCTATCATTAATTCCTTTCAATAATAGTAAATAATAGATTGAAATATAGATATCTTAATTTGTATTGATTACAAAAATGAGGCATAGTATCGAATGACGTTGATAGAAGGCTACTACCTTTACCTAATATAAAAACGTTGAACAGCCGTGATTAACGGATTAGACGGCGAGTAGAATGAAGTTTGAATAAAAGACCTCTTTGAACTGGTTCATGATACAAATATACATATAAATTCTTAATTTTGATAATGATAAAATGAACGTTGTTGGTTTGGGGAAATAGCAGTGAAGATGAGCTATATTAATTTTGAGCTTATAGATACAATATATTACACTTTAAAAACAAAATTTACACTAAAATGGGAAATGTGAAGTTTGTGAAAATAGAGTAATATTTCAAAATACTTGTTTGTTGTTTTCAGTCAGAATAATGTTTATTTGGATGTAACTTGTAACTTTGATGTTTTGACAGGAAAATTTGAAGCTCCCATTGAAAAATCAGAACTTAATTCCATTCAGTCTTCTCAACATTCTGTTGAAACAAAAACATTACAAAAAGTCTCTGTTGAAAATAATGCAAATTTGAAGCAGCAAACCAAAGCAACAACTAGAGCACAGAGAAACCAATTGATCTCAGTCAACACATCTAATGAAGTGAATTCAAAATTATGCAAAACTAACAGGTGAGATAGAATTTTGTTAACATATGTTATCTGTTTGATTTGAGCAAATGTTCTTAGAGATGTATGCCCTTCCTACAACAAAACATCCAAATAGATGGTAGGAATGGAACTTTTTGTCAGTCAACCAATCTGAAACAAATAGTTTTGTGTGCATTGTCTAGAGATTGTCAACAAACATTCTGTATTCAGAATGATGAATGCAGGCTCACCATTGATGCACAGGACAAGAAAGGCATGGAAGTGCTATTGTGAGGCTGTTGAATATGGAGAATATATGGGATAAAGAGGGGACTACCTCATCCTGACCCTGCAAAGGAACCAGAAAATCAAGTTGACATAGATGAAGGAAGGATATGAAGAGAGTGAATGTTGTGGGTCCATCAGGAACAGTTGCAGAGATGCTCAAAATATCTAGTGAGATACATGAAGGTATCATACCCCATGATAGGCATAGTAGTATCACTGTAAACTGCTGCAAAGGCAAAGGAGATGCCTGAGAGAGAAGCAGCTATAGCAGAATCGAACAACTTGATCAGTTTATGAAGGTCATGAAACAGCTATAGCACAATTGATCTATGACGGGGTAGATGTACATTAGATGCAATTTGGCTTTGTGCCCAAAAGAGGTAACATGGATGCAATCTTTCTTGTGAGGCAAGAGAAATACTTGGCTAAGAGTAAACCACTATACTTGGCATTCATTGACTTGGTGAAGGCATTTGACATGGCACCATGTTCAGTAATTTGATGGTCTCCAAAGAAACGAAGTATAGCAAATGACTTGTGGGTGCTATACAAGTTATGAACAAAGATTTAGTAAATAAAGTGAGGATTCAGTGATGAATCTGATGTGAAGGTAAGTAGCCATTACATTTAGTCCTTAGTCCTACAGATTGTCATGGTGGTGTTTTAAGACATGCTGCCCATGCATCTATATGCTGATGATCTAGTCCTCATATGTGAATCTATAGAAGTATTAGATGAAAAATTCAAGGTAAAGAAGCTAAATCTAAAATCAAGAGGCTTCAAGGTAAACTGAGCATAGACTAAAGTTTTAGCAAATAGGAAAGAAGATAGGACCCTAATGCCTTTAGGGAAATGACCTTGCTCAGTATGCTGTATCTAATATAAACTATTGACACACAAGAGATGTGGAATCACAGGCATGCTAACAGAAAGCAAACTTCACATGTGATTGATGCACTGGAAGGGTATATGCTTGAATGTCTCACTAGAAATAGTTGATAGCTTTTGTTACTTTGGATGTGGTTAGCAAGGGAGGTGGTTGCACTCAAAAGTACAGTAGCCATAGTAAGAACAGGTTGGAAAAGTTCAGAGAGCTTCTATCATGGCTGGTAACAAAGATCTTTTCCCTTAGACCTAAAGATAGATTGTATAATGCTTTTATTAGAATTGTGGTGCTGCATAGTAGTGAGATATGGGCCTAAAATGCAGAGGACTTTAGAAGACTTAGAAAGAAATGAAGCTTGCATGCTCTGTTGGATGTGCTGAATAACAAGGTACAATTGGTTTGAGAGAAAAAATTATTATAAGAGAAATCAGGTGTGTGCAAGAAAGAAGAATGTACCGGTATGTGATGCATATGGCTGAGGACAGCCAGCATGGAAGGAGAATGTTAAACGATGATGACGAATGTGGATGGAGCTTGCAGAAGAGGGAGACCCAGGAAGACATAGAATGAAGTGGTAAAGGCTGATCTCAGGACTTTGAACCACACAGACAAAATAACAAGGAACTGGGATGACTGGCAATATGTGGTTCTCAAAAAGATTTACCCATATCAGTGAAACTGAGATTCTGAAAGCACAACATGCCCAACTGTCTCCCCTCCATCACCATTTCTTCCTTAAGACATCCCCACCACTTACCATCATCTCTCTTAACTGAACTGTTCTTAGCAGAACTGGTATCTTCTATTAGCTTTTCCCTAATACCACTTATCCTTCTCACTACCTGGAACCATTTTGCTTATTATCTCCATTTCTCACACACTTTAACCCCTCATCCTACAACAAAAGCCACCTCCCTCTCTACTCTGGTCCCTTTCAGTCAGAAGGGATCCTACTTTTACAAGTTGCATAGTAACTTCATTAGTGCTGATGCTATGAAAAAATGCACCAAATACACACAGTAAAGGGGCTGGTGTTAGGAAGGGCATCCTGCTATGCAAACTTTGCCATGTCTGACATTGGAACATGATGCAGTCTTCGGATGTGTTGAATCCTGCAGGCCATCCAACCAATGCCATTGTAGAACATAGACATTAAATGATGATGATATTGATTCTGTGTTGTTTGAATTTATTTACATGTTCTAAAATATTTGATGTTACTATTGACTGTTTTATGTTTTTGTATTTGAAGTGAAATCTTACTTCATCCACAATCAGCTGTACCCCCTGTTCAAGAGAAACGCATTTTAGTGGTTCCAAATCATCAAACAGCAGTGATGTCCAATCTATTTTCCATGTGGAAAGCAGGGCGTTTGTGTGACTCATACATCAGTAATGGTACTACAACTATAATGGTAAGTTATAATATTAAGTTTAATGTAATTATAACAATTGTAATATAATAGATAAATATTAAATACATTTAAATTATATATATATTAAATTACATCCTATATTTAGTGAATAATTTAACTTGGTTCTGCGTTTTTTTCTTCCATGAAATTCAATGTTCTGAATGGCTTCCTTTTTTTTTTTTAGCCTAGTTTATCTTGATCTGACTCTAGTGTGGGAGGAGCTATTGCCATGACTTATGCAGGCTCTTCAAGACCAGAGAGCTTGATGTTGTTGACATTCCATTTAAACTGTTGTAGTTCAACACCTGCAAGAAAGATTGGGTTAAATATTCTAGAGGGCTGAATTTGTGAGGAAGAAAGGTGTGGATGTTGAGATGTCAAGAATAAGGATGGGTCCAGCCACTGCAGAGTTACCAAGGCCATTATAGTAGTGATAAAAAAGACAGAGGAGACAGCATGCATGTAGGCCAAACTGCTAGAGCAAATATTTGAGTGGCTCTTTGATGCCTGTGAGCATAACTGCACTCTCTTAGTTGTGGAAGCAATACTGCATTTTGATCCTCACTTGAATCTTGTAGTTTCAGCAGTTACTGGAGGCTGAAATACTTTCTAGCTCTGAAGAGAAGAGCCAGTCTAGAATAACAACATTGCTTTCATCAAACTTCTTTAAAGCAAGAACCCCTGATGAGTAATGTAAGAGAGTAGGTCACCAATAAAAATGGCTCTGGAAGCCATACTGCTCTTCACCAAGGTGAGAGATAGATTCAAGTTGTTAGAGAGTATCATTGTTATTGGCTGTCTGCATTACTTTAGAGATACTTGAGGTGAGAACAATAAGACTAATTAGCTGGGTCAGAAGGGTTACCTTTCTTTGGACTTGGACACCCTGCGGTATACTTCTAAATGTCGTAAGGACTCTTTGTAGAAAGTGAGAGATTAAAGGGTTTGGTGAATTTGATGCTGCTAATGTTCTGCTTAAAATGTTGCAAGTTAATACCTACATGAGCTGATAGGGTGGATGTTCTGAAGGAGGGCTGGGTATGGTGCTTAGCAATTAATGGGGCCTGAAGTATTTTCTGACCTTGAAAGAAAGGATAGTTTTTGAGATGTGGCCCTAGCTTTCACTAAGAGAGATTCTCAATAATAGAGAGACCTAACATGTGAAGTAACAGTGAGGGCTCTAGTTTAGTGTTACTCTTGTTCAAGTGGATTGTGATGCACTGATGCATCACAATGAGGTTTTTGCTGTTTAAGAAACAAGTTTTACATGATCCCACTAGAAGATGCATTTTTGAGATCTCTGTTGATAGAATTAGTGCAGGTTTGGCAGTTGGTGTTCAGGTTGTTTGTATATGAGGAAGGTTACAGAGGAAAGGGTTATATCATTTCTATAAAAAAATTGGGATCTATTCCATCTCAATCACAGATTTTTAAAATAATTTTTTTAAACAAAACAGTTTGAAACTTCGAATACTGGTAGAATTTCTCACATAGAACATGGTTTACTCTGAACGTTTTTGACAAAATTTTGTATTTTAGAAGTTATTTTGTGTTAAAGTTGTCATATTTGGGTAATTTCAACCAACCATATGTATTCAGTTGAAGAAAGTTACTACTGTTTAAGATAGTAATTGAATGCTATCAATGCCCCACTTCAGTGCTTCTCTGAAATTTTCTTTAGTCAGAATTTAGTCAATGTATTAGGATAATTTTGTCATAAGATGTTAAGTGAGTGAACAGTACAAAGTTATAGAGTAAAGTTAATTATGCTGTGAAAAAAAATAGAATCACTGTAATTTTTGCTAGATTTATTTCAGATGTATTTTTTATGTTTTCAGGTCCATAAAATGGTTTTAGGAGCTGTGTGTCCAAAATTGCTGCCAATTCTCCATCATTCATCAAAAGGTTCATTCCCTAAAGTGACATTTCCAAGTTCAGTCAGTAAAGAGGGACTTTTAGCATTTGCAGAATACATGTACAGTGGTGTGTTAGATCTGAATGAAGAAATTCTAGTCCAACTAAAGACTATTGGTGAGAGATTAAGTATGAAAGATTTTGAACAACTTTGCTGTAATGAATTGAACAAAGCTAAGACAAAAGATATTTTATCAGCTGTGGTGGAACCTTTGTTGGCAGAACCTTGTTCTTTGTCAGGATTATTTCCTTCCAGAACACATGGAGACACTAACGAAGTACAAAATTCTATGTTAATTAAGTTGTTTAGAAATAATTACTGCACTAGTAATAACATGCAGCATGATGTTCTTGTTAGTACTGGATCTAGTACATCTTCTGATATAAGGACTGAAGAAATTATGACTGCAAATCAGATCATTGACATCCAGAGAGAAGTGGAACCAGAGACAGCGTCTGCAACAGACCACAACTCTCTACAGTTAAAAATAGAACCTTATAGTCCTGGTGAAAACCAACATAGTTTTCAAGAAGAATTATGCATGGATATTGGTAACACTAGTTCCAATAATAATCATCATCAAACACCTGCTACCAGTGCCACTTCTGCAAATATCATCAATACAGACAATGACTTAACAGTTACTTATTCAGACAACCAGTATAAAAATGATCTAAATATGGTTTCCTGTGATAGCATCAATATATCTGATACCCCTCAATCTGAAGAGATTTGTTTATCACAGCATACAGAAGATTGTGATAAAGATACTGATAATCAGAAAGAACTACGGTTAATTTCAATAACGTCTGTGGCAGGCAATATAAATGAAGACAATCTCAGCAATAATTCCGATTTGGTAGAGATCTCCAGTACAATGCCTACAAATACAACACAACTGCAAACATCAAATTCTAAACCATACCCTATTAGTTTATTTTCTGTGAATAACAGTGAATATACAGCTCTATGATGTACAAATGTTCAATTAAATTTCTCAGCATGTAAGATTTTTAACTGCAAATTTCATGTTTCCTTTCATTGTTTAAAACCAAAAATCTTTTCTAGTAAGTTTTCCACCAAATCATCTCTTTCATATGAGCTTCTTCATTGCTTCTACTATCAATAATCTTCTTAAATAAAATGTGTCTGCTATGCCTTACTGAATCACATTTTTTTAAAGAAACAAACAAGAGAGAACACATTTTCTTTTATACACTTGGTTTGTGCAACATTGTTTTTTATTTTTTTTTTGTAACAAAGAGACATTTGATTTTTAACAATCATAATTATTGGGTAATTGTCAATGAATTTGTTATTTTTAGAAGACAAACAGTCTAAATTTTTATTATTAAATTTTTAGAAGAAATTTAAAATTATGACTTTGTTGGAGAATTTCATTACAATGTCTGAAAAATTGCAAGAAAATTCTGGTATATAAGTAAAAAGGAGGAAAATAGTATTCGTTACCTTCAGTTGATTGTTTTTCACCACTCAATGAGTTTAACTGTAAAATCGTGTCACAGTGAATATCAATTAAACCCAGTGAACAGCGGTGCTAATGACAACAGGTTCAATAACACATTACTCTGATGAGAATGGATGTTTTGTTTTCACTTCACAACAACAGACTTCCTAAACTGAAAGCAGTTAAATCAAAATTCACCTTCTTACATAAAATTTAGTCCATACCAATGAGGGAACCTCTGTATAGTTGTTCAACCTGCTAGAAATGACAACTAAAAGTTGTCATAAAAAAGGACACAGTGTATTCTTACATACAATGTATGACAAAAAAGTGCTTAAGGTTACAACCAGAATGTTTTTAATCATATGTTTTCTCAATCAAGGCTGACTTGAAGCTATATAACTTTCTTGTCTTAAAATATAAATTTTATATATATTCAAATCTATATGATTGAAGCTAAAGTTTTCATATCTATCCAATTCAATGTAATTACATATATTGACTTATCTAAATAGTTCTTTAGTTGCAGGTCTTTCCTGATCAAGCATCAATGACATCATTCTTTGGTATCAAGGATAATTGTTTATAATATTTTAACTTGTGCAAGGTAGGACCACAAATTTGTTTGCAAACTCAGCATTTGTTGTCTTGAGAAAAGACACTGCGTTAGTTGCATTCAGTGCTTACGTTTATCATTATGTCATGCTTGAGAAGACTCATCAAGCCAAGTAAAATAGAAGTTGTGACAGATACTAGTACCATGCAAATGGCATGTAAAAGCACTCATTACACTCTCTGAGTGGTTGGTATTAGGAATGGTATCCAGCCTTAGAAACCATGTCAAATCAAACTGGAGTCTGGTGCAGCTTGCCAGCCCTGGTCAAACCGTCCAACCCATGCCAGCACGGGCAATGGATGTTAAATGATAATGATGATTTAATATGATTGGCTATGTTGTATAGAATAAATATCCTGAGAATGTTTCCCTTACATCATAACAGGAACTGACAATTGCATATAACAAATTTGGTGCTGATCTCAGATCATAGTCTTTATATACATATCTACTCGGACAAGCAAAGGTTGTGCTGCAATTTTATGTGGTGTTATCTTTATTTAGTCAATTTTCACCAGGTTTCTGCTTGTTTGGTACTTGTTAAAGCAAGTTAAGATTTAGACTCATGCTCCTATATGCATCATCATGGTGTGTGTTCTGATACAATCTGGTCATTTATTAGCTTGCAATCTAGTATGAGACCTGAATACTTGGTGGGAGATTACCTAATGTGAGCTTAAGCATAGCTGAGAAGATAGTAAATTGTATGGGGCAGTTAGGCACCCAAGACTTACTCCCACTTCAAACTGATCTGTGGAAAACTGGCATCACATTTTGGTTTTTGTTGTGCAAAAGCTGTATGATTGTGATGAGTTCTGTGGGAAGCTAAGTTTGGCTAGCACTTTTCACTATGCTTCATAATTTATAGAATCAAATGTTTTTGATAAGTTCAAAGAAAACCATGTAAAATAATTTGTTACTCATAGCATTTATTCTGCAGCAGGCTGACAAACAATCATCTCTTTAGAGTGGAGTAAAAACCAATAGAATTAGTCCCAAGTGCAGTGGAAGAATGTTTTTTTTTTCTCGGACGAGTCATCCTTTTCCTTATTTCCGACCACTGGCCGAGTATACGTGTAGAGACAGCCAAAAGAAGCATTTGACTTAGACTGCCTTCTTCCAACTGTTAAACATGGAGGAGGATCTGTGATGATCTGGATGGCTATATCTTGGAAATCTGCCAGCCCAATGGTTTCCCTTTGTGGCAGAATTAATAGTCAAGACTATTTATGCAGTTTATCTGATTAAATTCATCTTATGGTTGCGGAACTGTTTCCAGAGGGAAACACAATCTTTCAGGATGATAATGCACCAATTCCTGCAGCTAAAGTTGTTACTGAATGGCATGAGGACCATTCTAGTGAAGTTGAACATTCGAACATCTTATCTGGCCACCACAGTCCCCAGATCTCAATATTATTGAACATTTATGGTGCATTTTAGAAAAACAAGTCAGGAGTCGATATCCTCCACCATCATCACTACAAGAACTGGAGACTGTTTTAGCTGAAGAATGGACAAAATTTCCTTTGGAAACAATTCAAACTTTGTACGAGTCTATACCTCATAGAATTCAAGCTGTAACTACTGTCAAAGGCAGTCCTACCCCATATTAAAATATATTTGTTTGAAATTTTAAGGTATTTCCATTATTTTGTCCAACCCCTGTATATATTGAAATTTTATAGAAATGCCGTTCAAACAGCACAAATTACGATTATAAAGAAATTCGTGGGGGGAAAATGTTTTCCGAAGGGGTGGGGAGAGGATTTTGGAAAATTCACACAATCCGTTTTTTTCCTTCATAACTTTCGGGATCTAGTTTAGCGTCCAGTCACCAAAGCGAAAAAAGAAAACCAGTCTAATAGGTATATGAAAACAAAAATTGGCGCAAACGAACGGGGTGGGTGGGTGTTGAGAGGATTTCGGAAAATTCGCACGATCCCATTTTTTCCCTCATAACTTTTAGGAAAATGGATATCTTTCAACGAAATTTTACAGAAACACCTTTCAAACGGTATAGATTACGATTATAAAGAAATTTGTGGGGAAAATGTTTTCCTAAAAGTTATGAGAGAAAAAATCGGATCGTGTAAATTTTCCGAAAGTCATTCTCCCCACTTACCCATCCCGTTCGTTTGCACAAATTTTTTGTTTTCGTATTCGTTTTTGAACATCTATTAGACTGTTTTTATTTAATTATTTATTTTCGTTTTGGTGACCGGGCGCTAAACTAGATCCCGAAAGTTACTAGGGATAAAAATGGATCGTGTGAACTTTCCGACAGTCCCCTCCCCACCCCTTCGAAAAACATTTTCCCCACAAATTTCTTTATAATCGTAATTTGATTTGGACTTGTACCATTTGAACGGTATTTCTATAAAATTTCACTAATATACATTTTCCTGAAAGTTATGAGGAAAAATCGGATCTTGTGAATTTTCCTAAAGTCATCTCCCCACCCTACCCGCGTTCGTTTGCAGAATTTTTTTTTTTTTCATATTCGCTTTCTACACATCTTTTTATACCTAGTAGGCTGTGGTTCTTTTTTTTTTTTTTGTTCGGCTTTCATTAATGGATCTCAAACTGTATATTGACCAATGTCAACTTATAGAGTTTGTCTTGACGCACTGCAGAACTTTTCAAAGTTTTGTAAATGTTGGGAAAATATCTCTCGTAAATAAAATACACTATAGAGCTGTACTAAAATAAATACACCCTTCGCTATATTTACAAACCAAAACCTGTAAACACTCAAGTACCAAACTAGTTTTTGCGCGTCATGGACACCTATTTTTAAAGTTTAAAAATCTGGCAATAATTCGGTATATACAAACCTACTCAGCTGAAAGCAAAACAACACCTATCCTACCTGAGACTAAATTCTATGCTAATTTTTGTAGCATTTACGACTGTTTTCCCACATTTCAGCATTTTTTTTCCAACATATTCATTCAAGTTAGTTGACAACCCTTAGAATTATGTGTTAACAATTTACCGAATTCATTGTTACTGGCATTGCACTGGTGTCATACATAAAATTCAAAATATGAACAGGAATATATTTTACAAAAGAAAGACAAAGAAAAAGATATCAATGCAGCACTAAGTGCTTCAATTGGTCGCACACCACAAGGTTGAACGGAACAACAATAAATGAATACTACCTTTAGCTTGTATATTTATTATCATTATTATTTATCTACGGGAAAATTATCCGTCACGTCAGTAACTCAAATTAAAACAAACGGATAAATGGATAATTACCTCCCTCTACTTCGCTTCTTTTGGAATATGGCTTTAAGTGTCATATTTACCCTCGTGTCTTAAACCACGGATCTCGGAAACTGACGGAACCTACCGAAAACAAATCCCTTTAAAAGGGTAAAAGAAAAGTGCAATTTGATTATCTTTGATGTCTCTTCATCTTTACTATTAATATAGTTATGCTACAATTTAGTTAATTTATCATGCATTAGTTTAGATTAACGAAGAATACAATACCTGTCTAACCTCGGATATCGCTACATCAATTATCCTCAAAGTCGCATCACTTCGTTTCTTAGGAAATCCGATTAAAGTTACAGATAATGGCAAGGCCGAGAAAATACAAGACTGAAGCAGAAAAACGAGAAGCCAGGCGACAGCGTGAACGAATCAAAAGAGCTAATGAAACACCTTTAGAGAGAGATCATAGACTGATGAAATTATCTTTGAATGAATGGAAACGGCGACGAAGTGAAACTGTTGAACAGAGAAGTGAGAGACTTAAAAGGCTGTCCTTAAATGCACGGAAGAGACGGGCTAAGGAAACGGCAGAAGAGAGAGCAAATCGGCTTCGAAAACTGTCTGAGAGCGAAATGAGGAGGCGTGCCAGAGAAACGTCTGAAGAAAGAAAGAGAAGACTTAAGAAACTCGCCGAATATGCAAAGAACAAGCGTACTTCCGAGTCAAATTGTCCTAATACACAAGTGGCTAAAATGGCGCGAGGCCGAAAGCAGACTGCTAATGGCATTAAGATCACCCTGACCAACTGTTACGATGACCAAGAAAACCATTACCTGGAGGAGATGCATCACGATCCTGGTATCTGTCCTATGAACTTTTGATTAATTTGAGGGTGATAATAACTAGCATATCTAATTTTCTTCAACACTATTAATGTAAACAAACCTTGCAGGATATGATGCCGGCAATTCCGTGACAACTTCTAGTCCAAGTTGTAAACTATTTGGCTAGCGTCCAAGAAAACGGCATCAATGTCACATAATCTCATTTTCTGTTTTTACGAAAACAGATTTTATATCATTATAAGATCTGTGTTGATGTTCTAATGTAGATTAATTTTTGACTTTTGGGTTTAGATAAGCTGGACATATATATATATATATATATATATATCCTATGATATTTTGAAGAGTACTTACTTTAATTTTCTGTTTCATCTCACGATGTGTGAGAGGATAATCGTATCGATGTCCTTTCTTTTTCTTCCTCAACATCAACTTCTCGTGCAAAAGTTGTAAAAATTCCACAGGAGTCGCATAAAAAGTAGCAAGGGCTCATAATCAATTCATGTCATTTTATACTTCATTCTAATATATTCTCGAAGTTGTTATGCCAAAACAAACATTTGGAGTAGCGATGCACTTTTCGAGTTTGTTACTGACTTCCACGACAAACAGTTATGAAGTCACTTTCAGTTTCAGTATTGCTCCGTGACGCGACTATGTAAATCTAAATAACAACAAACATCTAGGCACAGGATTTGATTATTTATGTTAATATAGTTTTTTAAGTAGGTCAAAATTTTTTTTTCACACCAGAAATACTAGGATTATAACTTATAAATGTAAAAAAAAAATAATATATATATGGTTATCAGAAATTTTGTTTTATCAAGAGTGTATGAATGAAATCAGTCATTTTCGCATCCTTTATTTTTGATGTTTTATTTATTTATTATTAGTTTTATTCGAAACACAAGAAATCAAAAATTACTCTAGTGTTGTAATCATTTAATGTATTTATATGTAAGACATCTATATGTGAAGGTGTGCAAAGACGAGGAATGAAACTCTAGAACATACAAAAATGTAAACTAATTTTAGCTTTAAATTGAAATTAAGCCAAATGATGTTATGTGTATGAGGGGCTAAAAATTTATTTATGGAATTAAATATATAGCTAGAAATTATATATTCCAAATAGAAATAATATATACTTTAACACCTATTAATCACTGTTTTAAAACGTTTTAATGAAGCCGATTATGGTACTGTTTCAGGAGATAACTCTATCAGCATCAACGCATCATTATTTAACGTCTGTCTTCTGTGCTGTCATAGGTTGGATAGTTCAACAGAATCTGACTTGTTGGTGGACTATTGAGCACCAATGTCTGCTTTGGCATAGTTTCTATGTCTGGATGCCCTTCCCAATGCCAACCACTTTATAAAGTGTACTGTGTGCTTTTCATGGTACCAACACTAGTGAGACCACTAAATAACTTGGAAGATAAATCCCCTTTACTGAGTTGGGGATGTAAGGTGTTGAGAGGCTAAAATGTGATAGAAAGACAGCAACAGGTGTCTTATATTATAGAAGAGATACATGGCTTCTTCAGCAATAAAAAGAAGAAAAGACAGTGGTTATTTTGTGTCAGGGCATATCCTCAAGATAAAAGGAGGAAATGAAAGAGAACAGAGATAGAAGATCAGGAAAAGTGGATGGCCAAGTACATGAAAATATGAAAGGAGAGTGAAAAATGTTTTGTGATGAGGACAGAGTTGGATGCAGTGAATGATGAACATAGGTGGACATGTAGTCAATGGTGACTATCAGTTTGGAGGAGAAGGGGAAGAAAATAGGAGTGGGTCAAGGAGCAGGAGGTGATAAATGGCAGTACGAAAAGAGATTGATGAAGAGCAACAGTATAATAAAACTGTAGACAGATGAGAGATAGTGAGATGATATTCAATGTGTGGAGTGGGTATGAGAAAGGGATGCACAGAAATGGAGGGCAGAGGTATGTAGGAGTGGGTGTTGTGAGTGATGAACAAAGGTGGTAGGGTAAAGTGATAATGTTAAGCTAAAGGAATTTTAATGGTTTCTTTATTGATATTTTTTTATCAAGAAATCAGGAAGTGGCATATTAGGTTGTGATTGAACAGCAAAGGCAATCACTGGTTTCAAAGTCTTAATCATATATTTTGTATTTTGAGTTTTTAAGTTGTTGATCCCTAAACAGTAAGTAATTATGAAGAACCTATAAACATCATTTCTAAATAATTGATTTTCATAGTCATGGGGATTAGATTTTTTAAAGAGAAAGTAAATGGAAGTTATCTCATGTTTTTCTGAAGGAGATTACTGTAAATAAAGGATAGCTCATGGATCCAGCTCTCCAAGAGCGTACCTCTTCTTCTGCAACACTCACAACTACTATTTCCAAAATATTAATGCTTGTTCTTTTAAAAATGTCTTAGATATATCATTGAAAGACTAAACCAAAGTTTGAAATATTGATATTTATTGAATTTAAAGAGAGGAAAGAAGAACATGGTATGGTGTATTGACAAGGGATGTGATGGCTTAAAAAAACTAGATATCTTTGAAACTTTAAAATCAAAATTAACACTGAAAAAAGAAATATGAATTCTGCAAAAATAGGACTTAATATTTTAAATAATTACTCTTTAATTGTTTCCGTTCAGAAAAAGGTTTACTTGAAAGTAATTCTTATTTTTACAGAAAAGTTTCAAGCTCTTGTTGAAAAGTCAGGACTTAATTCCATTCCCACTTCTCAACTTCGTTGTGTTGAAACAAGAAAATTGCAAAAAGTCTCTGTTGGAATTGGTGCAAATAGGAAAAAGAAAACCAAAACAACAACCAGAGCACAGAGGAACCAATTGATCTCAGTCTACACTTCTAATAAAGCAAACTCCAAATTATGCAAAACCAGAACCAATGCAATGTTGTGAGTATTTTAGATCATCTCCTTTAAAAGTTTACTTTTTCTTATACTAACTAGTGGAGAATTTTTAAAAATTCAACATCTCTTATCTATTGGGTTGAGGAATAATTCATGAGCGTTTTTTTTTTCTTTTCAAATTTATTTTAAACAAAATAACTACAATAAATTAATCGATAATATACTCTCTGTTGTTGTTTACGACTTCCCCCTATTGTTCAATAAGTTTTGCAATGTCTCGGTGATAGAAATCTCCCAGTCTTGACTCAGAGAATTCGTCCAACCAAGCCCTCAATTTCATGTCATTATTGAACAATACACCATGCAAAGCAATCAAAAGAGATGAAAATCTGATGGCACCAAGTCTGGAGAGTATGGAGGATGAGGCAGCTCTTTCTGTTTGATGTTAGGACACACATTGTGTTGCAGAAGAACTCCATTTCGCCTATTCAGTTTTTTTGCTGAATTGCTTTGTTGAGTCACTGCAGTTGTTGAACGTAGAGCTCTGCATTAAATGTTTGATTGCGCTCAACCAGTTCATAACAAATTGTGCCTTCCCAGTCACCACCATACACACCACATGGTCTTTCAAGGATGAAGGTCTTGTTTTGCTTGTAGAGTCGCTTGTTTGTCGGAGCTGAGCCATTTATTTTGCTGCTTCATTTTGATGTAAAGGCACCATTTTCTATTACTAGTGATAATGTGGTAAAGAAAACGTTGTTTGTGACTATATGTTGAGCGATGTCGAGCAAACAAACTGGTGGCAATTGTGGAGCATTGATTTTTGTTGTTTTTACTCAAAGTGTATGGTACCCAAGTGCTGAGTTTCTAAACTATTGAGTGAAGGTGGTTCACCACTTTTTTTTCATCACATTCCATTTGCTCCACCAATTCTCTGGTTGTTTGACGTGGATTTTTATGAAGAAGTTGATTCAATTGCTCTTCATTGAACTCAATTGGTTGACTGGTGTGTGATCCATCCTTGAGGTCAAAATTCCCATTTTTGAAACATGAAAACCAATGGCAGGCAATATATTGAGACATTACTTCTCCATACACAGCACAAATCTCACAAGCAGCTTCGGCAGCCTTAACACCTTGATTAAATGCAAAAAGCAAATGGTGTCGAAAATGCTTATGTTTGTCCACTTGACATTCCATTTTAATGATCTGAAGATACACAAAAATCAACAAAAGTAAAAAAAATCAAAATACAGTAGTCCCCCGGTATTACATTCCTAGAGCATGGTCCATAAAATGCCTACAAATGTCAAAATATAATGTAAAATATTATATATATCAGGAGTGGCTGTGTGGTAAGTAGCTTGCTAACCAACCACATGGTTCCAGGTTCATCCCACAGCGTGGCATCTTGGGCAAGTGTCTTCTGCTATAGCCCCGGGCCGACCAATGCCTTGTGAGTGAATTTGGTAGACAGAAACTGAAAGAAGCCTGTCGTATATATATATATATATGTGTGTGTGTATGTGTTTGTGTGTCTGTTTTTGTCCCCCTAGCATTGCTTGACAACCGATGCTGGTGTGTTTATGTCCCCATCACTTAGCAGTTCGGCAAAAGAGACCGATAGAATAAGTACTGGGCTTACAAAGAATAAGTCCCGGGGTCGAGTTGCTCGACTAAAGGTGGTGCTCCAGCATGGCTGCAGTCAAATGACTGAAACAAGTAAAAGAGTATATATATATATATATATACACACACACACATTTATATATTCATTTTGCAAGATTCTTGATGTGATTTCCTGTGTTAAAACAGATATTGTTGCATTTAGGGATGGTCGTGTTGCCAATTTAGCCAATAAAAACACACACACTATATATTTGGTGTTCACTTGCTTCAGCTTTATTTTATATAAATTTTATTTAGGCCAGAGTTCTTTCGTCACACTTCTGTGACCTCATCAGTGGTCCTTTACTTTCTTCTTTCTTTTCCGTGTGTCTCTCCTTACTAATGATCTGCCATTTTGTATTCCAATAGGTCACAGAGGTGTGAGGTCACAGAAGTGTGATGAAAGAACTCTGGCCGAAATACAATTCATATAAAATAAAGCTGAAGCAAGTGAAGACCAAATATATTGTGCGTGTGTTTTTATTGGCTAAACTGGCAACATGACCATCCCCAAATACAACAATAAATATACATAGATACATACATACATATATATATATATACATACATATATATTATATTTAATAATAATTTTATAAAAAATTAAGTAAAATGTACGGTTACTCACCAATAATGAATGATATTGATTTAAGACGATGATGAAAATAATGAGGGTAATGACTGCACAGCAAAGAAGATTTAAAGCTCTTCAGATGTTTTAGGGGATGTCGTATCTTCATGCAAGGCTTTTTTGGTGATCTTGAGGAACATTGTGGTGGGAAGTTGCTGTCGTTTCTTCTTGGTGGTGAGGAGAATTTTATATGTCTGCAATCCTGGCATTTTTAAATTGGAGAGACCGAACCATATAGGGATCCCATGCTCCTGCTTTCCCTTGGAATTCCTTTGCTGTCCTTAAAAGATCAGACAGACATTTGATTGTCAGGCTCACCCCATCTCCCCCTTCCTCTGGATCTGGTGCTTCCTCCTCCTCTTTGCTGGCAGACATTAACTCCAACAAATCTTCATCTATCAGGGTTTCAGAGTAGGCATCAATGAGGTCCTTGACCTCATCTTGTGTAATGTCAAAACCTTCACCACCAAGTACCTTTGCCAGTTTCCTCTCATTGTTGAAAGCCTCATGCTGAATATCTGCAGGTGAGAAGCCCCCGTAGTCCTGGACACACTCTGGCCATACCTTCTTCCAGCATGCGATGAGGGTTTCTTTTGTCATTTCTTTAAGAGCAGCGTGGATGACTGACAGGCACATTGTGTTCGTGAACTTCTCATCCAAATCCATTGCATCCACAGTGTTGGAGAGTGTGTAGAATGCATGGATCATCCCTTGATCTGTAGGCTGGATGAAGGAGGTGGTATTGGCAGGGAAGATCTCAACTTGAACTTCCTTGTGGTTCAAATCCAAAGAGTGACCACCAGCAACACCTTGAGTTCCATGCAAACATTTTGGAAGTATACTTTGGCTTGAGGGATGAAGTATTGGTGGAAGCAATTCAAAGTTAGACCTTTGGTAATCCAGGCCTTGGGGTTGCGCATCCAGTGGACAGGCAGCAGATTTTTATTCTTATTTTTGAAGGCCCTCAGGTTCATGGATTTGTAGATAAGTCCTGGTTTCATCATGAAGCCAGCAGCATTGCCACACGTAATTAGCATCACTTTGTCCTTCTGTGCCTTAAACGCTGGGGCTCTGGCTTCATCCTTCATGATCTATGTTCTGGAAAGCATCTTCTTCGAGAACAAGCCAGTCTTGTCCATACTAAAAACCTGTTCCAGCTTGTATCCCTTGTCCTCAATAATCTACCTGAAAGTCTCAAGGTACTTCTCGGTGACTTTTTTGTCAGCTGATGCTGTCTCTCCATGCAGAGAAACACACTTTATTTTAAACCATTTCTGGAAACGGTCAAACCATTCCTTGCTGGTTTGAAAATCTTTGGGCTCCAATGTTGTCAGTGATCTTGGTTGCGGTTTTTTGGTGCCCTCTGCTCTGTCTCCTCTGTGAAACTGCTGGTATAATTTCTGCACTTTCTTGTGGGTGATGTTACCACTCAAGGAGATGTTTTTCTTCTTGCAGTCAATGATCCACAATACTAAGGCAGATTCCTTCCTGACAAAGCGCTTATTTCTCACTATCGTTATCTTTTTGGCACTTTCACTGAAACTTACTGCTATGGTAGTCCTGATCACCACCTTGTTCTTCTTTATTTAGCGTATGATGCTTTCATTGACAGCATAATAACGACCTACTGCAGCATAACTTTTACCTTCCTGGAACATGTCCAGCAGTTGTACCTTCTCATGGAGCGTCATAACAGCTTTCTGGTGCTTAGATTCACTGCCAGAAGTCTTAGAAGGTGTAGGGCATTTTGGGCAGCATCTTAGGGCTTTAATAACATGCTGCAAAAAATGCAGTACTCAGCAAAATACTGGAGATAACTTGATGCAGTTTTTCCAAAAAAAGAAACCTACAGAAAAATCTTCTTTGCATCTAATATGCACAAACCACAAATGGGAGATTGAGCAGAGATTAAAAATAATCATGGTTTTGAAAAATTTAGTTTGTATTACCACTAGATACAGTAATCTATAATATAATAATAAGAGAGAGTGAGTGAGTGAGAGAGGGGGGAGGGAGGGAGGGACCAGTAAGTGACCTAATTTCAATGATGCTATATTGGCTCATGACCTTAAAAATTATTCTGTTGAAATAAATATTGTGTATGATCAAATGTAGTAATGATTTAAAAAAATACACTAATAGTTGCTATACTAATTAGCAAGCTTTGAAGGAAAGCAGGAATAAGAGATACAAGATACAGTGTACTCGTATCTAAAAAAAAATCAAGCGACATAATGCATGGCTATTCTAATCAAAGGTATCTTCAGCTGTGAAGGGGCATCCAATAAACTGACAAATATGGTATCTTATTATTAATAGTTTAGCCTTAAAAAGTGTGGAAAAGTATATATTGGCACAAAAAATGCCATAAAAAATCACGGATGATATTTATGATTCCGCAAATAACCGGGCCCACAAATTTGAGAAAAATGCTCATGAATTTATTCCTCAACCAACTATTTGGTTGGAACAAATGTTCTTAGAGTTGAATGCCCTTATAGTTGAACACCCATACAAGAAGTAAGAATGGAACCCTTTTGTCAGTCAAGCAAACAGAAGCAAATGGTGATGTGTGCATTGTCCAGAGATCTTTAACAAACGCTTTGTATTGTTTGAATTTATTAATGGGTATACTTAATGTTACTGTTGACTGTTATCTAACTAGTTATGTGTTTTATGTTTTTGTATTTGAAGCCATTCTGTCTCCAGTGAAATCTTACTTCATCCACAATCAGATATACCTCCTGTTCAGGAGAAACGCATTTTAGTGGTTCCAAATCATCAAACAGCAGTGATGTCCAATCTATTTTCCATGTGGAAAGCAGGGCGTTTGTGTGACTCGTACATCAGTAATGGTACTACAAATATATTGGTATGTCATAAATTTAATTTTAACGCAACTATAATTATAGTTGTAATATAATAATTATAATAATTTCAGACATTACCACAAGGCTAAAATTTTGTGGAATGAATATAATTAAATCAGCTTCAGTTCTGCACAGCAACTTCATTTTATCAATTTTGGAAAGATGAAATGCAAAAATGACTTTAGCAGGATTTAAACTCAGAACATAAAATATTACAACTAAAAGCTGCAAAAAATTTTATCTGACACTAATGATTCTACCAATCTTTAAAATATTTAATATAGTTCATAATTCACCCCTATGATTTTATTCATACAGCCTTCTCCTTTTGTCTTGAATCTGTGTAATTTCTTCCACGAGGCTGTCTGTTTAAAATGACATCCTAATTTCTTCTACCTAATATTATCTCATATGTACCTTCCACCAGTAACTTACTACACATTTTTACTCAATAAGCAACGGTTATTGCCATTATATATGTAAATCTGTATAGTTATCTTTCTTGTCATATATCAATCAATAATTAAGATGCTCTGTAACTGTCTCAACTCATGTATTTAGCATTTTTTACAAATTAGCAATATATATATCAATCAGCTTGTTCTTAACTTGTTACTTGTCAGTTACAATAGATCTTCTACATTCATTGTCAGTATATTATTGCCTTACAGCATAACTTTTACACGTGCTTTATTTGAACTGATCTTTACACAGGGACAGAAATTCATTCTAATACTTCAGTACTACTCTGAATTTTTCTTCAGTGAGAATTTAGTTAATATTGCTACAGTGAAATGTATTAGGATAACTTTGTCAGTAAAACTTTGTGATTATCCTAAATTCAATAACAGGCTCCAGTTGAATGATCTTTGCAAATATTAAATGGGTGAAAGGATATTTAATGTGTATAAATTACAATTTTAATTTTTGCTAGATTTGTTCCAGATGTATTTTATATGTTTTCAGGTCCATAAAATGGTTTTAGGAGCTGTGTGTCCAAAACTACTGCCAGCTCTCCATCATTCATTAAGAGGTTCATTTCCCAAAGTGGTCTTTCCAAGTTCAGTCAGTAAAGAAGGACTTTTAGCATTTGCAGAATACATGTACAGCGGCATTTTAGATCTGAATGAAGAAATTCTAGTCCAACTGAAGACTATTGCTGAAAAATTAGAAATGAAAGATTTTGAAGATCTTTGTTGTAAGGAATTGAACAAAGCTAAGACAAAAGATATTTTATCAGGTGTAGTGGAACCTTTGTTGGCAGAACCTTGTTCTTTGTCAGGATTATTTCCTTCCAAAGCACAAGGAGACACTAACAAGAATTCTATGCTAATGAAGTTATTTAGAAATAATTACAGCAATATTAACATGCAAGCTGATGTTGCCGTTACCATTGCATCAACATCTACATCCAATACAACTTCTGTTTCTGATGTAAGATCTGCAGAAAATATGGTTACTGACCAGATTGTCGATATCAAGACTGAAGTGGAACCAGAGATAGAGTCTGCCATCAACCCAAAGACCCTGCAGTTAAAAATGGAACCCTGCAGTCCTGAAGACAATCAAAGCAGTATTGAAGAAGAATTTTCTGTGGATATTCATACGTCCAGTTATAAAAATAATGTTCGGTTAAAACCTGCTGCCAGTACCACTCATGAAAATATCAATAAAGACAATGTTGTTAATATTGATTCCAGTGATAGCATCAATATATCTGATACCTGTAGATCTGAAGAGACTTGTATACAGCATTCAGAAGACTGTGATAAAGATTCTGATAATCAAAAAGAACTGCAATTAATTTCAGTTACATCTGCTACAGAAAATATAAATGAAGACAGTCTCAGTGATAATTCTGATGTGATAAAGATCTCCAGTATGATATCTTCAAATACAAAGTTACCTCAGCCATCAAATTCAGGACCATATCCCATTAGTTTTATTTCTGCACATGACAGTAAAAATATAAATCTTCAAAATGTATGAAAAATATTTATTTACCTTTTCCTAATATCAGGTTTGTATAAAGGACTTATAAGTATTTTTAACTGCAAATTACAAGTTTCCTTTTGTTATTCAAATCAAATTTATTAAAATGAATTGTTGACATATTTATTTTATATGTTGTATAATGTTATTTTTGAAATTACACTTTATGCACTGTTACATCTGTTTCTCAGTAATAGCATGATTTGAGTAGATTTTAAAAAATTTTGTCATCTCTGTGTGGTTGTTTTACATTTGAAGGTCAGATTTCCTACCATTCATCATTCAACCATAAAATGGAGATATTCAAATAATGAACTTTTAAAGGATGCTTCAGATGAAATACAATGTCAGCGAAATATCCCATTATTTGAAAAAAATTTTTTTTTGGCTATTTAAGTCACTGAACTCTCGTTCATGCTAAGCATATCTTTCAAGGTTTATAATAATTTATATTGAGTCGAATACTTCAGTCTGATAAATTATTTTATTGATCGACTAAGTTAGCTTTTGATGTAAAGGGATGCAACTTGATGCAGTGTTTTACAGACAAACACGAGTGTATGCATATGTATATATATATATATATATATATATGTATCTGTGTGTGTGTTGTCTTTAGCTCACTGACTCACTCCTGTTTCTTTCTCCCTCCAACTGATGGTCACATTCGACATGTGTTCACCATTCACCTCTATCACTATCTTTATCCATTTGTCACTCCCCTTTTGCACTCATGTGAATTTACTTGTCTATCTACTACTCACTCTGTTCAATCCTTTGTACCAATTCTCTTATTCACCTTCCTGTCATCTAAAGCTTACCTTGTTTCTCAGATGTTTAACTCTATATCAAGTTCCAAACCATCTTTCTTAATTTACATGGCAACAAATGATATAATAGCAAAACAGTTTCTTGAGTTCAAATAAAATTAAATGAATTTTTAGAAACAACTACTGATTGTAGACTTGCAGTTATAGTATTATTATCATTGTTGTTGTTATTTAGTATCTATATCAAATATTTAAATTATTTCTTAAATTGCCCAGGCAAAAATTTTCTTTGAATCTTGAATTATTGTTTGAAAGGCTAGAGAACAATTTGAAAGATTGAAAATAGTGTTAGCACTATTCTCAGGATATATTTAAAAGAGATGACTCTTCTAAAACATACCACAATAAGCACTTTTTATGATAGTTAATAGTTTTAAAACCATCTCTATTTAACAACTGCATCATTTATTGAATTAGAATTATAAAAAAAGCATACTTGATCTCTTTCTGAAACATACTTTGTGTTCTTTTGGGTCAGAAATTAAGTATTAGTTGTGGATGTTATTTCTGTGAACTTTGAGTTAAATTTGGTTGGTGGAAATTGTTTGAAAGTTTGATGTATGTATGTGTGAGGTTGTGTGTGTGTGTGTATAAATGTTGACGTTCTTTGGCTTAACCTATTGCCATCTGAGTGAAATGGTGATATGATTTCTACATTCCTCGTTGAGTATACAATTGGTCACCATGTTGTTTCAAAGACCAGTGAAATAAAAGATTCCTTAATTGAAAATCAAGTATGAGTTGGTAACAAGAAGAGCATCTGGTTGTAAAATCCTTTCTTAAATCACCGTCCAATTCATGTGAGTATGGAAAGAGGGACATTAAACAAACAAGCAAATATGTGTGTGTTTGTCTCTGTATGTCTTTGCATTGACACTGCTTGGGCTGTAGTGACATTGTGTCCTGTATAAATATGTCCAGCATCTCAGTGACAACTTGTGGTATAAAATACCTTACTTAAGAGCAAGTAAAGTCTAGGGAACATCAAGGCCAGTTGACATTACCGTAGCAGAAGATCATTCTCTCTCCAAAGCACTGCCGTAGCAACTGCATTGTTTCTCTTGCGGTATGAACAGTTGCCCCGTCTTGCTGGAACCATGTATGAAGTCTAGTTTGAATGGCTTTCACATTCTTGACTAGCCTGGATTTTTTCTTGTGGGGATACCTGAAAGAGAGTGTTTATGTCAAGAAACCGGAGACCTTGGTGCAACTGAAGGAGAACATCAATAGAGAAATCAGAGAAGTGGGGTCTGAAACCACTTAGGGTGTTAAGAGCACAGGCATGCAAAACCAAAAATGGCTGCCATTTAAGGGATGTCAGTTTTCATATGTGATGTCGTAGTGTTGCAAAATTTGACTTGTGCATATTAATTTCCATTATATCCTTTATATTGTATCAAAATTTCATGCATTTATTTGTAAAGTTAAGGAAGTTATTAAAAAGTGAAACCTATCAGTGACTTTTGGGACACCTTGTATATATATATATATATATATATCATCATCATCATCATCGTTTTACATATATATATATATATATATATATTCAAAGCCAATGTTTCATTTCATTATTACTCTTTATGTTTCCTCAACAATTCTTAACAGAAATGTATCAAAACCTGCTTTTGTGATGGGTATAGGTTTGTATCCATAAATGTGAATACTTTAAGAGCTAAAAAATCTTGTAGTAGTTGGTATCAGAACAGCATTTCCTAATTCTTTATCATTGCAAAGTTTAATTCTTCTTTTCCTTCGGTCTTCAATAAAACCTTACTGAAAACATCCATACAAGATATAGGAACCTAATTTGTCACCTAAAATAGATAACAGAAATGTGAAACTCAACACAGCAAGACAGATTTTTAAACTGATACTTTTGATGAGAAGGTATAATAATAATAACAATAATAATAATAATAACAATAATAATGATGATGATGAGGATGATGAAAATAGTGTGTATAGTACTTGTGTGTACTAGAACTCATGGTTTAGTAATCTCAAATATGGTCAAATAAACCAGTCTAATTCTGGTAAAAATGGAAATAGGTGTTTAAACATTGATAAAAGTTACACCAAAAGCAATGAAACATCAAACATTACTAACATGCGAATGTTTTCAAGAAATGTAACATAGCCACCACCAGTCATTATTTAAAAAAATGAAGATCAAAATCCATTCCTGTATCAATTACATCTTTTCAGATTGTCACTTAATAAGAGAAAAATAAATCAATAAATTTACAAATTGGATTTTTTTACATTTATAAAATTAACCAGAGAAGAGGCAGCGTCTGTAGCCATTATATGTCTTTGGGATATTTAAACATGTTTTTGATGGATATTCATTTTGATCTACTATGTCTTTTCATTTTCAAAGATTAAATATAATAAGTAGATGCTGCTTCATGAAACTTAGATTAGTGATAATGAGTTTACTAATTTTAATTCATTTGTGGATTAGTTTCTCTGTTTTTCTTTTTTTTAATCTTAATTAAATCTTTTTGTTTAGCCTTATTGAACTTACTTCACCAATGATTCTAGAATGACATTTTTTCTCTTTTTACTGGAAACCACACTCCTCAGTTCCAAAAGGTCGGAAGTGGTTATGTTGGGAATGATTAGTGTTGATTTGTAGAAATGAAGTTTTGACTGCTTTAGATTTCATTTTATAAGTTAATCAGGAGGGGAAGAATTATGCTCATGAATAACCATTACAGACCTTTGCAGACTAGTGAAGTTAATGTGATTGATGCCTGATTGTCTGCACAAAAAAAAATGTGAGCTGGGAGGAAACTGGAATGATGTGAGAAAGGATGAGAAAAACTTTACAATTAAACCAAAAGGAATATTCTAGAAATATTTTTGTTTCATGACACATAAACTAGTTTAACTTATATCAGGAATGTCTTTGTTCATTTGGATAGTATTGAATATAAGTCCAAAGTATTTTAAATTACCTGAATTTGTATTCCACAGAAATGTTCAATTCATTTTTATTTATTAAATATTTGTCCTATTTATTTACTTTTATTTAACATCAGTTTATATATATGCACAGTGTGTGTGTGTGTTATATAATATAATATATATATTCATAATTTTTTTCATTTAATTTGTTAATGTTTCCCCCTACAGAAAATAAATTATTTTAATATTTTTGTATTTTGTTGTTTATTTACTAAAACTGAAAGGTATATTTGGATTGCTTATCAGAAAACTCTGGTAAAATGTATTTTCCAAGAGAAAAAATTATTGAACTACTGAAATACTTAATGATCAGATGACATCAAAGTTTCTGAAACTTCTTTATTCAAAATGTTAGACAAGAAGGGACTGGAGAAATAATCATAAAGCAACACATGATTTCTTATATAACTTCAGTGTGTGTTGTGTGTACTGTACCTGCATTAGCAAAGTAATGAAATCATATTTAATGAATTTATTATAAGAATTTAAGACATATATCCAAGATGTGTATAAAATCCCATGTTGAGCAGAAAGATTTTCAGTTAGTAAGGTGTGCCTCACCTGCTAAGGAGATGGAGAATGTGATTGATTGATGGTGTAAAGAAGGAATGGAATCAAAGTTGATGTGTGAAAAATGTGGCTTCATGAACAACAGAGAAGCATAAAATAAATTTCAAACAAGGTAGAAATAACCACATGGTCCCAAGTTCAGTGCCACTTAGGCAAGAGTCTTCTACTGTAACCTCGAACTGACCAAAGCCTTGTAAGTGGATTTAGTAGATGGAATCTTAAAGAAACCCATAGTGTGTATACACACACACACATGTATATGTATATACATATACATATACATATAAGGAAGATGGAGAGTTTAAACACAGAAAAAATCTATTTATTTAATAGTCAATTTCATATTGCCTACATATGTTTCAATTTCTTACCTTCATTCATATTTTGCAATGAAGATTGCATTATGCATTGAAAAGGTAAAAATATCTTCAGGGCAAAAATTGACAAAAAATTAACTCCCATGCTATTGGCTATAGAGTTGCTTAACAATTTTTGTCAATTCTTGCCCTGAAGAGATTTTTACCTTTTAAATGCACGATGCAATCTTAATTGCAAAATATGGATGAAGGTAAGAAATTGAAACATACACAGGCAATATGTAATTGATTATTATGTAAATAAATTGTTTTCTTCTATATTCAAACTCTCCATTTTCCTTATATTATTAAAATTCTGTTCTTCTATATCAAATGGATGAAAACATCTATAACGACAACTGGAACTTCATAACACTAATACTAACATAAATTAATGAAATCCAAAGTATATTAATCGATACTGAGCTAAACTGGTGCCGCTTGTATAAAATACATCCCTGTGAAAGAGTAACCACTTTCCATTCAAAACTTCATAAACACTTGTTATATATATACATATATACACACACATGCATACATTGAAACCTCCAGCTTTTGTATCCAGATTATAAATTCACATTATACCAATAATTGGTGCACTTAGGTTTGTAAGTAAATGCCTAAGTGACAATTTGGATAAGCTAGAGTTTTCAGAGAAATAAATCAACCAGCTAATTCACACATTACAAATATAATCTATAAGTGGAACAGTAAAAATATGCAAGACTTTTCATAAGTTTAAAATGTTAATTTGTTTTTGTTATTTATATTCCAATGACAGAACTTTGTATGTTCATCAGAAACCAGCTCCTTCTTCAGAGGAAGATTTCAAATAATTAAAAACACAAGAGAACATACATACACACATTATAAGATTGGTAAATAGATAGCCAAAAAAAGGAAAATATTTTAGCAAAATCTATCTTAAAATATTCCTTATGATTAATTCCTTCATTTGGTGAAAATAAACGACTGCCAAATTATTTCCTTCTATATTGTGCCCTTCCCTTGTTATGTGTGTACGTGTAAAGAAACGTATTATATGCAATTATCATCATTTTCACAGAAGAACATGAAATTAAATAAAGGTAAGCTCATGCTTTCTAGAGTTACCAGAATACCATGGGAATGTAAGAAGTTGCTTGGATATAGCCCTTTCCTTCCATTAACCATTCTAAAAGAACTTTCAGTAGAAAGAGAACTCTGCTTTGGATAGAGCACCGATTACCTTGTAAATGAAAATATGACACTACGTTGCCCAAACTCTTTTTTGAAGAGGTCTTTTTCATTTTTGTTTTTCATTTTCTATTTCATTAGAGAAGTGGATAAGTCTTGAATGTCTCCTTTATTGTTTTGACTTCATTAAGAACACTTATGACCAAAGACGTGTTAATCCCGTCTTTTTTATATCTAGAACTGGGAACTTGATTGCTATTATTAGTAGGCTCACGCGTTGGCTCAGTATTCTGTTTGGTGTCATTGAACCTTAGGTCAGCCCTGATCAAGCAGATCTATGATCAAAGCATTCCAACTGTCGCCATCTCGTCTTTTGTTAGGAGTGTATCTAATATTACCTGTGTTCCCTTCTTATTTAAGGATGTTATTTGAAGAATATTTGGTTTCTACTTTTAGCTAGTCGAACGACCACGTAGAGGCTTGCAAAATAGGAAAACGTAACAAGAACGTTTAAGAACCACCGGTTTTGATTACCGTAGTTTCTTGTTCATGCTGACCACTAATCTCTTGAAGACTTATTATAATGGAACAATTTTCAGAAGCCACTACATTCGTTTTGCACCGCGTTTATAGCAGTCCACTTCCGCGAGATGGCTGTTGACAAGAAAATATTTTATGTCAAAATATCATCACCTGTTGTTGCTAGTGAGTCTTTCAACTGTATTTCAGTTTCCAAGAATATTTAATCCATTTATTATTTTAGTAAGACTTAAGTGAATTTGACATTCTCTCTATATTTTTATACAGTAATTGCAATCTTTTAAATTTCTGTTCTTTCTTTGTTTTCTCAGTTTAACAGTAGAAAGAAAAACTATTAAAAGTACATATAATTTTGGACTATTTTACATATTGGATAGAATACAATGTTGTCGATCCATTCTTTATGAACTAATTATATGACAAGTTGGTTTTTGGTACTTGCTCAATATCTTTTACAATATGGTTTGGGTGAAATACGTCCCAATATCCGACAGTTTTGCGAAAACTACTTCCTGATACAAATTATACCCTTTTCTTCTCCCACTCAAACGTAAGCAAAACAATAATTAGATGCGAATTAAATGGCCATTGGTGCTGCCCTTCCTTCTCTAAGTAACTCATAATTTTAAAAAATAGATATAAATAAAGATATATGTGAAAAGCAGGTATTTAAATGACCGTGTACAGCAAAGTGTCAAAATTAAATATAGTCACAAGTCATAAATAGTCACTTTAATGTATACATACATAATTTTGAAATACCTTGAATGTTTAGAGAATGCGCAGAAACATAAATAGATTTAGAACAGATGGTTAATCATTTTAAAGGAACAACCCTATCAATATTAGTTGGCTGAGTGTTTCTGACTCACTACTTGGCTCATTATGGTCCCTCATTGTTGTATCACCCTGATCTGATCAGTAAGTAGTCACTTGAATGACCAATGCAATTCAGATTCAGTGCTCCAGATATTCCATACTTTTACTTAGCTGAGAACCACGTTCAATATAAGGAGATGTAGTTGTTGCTGTTGTTTTATCCAGATCAAACCCGATGAAGCAAACCTATGAACAAAGACATTTTGTAGCTGCACGTGAGGTGATTGAACCTGTTGCAGTGGTAGTGTAGGGTGAAGTTAGCTACAGCAACAATCTTTATGCCTTGTATATTTTGGAGGGCTTTCATTTTGGGTATATTTGTTTCATTGTGTAGATGGTGTGTACACTGTTTGTGAAGTATAGTCATATTATCCAGGTAAGATAAAAAAAAAACACAGGGCATTAAAAATGTCAATATAATTCACTGTTGAGGTGTTTTATATTCTTTGCACTTTGTTTAATTTGTTGTAGAGAGATTGGAGGTTTGGGCTGGACTGGCATGTTTCACGATGGCTATTAGGGGGAAAACCTTGAAAAATTCACTTGGTAGATGTTCTTGACATGTCACCAGCTTGTCATTTATTGAAAGACCAGTGTCATGTTACCTCCCTGTGGTAATGGTGTGTTACTATCCCTAGTTCATTCATTGTTCTTTTGCTGTTCACTTCACATGCTACTGTTTTTACCACTTGCAGGTAGATCTAAAGAGGTTGGTGATAGCTGAGCTTGACTTAAAACATACAAAATGTTATGAGAATTTATAGTAAATTGCAAATATGTAAGTTATATTTAGAATAAATGAAATTAATTAAATCTTCATTCAATGACTTTAGTAGACACTTTAATGACTTTAGCAGCACACCAAACATAACCTGGTTATACACCCCTATATTGGTGTGGATGTGTATTAAGGTGTTCAAAACTTCAAATATCAGAGTGTTGCCCTCTCTCGTATGCATGCATGCTCTATTTTACCACCCTACTTTCTCTCCCCCCCCTGTCCCCCCTTTCTCTCTTTACTTTAATTGCTTTGAGATTTTAACTAGAGTTACAAGGTTTATTCTTTTATTGGTTTCAGTCATTGGACTGTAGCCATTCTGGGGCACATTTTAATTGATCATACTAACCTCTGTACTTGTTTTATCAATTTCTATTTATTAAGCAAGTTCCATGTTGCTATTTCTTTATTCTTAAAAAAAAACTGAAGAGAAAATAAATACAACATTATATTCTTGAGATTACTTTACTGACCTTGCTATGTTTGTTATGAATTATATTTAATTGCTGCAACTGGTATAGTTATGCCCTACTCATGTCTGCATATAGAAATTTATTGATAGAGTGAAATGTTTCATTGAAGATAATTTTTTTTAGTGAGGCAGAAAACTAATGTTTTTAGGAGAGAATTTAGGCAATTGAATCCATTTAATATGTTATTAGTTGGTTTGTACTTATTTTAACAACTCCAGAGTAAAGAAGGATCATAATCATCAGTCCATTTTCATACTGGCATGGATTCAGATGAGTTGGCAGGATCTGGCCAGCCACATGGTCATGTTGAGGTCCAGTGACAGTTTTGGCATGGTTTCTATAGCTGGATGTCCTTCCTAATGCTAACTACTTTACAGAGTGTACAGGGTGCTTTTATCATGCTACTGGCACTAGTGAGGTTGCAAAGCAATTTGCAAGACAAAAGAACTGGAAGAAAACAAAAGGAAGAAACTTCTTCGACAAAAGTGGGATGGGAGTATTTGAGAAGGAAAGGAAGGGCTATGGTTCTATGTCAGCTGTTGAGAGGCCAAAGGTGATAGATGGGCAGGAGATACAAGGATATCTCACATTATATAGTGGATGGGAGTATCTGGAGAAAAGGTAGAAATGATGGTGACAAGTTGCCAGAATATCTCAGGATACAAGAAGGTGGGTATAAAAAAGAATACAGACAGTGAATCAGTTAGGGGGAAAGGGGGGAGTTTCTTAAGAGTTTGAAGCGAAAGTAATGGTTAGAGATGGGGGTAGAGGTGAATGTAGTGAGTGATAAACAAGGGTTGCAGTGCAGTTGATGGGGGTATGGGGAAGGGTATGGTGAGAGATATAGGGATGGCTCAGGAAGGAGAATAGAGCAAAAAGAAGCAGAATGGTATGCAAGGAATAGCAGTGGTAAGGAGAGAGAGGTAGAGGTATATAAGGTGGTGGCTGTATTAATTGAGACATGCTGGCAGATATGAGAAGGCATCGAGCAGATGTGAGAAGTGTTAAGAATGGAGTATGGTTGAGGAGAGAGAGCAATGACTGAAGACACAGAAAGGAGATGGTTGACAGAAGTAGTGTGGGCAGGGATGATAATGAGAAATGGAAGTAATCTCATGGTGAGGAGGGAAGTAACTGAAAGTACAAAGAAAGGTAGATGATGCAATACATTCTGATTCTGCTCTCAGGTGATTAGAGCAATTGAGTAGTACTATAGATAGAAGAATGATGGGTGTTAAGGGAAGACAAGTAGGGAATGCTTGTCCTAAATGTAAAAAAACATGGTGTTCTAAAACCAATCTGCCCACTCACTACTTTTGAACTAGAAAGAAGAATATACTTGCTGAGATTTAGATATATCTTTTTTTTTTTTTTTACATATTTTCACTCATAACACCTTTATCCTTCATCTTCATCAGTGTGTAAGTGTTAGTAGTCTTTATCTTCAAGTTATTTTCACTTAAAAAATTAAAAGATGAGAAAGAATTAAAAAAGAAACCTGTGAAACTTTTTTATATTTTCTGTTATTAAAGTGTCTCATTTAGTTTTTGGCCATTTTCTTTCAGTCAGCCATTCCAAGAAAGTCCAATGTATAATTGTTGACTCCAGCTACTCTTTTCGTAGTATTCAGGATAAGATTCTGGATAAAATTGACATTGATAAGAAATCTCATGTCATCAAGGTAAGGAAGTCTGCATTTAGTGATTTGCTAAGCTCATTACCAGATATTATGTGACTGAGGAAACTTTGATAAATAACTGAGATAGAAAGAAGCAATAAAATAGTATCTAAAATGTATCAGACATTATTTGTCACTAATTACTACATTAGTTCCTACAATAGGGTATAATGCTCTAGCTTTATGAAGCCAGTATGATCTCAAGTTCAAATTCACAGTCTCTATTTCATACTGTGGTTGGTGGGAAGAACATGCTGAGGCATTCATCTTGCAGTGAACTGAACATAGGTAATCCAATACAATCCAATTACCACAAAACTGACTTATTTGACATCAGACATATTAATGTTTCTCTCATTCTCTCCTTTTCCTCTCTCTCTCTTCATGTGTGAGCATATTTCTTTTCATGTGTATGGGGAGAGGGAAAGAGTTTATGCCAGTTGTGTTCAGTTAATAAATTGTAATCTCTGTGTGCACACGTGTGTGTGTGTCTCCAGTATGAAAAAGTACTGTCACCAAAACAGGTTGAATGTCCAATCAGCTGTACCAAATTATTTCATTCCATGAAAAAATATATGTAAAAACATTAATGGTGGTGTGTGTTACTTCATCATGAATTATGTAACGCTTGGAAATAGATTGAATTAATCTAAAAGTTGGGGCTATTGGGCATTAGTAATTTAATCATGAACAGTATGATATTCTAAAATGTTTTATTCTACAAATAATCAGTGGTTAAATTTCCATTCAGTAACATTGTTTCAGCATTCATTTTGCTATGCCAACGTGCTGCACCATAGTCTAACACATTGCAATTTTTTTATGATCCTGCATCATCTTGATTTAAAATTCAAAATCCATTGAAATTGACATCTAAAAAAAAATGTAAATGCTATTTAGTAGGTTGGTGATGCCCAATAACTTTGTAAACCTCTTGTTTTATTGCATCAGTCATTCCCTTTTCCTATACACCTTCCTTGTTCTTCATCTGCTTCAGCACTTTATCACTGTCATTCAAACATATTACAGGGATACTCTGTAATCAAAACTATAATGTATAGTAATATTCTACCTTCATTATATTGTTGTTGTTTTTTCCAGGCACGTAACAGTAAAGGCTCAGTGATTACTCTAACCGGAAAAGTACCTTCAAATACTTCTGACAAGTATGTAGTCCACACTGAAGTGGATGTTTTTCTGATATTCATTTAACTTATTTTTTAAGATTAATTACTTTATTTTTACAAATGTCGCTCATTGTATGTGTGTAGATGCAGGCATAGCTATATAGTTGAGAAGTTTGCACAGTCCCTATCCTAAATCTAGGTTCCTACCCCTGTAGGAACTCATAAATCATATACCACAACCTTCCAAGTGTAATCTGTACTACTGTCAACCCTTGCCCAACAAAACATCTACAGCATACAGCATGTTGCTGTGTGCTGTTTTACAAAAACCATCCGCATCTACATTCATATTTACATTCATAAACTGCACACAACTTAGAGTATTGAAATGCATGCAACCAAAGAACCTCATTACAACACCACAACTTCCATTTTTTAGCTTGATGTTATATACTCTGTGACTAATTCATTAGTCTTAGAATTTCACTTGTATCAATAGTTTTCTTCTTTAAGGTAAACAATCTGATATACATTCTGTTAGCCAGTATTTGCATGAGTGATGACAGTTGATACAGCTCGGATATATATATATATATATATATATATATATATATATATATATATATATATATATATCATCATCATCGTTTAATGTCCGTTTTCCATGCTAGCACGGGTTGGACGGTTCGACCGGGGTCTGGGAAGCCAGGAGGCTGCACCAGACTCCAGTCTGATCTGGCAGTGTTTCTACAGCTGGATGCCCTTCCTAACGCCAACCACTCTGTGAGTGTAGTGGGTGCTTTTTACGTGCCACCAGCACAGGTGCCAGGGGAAGCTGGCAGCAGCCACGATCTGTTAGTGCTTTTTACATGCCACCAGCACAGGTATCACAACTACAATTTCCATTTGATATTTATTTTGATGTTGATGTGCTTGACTCAATAGGTCTCCTCAAGCACAGCAGGTCACCCTACGATCCAAGGTAAGCACAGCAGGTTGTTCTGCAATCCAAGATACTTTGGATGGGCTGGGGATATGCGAAACTGGTGCAGGAAACAGCCATGAACTCACATTATTTTTCGGGTTTTTACAGTCACCGCATATCTCCAGAGATCTCAGTCTTTCGTCATTGCCTCTGTGAGGCCCAACGTTCGATGGTCATGCTTGACCACCTCATCTCATGTCTTCCTGGGTCTACCTTTCCCCCAGATACCTTCACACAGACACACATACATACATACTGTATAATTGTATATATCTTGAAATCATTTAATATGTGTTTCGTGTTTACATAATACATAACAGGAAATGCATCCAGTGCATTTCCTGTCACATGTTATACAAACCTGAATTGTACATATTAAATGATTTCAGAAATATCACTATTTGGTTTGACTTCATTATTACAACTAATATAAATCGATGCTAGTACTTGTGTGGATAGTCTAACAACAATTTGGAGTAGTTTGTTATATTTGGCTTAAGTTAAAATTCTGGTACCATACACTGCTTCTTAGTGTAAAGAAATATTTTTGTTGAATTTTCTATTGTGGAACAGTACATAATATAAATAAAAGTATGTATGAGTATGTTTTTCATCAATGAAAAGACATAAAAAATATGTAAACTTTATCAAGAAAACTGAATAGTTGATGCATTTAAATAAAATACCTCACGCAACACACCCTTCTATTTGCCGACGATATCAAACTGGTCGCTCCTCGCGGTAGTATAGAGGATCTTCGTCGATGCCTCCACCAAATTTGGAAGTCGTCTAACGATTGGGACCTGTGTCTGAACGTGTCAAAGTGCTGTCATCTGCCTGTCGGCTCTACTCCTGCAACTCAACTTGATTTCGAGCCGGGTCGTCTGCTGCTGGAGAGGACCGATCAGGTAAAGGACCTGGGTATCTTGGTGGATTCCTCCTTTTCGCCTTCGGCCCAGTGCGTCCATGCTGCCAACAAAGCGCGCGGAATTCTGTTTTTGATTCGACAGTCATTCGGAATGCTCACAGCAGCCATATTCCTACCACTCTATGTCACGCTGGTGAGACCCATATTGGAGTATGGGATTCAAGCATCTTCTCCTTATCTCCTCAAAGACATACAGCATCTCGAAAGAGTCCAGAGGCTGGCTACCCGCATGGTTCATGGTCTCAAAAATTTGTCCTACGAAGAAAGGCTGAGGACGCTCGACCTTTATTCTCTTGAAAAACGCCGCCGCCGTGGTGATCTCATTCTTGCCCACAACATCATAAGCGGGAAGTGTAACCTCTCGAAAGAGCTGTTCTTCACTCCTGCTCTGGAGCGTCGGCTGCGGGGTCATTCTGAAAAGCTCTACCTGCGACGATTTCATCTCAATCGAAGGAGAGGAGCTTTCTCCGTCCGGGTTGCGGATCCGTGGAACAAGCTGCCAGACGAGATGGTGAAGATGCCGACGACCGCTTTGTTCAAAGCCTCCCTGGACCTCAAGTGGCCTGAACTCTTTACATGAACACCACCCTGTACTTAACTCCATGTCCCCCTACATGGCCTTGCTATTTGCTTTTGAGCCAAATTAACTAACTAACTAACTAATCTTTGTGATATTTATTTTGTAGTGAATTGCACAGACAATCCTTCATTATTTCTTACTTCATTAAAAACGTGTAACCAATGATGATATTGTTCACCACTGCAGTCTAAAATATATATTAATCTATAGATTAGATAACGATTTCTATTTTTTCCCTCTTCTTCTAGTCCTTACCACATTGAAGTAATTCCACATTACTATCATGGTAAGTGAAAGTTTCACCTTTTCTGTCATATTCATTGTTACTGTCACTTTTTGCTGAATATTTGAATTGCCACTGTATCCATTTTTTATCTGCATTATACATACTTTATTTGGCCTCTCTCAAGTTCCTAATGATTTGCTGTAGTTTAGAATTTAGCTAACTATAGTGTCTAGATTAGAGATGGAGTTGGTCTCCAAGTTTCAATTCATATCAGCTTATAATATTTTGTTTGCAAGTAGAAGCACTATATGGGTGTCTGCTTTCACCTTCAAGAGGGAAGTGGATATATGATTTATAGTGAGTCAGAGTTAATGATGAGAGTATATTTAAGGCAAGCCCAAAGAATTAGTTTGGTATGACCGTTGCTTCAAGATATGACACTGTGTACACATACAATAATATAGTATTATACACCCATCTTTTGTTGTTAGTTATGTGTGTTAACATTTATGAACATTCATTCTGAATATATTTGGATGTGTGTGTGTAGCAGATTGCCTGTATGTGAAAATCTATGCATGTTTAAGCATGCATGAAGGTTTCAGAGAAAGTGAGTTGGGTGTCAATTTCATAAATGTATGTGCACATGTAGAGTTGCAGATAGTTGAATTATGAAGTGTACTGTGTGCAATCCAACAGTCCAGTCCATTTAACTACCAAAGATTACTGTTGGTTGATACAACTCTTTAATGTTCATTAACTTGCCATACTTGAGATCAATTCCTCCTGGAAGTATAGCTTGAAGATGTGTTATGATGACTTCTCCTTGACATACTGCATGAAAATGATTTTATTTGTGATGCTCAAACAACTCAGTGATACAACATCAACATATATACAGATTGATGTATGAGTGTAGCATCTTGTGTATATGTAAACAATGGCTGATAGTAAGACATTGGTGTGAAATGCAATTAAACAAAAAAATAAAGGTACTTGGTAGTTCCAGACAAAGAGGAATAGTATTTGCTTACAGCTGAGTGTATGTGAGTTGATACTCAGAGCTTCTCATTCTGAATCCTCAGGCAACTGATAATGTTATTTGAAGCTTTTTTTTTATATATATATATATACATCAGTTTGATCTGTTTAGGTCAAACTGAAATCAGCTTGGCTAGAATTACTGGTTTTATATATAGCCATGCAACAATATATTACAAAGTATAAATATTAATAACTTTTGTAGAACAAACTCTGCAGATGATTTTCTATAGAAAAGCTTCTATGAAAAATTCTTCTGAAAGCCTCTATGAATTTACAAATATATGAAAATTAGTGATTAGAAAGATGTTTTAAGAATTTTTGATAAATTAGTTTCATCTCTGGATATAGTTTATAATTGAGGATAAATATATTCTCTCCTTCTCTCTTCCCTTTTAAATATTTTTTGTCAGACTGGAAGACAGTACTTATCATCCTTCACTGAGCCTCTGAGATGAGTGAGGAGAGTGACCTGGCTCAAATGTGACAGAGAGGACTCTACTATAGGCACCTAAGGCCAGTTGGTGGTTTTAAACAAGGTGATGGATTAAGTCTACCACCCAACTAGGCCACAGCAAATCTTGAATTCAGAATGTGAAGAGTGGGAACAAATACCACAGACTGGCCTCTGGTCTGACATTATTACAGTGCTGCCAATCCATTGTCCTGGGTTGGTGCTTTTTTATCAACCCTAAAAGAATTGACTTTGGTAGGATTTGAATACAGAGCAGCAAGAGTCTTTAGCTAAATGGTTATTAATACATAGTTTGTTGGAGGTTGGTTTATATTTGTGTATTGTATTTTGTGGATTGTTTTTGGTGAAGGTCATGTCAGAACTTATATTATGTGTGCCATTATTGTATTAGTGTGCACTGAGGTATACATATATGCATACAACTAAGTATGGTGGTACCCAGAACACATAAGAATCTATGTAGACACACATACACTTACATATACACATGTGTATATGTGTATATATATATATATGCATTCACATACATACTCGCAAGTATATATATGTATTCACATGTGCAAGTGTACACACACACGCGCACGAACCCAAATAAATACAAATACACAAATATATTCAAATATATTACTGCACATTGGTATTTGTACATATACATCCATACATATAAACACATATATAGGTACACATACATATGCATTTTTGAATAAGTTATATGTGTGAACAAACCTATTTACAACCCTCCATACAAATTTTTCATAAAGTAAACTTTTCTATGTGAATAACTTATTTACAGAATTTGTTCCACAGAAATTTTTATAAATTTTTATACATTTTTTACACTTTGTTATATGTCCATATATCAACTTACAGCATGACCCAAACAGATCAAACTTACCAGTTACCTGAGGATTAAAACAAAAAACTCTTAGTATCAGACTCAGCTTTAAATAAATAGTATATCTGTCTTTATGTATACTTATATGTGGATATACAAGCTGTAGCTGTAACTTAATTCTCTTATTTATTTAAATTCATTTTTTCTTCTATTTCCAGCAAAGCCATTATCCTTTGTAAATAGAGATTATTTGACAGTATTTGTTAATGCAAAGTTAAAATCTTTTACAAGAAGAGTAAGTAAATATCATCATTACTACTACTACTATTACGAATTTAATGGTATTCATGTATTTATAAAATTCAATAACAATAATTATTTTACATACAATAGGGTATGTAAAGGAGTTTGTTGTTTTTTTTTATTTGTTTACATCCATTATTCCATGCAATTGTTTTACAGCCAGATGCCCTTCTTACTACTAACTGCTCCCCAGTGGAGTGGTTTTACCAGTTAGGCAAACTAGAACAAGCAAATTTGTGTGCCATGCCCAAGGACAGAACATACTGTCTGTAGTAAGATGATCATCATCTAAACATATTTAGCCTTGCTTGTGTCATCAATTTCAACATTGAAGTTGATGACACACAGACCCACACGTTCTTGCAGAGTCTTAACTCCAAAATATTTTGCAGCATCTTTATCCTACACAAATCATTTGATAAGATTATCAGTCTTAATTTTAAATCATTAGTATTTCAAAATTATTTTTCGAGTGATTATATGCTGGAAACATTCTTGCAGTTAATCTCTCTCTCTCTCCATGGAACAAGTTATCTGTGGCATAATAAACAAGAATGTTAACTCATGTAAAGTAAATGTTTGTTCAGTACCTGCATGAACATGTACATATATTTGCAAATATGTCAGTTAAAGATGAACAGACTCTAAACAGTTTGAAATGTATTTTATAAAAAAATAAACAAAAATACATGAAAACTGAGGGTAACAATCTGAAGAAAATGTTTCTATTAGTTGATGTGTTTTTGAATTTTTATTAAGAGACTATTATTTTGTTTATATTTTTGTATTATAGTTAGAAGCATTGCAAGCGGCTATTCCTGATTATCCGAAAACTATTGAAGAAAGAATATTTAAAGCAAGTATTTTTGTCTCTGCCTTTGTTGTTCTTTTAAGAATAATATTTTGCTCACAGTTGTGTATCATTCATGTGGTGATTTATTAATGGCTGCTTTTCTTTTTACCAATATCCTTAACTTGTGGATGAGTACTTTTAAGGAGCTGCTTTACTAAACCTTTCATAGATCTGTTAGAAGATCACAACTGATTAAGTTGAAAGGGTGCTTGCCACTAGCAAAATAATTCATGGTTCATATGCTGCCACTGGATCTGTTTTGTATCTGCAGCAGAAATATATACATTTCATTTACACAGTTAATCTAAATGCGAATAGGTAGAATGAATGGTATAGGTTGTTATTATAAGTGGGAGGAGCACTGTATAATGTTTTAATGTGTTTCTTTACCTGTAAAAAGAGGAAGATTTGCTAGAAACTGTGCAGAAGAAATACAATACCTGTCAAAAAGCAGATAGTGAACAAGTGTGTTCTAAGACCACATGAGATTGATAAATCCCTACTTCTAGTCTTGGAATTCTTATACTCATGCTCTTGTAGGCTACCTTGGTTGGCAAAGACTAAGAGAAGGAAACTCTAATATAGAAACCTTGACCTTTTCTTGTCACTGCACATGGTAAATGATACTTAGTGAGTGGAATTCATGCTCTACAAGTATCTAGCATTATAGTCTCTATGAGGTACAGGTACCTTCAAACACTGCAGTACATTACACCTCTCATAACTAGTACTATTTAACATTAAGGTATTTTATGATGAATGGAACCAATTTTATCTATACTATGCTTTCAAATTTTTTTGGCAATGGGTGCATGGCAACATATGCAAATTTGATGAGTTGGAACCATGCAGTCTTGAACCTGTGCATTAAGTGGCAGGGGTTTTATCTTAACATTGTTTTCTTCAATCTTAGCAGTTAAGAAATTGCATGAAATTCCCTGTGTCTGATGAGGAAGGCACTGCTTTCTCTGTTACTGGGATAGGACTGGAAAAGGTCTCCTAAATATTGCCTGCTTTACATGCTGATTAGTTTCCCTGACTGATAGATGTTCATTTCAACAGGAGCAATAAATGTATTAGCATAAAAAAATTAAGGACACATCTATGGATCAGTTGCTGGAGTGTGTGAGGTCTGGAGGTTGTTGGAAAATCCTGCAGACCTGAGTGCTGTACTGCTCTTGTTGTAGCAGAGCTTGATTGATATATGATCAATATTGCTGCTCTTTCTGAGACATGATTGCCAGGGAAAGTCTGCAAATTGAAATTGGTTGTGGCTTCAGTTTCTTTTGGGCAGGTATTCTAACAGAATGATAAATGAGTAGAAGTATTGACTTTGTGGTCAGGAAGAACCTAGCTGATAGGGCTAGTAGTATTACCATCCAATCATTAAACTCTTTGCTGCTGCTGTTGTTGTTATCCTGCGGGTGACATGTAACTTTCTTCTCTGTATATGCACTCACTCTTCACTCAGTGGAAGAAACTGTCTCTTTTCTATGAGAATCTTTGAAATGTCATTCTTTCCACACTGACTGGTGACAAACTTATCCTTTCTGGTAACCTTAATGCCAGAATGTCAGAGTAGGTCACACCTGAAGTGTGTGGTCTAGTTTGGAGTGCTTTGATTTAGGTCAGATGAATAATATTAAGCTACAATTGTGACAACTATGTTCTGAACTGATAGATAATACACTGTTTCACAAAAAATCTTAAGCATAAATTACCTGGATCTACCCTTAGTCAATGCAAAGTCATCTTAATAACTTCATAATATATTGTTTGCCATGTATTTTGCAATGACAATTGTTCATGCAAGGACTGTGATCTAAGCATCTTTGTCTGCTATTGTAAACCAGGCAAATTGTTTAATCTAAATTGTTTGAAAGGTAAATCAAAAATCTTTGTAACTTTTGTTCCTGGTTTTTGTAAGCTAATGATTGTGTTCTTGTGGCTCACTTGTAAATAATGCAGGAAATAATGAACCTCTTTTCCAATGTGTGTACTTGCTTTTGGCCTTACAAGAATCCTGACAAAGACTAATGTGTTGTTTACACCTGTCCCAAAAGAGACCTATGTTGAACCAAATGTATTTGTCTGAAGGACTAGATTTGATAGTGTGTATTCTTTTGTGTATCTTGGCAGTTCTGTTTCTGGAATGGATCTCTAGATTCTTATATTAACTTGAAGACTGAGAAGGTTTCAGTTATGTTTGGGACACTGAAGATATGAATCAGACTGGGACTTAAAACTGTCTATCAAGCTTCGCATCTATATTTGCATTATCACATACCTACTATACTTGTACAAATATAGGCCCCCACCTGTCAACAACACATCAGTATATCAAGAAATTTTACCAGAAATGTGTAAAGCATATAGACTTCAGTCATAAACTTTTTACACTTGAAACAAAAGTGCTGGGAAAAAGTGGGCAATCTCAGTATGGAAGCTCTTCATCAGGTACCATTTTTGATGGGTTAGTCATGTCTCCTATCACGATGATTTCATGCTTCTAAAATAATTATGGAGAACTAAGTCTTGGTAAATGTCCCTTGCACAAACTGAAAAAGAAATTTTGTAATGTCAGAAATAAAAAATCTTAGCTATAAGTCTTCAAGCATCAGCCCTGTTCATTGGGAACATCTTACACTGAACAGTAGTGACTGGCAGTGGAGAGTGAGGAACAATAGCCTACAGGCTGAAAAAAATTGAATCACCCATCAAATAGTGAAACGTATACTGTTTGAAGCTCTGCATGGTTGAGGATCCACAGATAATCTCATCTGCATAGTCTTGTTGCATTACACTTTCAAAGCCAGATCAGTCATCCATATAAAGTCATATAATGGAAGGATGCTTATATGCATGTAGCTCAAATGACTTTAAACACAGAACAAGGCCGTTCTTTATGTCCAAAGGTGTGTACACCTGCTGGGTTGAAAATCCATTATGGGAGAAGCACAAAAGAAGAGCTGCTGTTAATATGATTTTTGACCAAACTATGTGCTAAATTGTCATTAATTTTTTAAAAATCAGAACTTGGTATTTATCTGAAGATTAATGGTAGACAGGCTACAGGGTCATGCCTCCAATGAGCAAGTGATTATACTCAAAATAAAGTCAACAGCCACAATATATCCATATATATATATATATATATGTATATGTGTGTGTGTGTATGTTTGAGTGTATTTATGCATATATATTGTATATACGTACATAAACTTAATCTATGTATGTTGTTTTAATTCCAGGACCTGCAACAAAATTTGAAACCTACTCTAGATTTCCTTGATACTCGTTTGGAACAGTCCAGCTTAGCTTGCTGGGAAGGAAGCTTAAAACAGTCTCCTCTTTGGTGATCCATTCTCTGTTAACATATACATTCATATCCATGTTGTTTATCAAACCTCACCCTACATATTTTTCATCCGTTTTCCTTGATAACATGGGAGATGGTTTCCACAAATTTGTACATTTGCATGATACTGACATAAAAATGCATTACAATTGGATGCATTTTCTAGCACTACCCACTCAACTATTCAATGTGTATGGGGATGCTTTATCTCCTGGTACACTGAGGTGAGCATGAGCATGACACAATGAGTGTAGTAGGATTTAAACTGAATGATAGCAAGTAACCCAAAATTTTAATCTCACAGTCATTATGTCTTTTTATGGCAGTAAAGAAAAACTGATATAAAATGATGAGATGGATGATGATGATATACACACAAAATGTGTGAATATCTATATGTCTGTCTGTCTATATATATATACATACACATTTGTGTGTGATATAATATATATAGCACACATAAATGTGTGTGTGTGTATATATATATATATATATATATATATATACACAAATGCATATGTAAATATATATATATACACACAAATGCATATGTAAATATATATATACATGTGTGTATGCATTCATGTGCATGTATAAATAAGTTATATATATATAAGTGTATGTATCTATAATATGAATATATATGTATGTGTGTGTATACAATATACATAAGTATATTGTATGCATATGTATATTATGTATCTTCAAAACATGACTATGTTCTAATATAATCTTTTTTGATTAAAGTTCTTTTGTTTATCAGACCCTAATAGTTTGTTTGGAACATTAAAGTTCCTATATATATATCATTACCAATGTTTCCAGACTATCTCAGCCTTTTCTTTAGGATGGAAAATAGTTTTGGCTTTTGTATTGTCCTTTTAACAGTGGGTGGCTTGTCTTTATATAGCCTTTCCTTCCAGAATTTGTTAGAGTATTGCATCATCAGATTTGCATTTATGTCAGGTAAATGTTGTTGCCTTTTAGCATTGCTTCCATAAGCAATCATCTATTACTGGGGAAAATTTCTAAGTTTTTTTGTTAATATTTTCCTGTCCATTTTGTTTTTTGTTGTTTGGTATAGTGTGTGTTAGCAACTATTCTTTGTTTTAAAAGCATGGTGAGCCTACAAGAGAATGCTGTAAGTTAATGTTTGTTTTATTCTAATCAAAAACTTGCAGACATGATGATTCCAACTTTATAGTGGACCAAACAAGTACAACACCCACTTGTATGCTCACCATGATTTAAAATAGAGAGCAGTTGTTTCACATTATATCACACATCATAAAACAAAACTAGTTGGGAAAATATTAACAGAAAATACTTCCATAATTTTTTAGATTTCTCCATAGTAATACATAACTGATTATGGAAGCAAAATTAATATTACACCACAAGGCTACAATTAACTTACAATGTACATCACAAATACAGATCTGAAGATGTAAAACTCTAATACTCTAACAATCAAATTCTGATGGGGAGAGCATAACTAAACTTAAGATGTTCACCATAAAGGAGGCTGTACAGAAGCTCCAACCACTCCATGTTATGAAGAATGATGGTGAGAGTTAGATAGTCAGGAGGCATTGATAAAGATGAGGAAATTTTATTATTCCAAACAAACTATAAGTGTCTAATATGTAAATATGAAAAATGTTTAATAAAAAGTTATTAACACTTAGAATACGATGTTTTCAGTATAATATGTTGAAAATAAAATAAGTTCCTCATATATACAAATATATATATATATATAAACATATTATTCATTTGCTTTTATGTCTGTATTTCCATGCTAGCATGGGTTAGATGAATATGTTGTCGAGGCATTATTTTACAGTTAGATGCCCTTCCTGACACTAACCCTTGTTTTTCAAGTAAAATAACTCTTATTTCACAATGCTTCAAAAGTACAAAGTAAGTGAATGATTTATCGATAGAAGTGCCAGCAGTACCTCTCAAACTTTTGTATAAGTGACTGCAAATATAAGCAAACACACACACAAACATGCACATATATATGACGGGTTTCTTTTCTTTTTCTGTCTGTCAGATCGACTCACATAGCTTCAATTGGTCAAGGGTTATAGTAGATATTTGCCCAAGGTACAGTGCAGTAGGACCGAACCTGAAATCACAAGGTTTGGAAGTGAACTTGTTATCCTCAATTACAGCACATGTATTAGTTTAGAGCTCAATTTATTACACCCCCATACATACACTCATAGGAATGTATTAGTGTTTATACATATATACATACGTATGCATGTATTTCAGCCTCACAGAGGTGGTGACAAAAGACTGAGACAATTGGTGATTTACTGTGCTTGAGAAGACCTGCCCAGCTTAATAAAACCAAGGCTATAAAAGCATATCCTTTATGTCCATGTCCTTCACCTGCACATAATCTATCCCCAAACAAACCTCCCCCACCTCCCATGCTCACGATGTGCTGTATTCCCCTACTCTACCTCACATACCTACTGGCACATACTATGTCCCCTTGAATCTCTTCCCCATAACATATTCTCCCAATACCCCCTCCCCATACCTGTGCCCACTCATTACACCCACCTCCATCTACCACTCATTTTTCACAATCTCCAGAACTCACCCTCTCCAGTCCCTGGTCCACTCACCATCACCACCATGTTCTCTCTCACTCTCTCCACTTTCTCCCACCTGGGGCAGCCATTTTTCATCTGTAATGCAAGACTCCTCAGTTGATGGGTCTTGTCTCGCAAGTTACTTAGTGACTTCACTGCTGCTGGTGCTATGTAAAAAAGCACCCGGTACACTCTGTAAAGTGTTTGGCAAGGAAGTGCATCCAGCTATATTTGCCAGTTCCTGTGGAACTATCCAACCCATGCCAGCATGGAAAACAGACATTAAATGATGATGATGATAGGCTATAATGACTATTGAGTAAAATGCATATAGAGTTAAATAATAAAGATGAAGAAAACAGATTAATATAATTACTTCATTCTTTATTTGTGTTTCAGTAATATCTTAGAGATGACTATTACACACAATGTTGTGCCGGAGGGGCGATGCATGCCCTGCACGCACACAAGGATAAAATAAAATTTAATTTGATAAATATATTCTCAGGCGAATTCATATTTCAACAAAATGACAGGAAGAGTTATTTTCCCTGCTTATTGTTTATGTATATATAACAGAGGGGAAAAAAACATTTGATTCACTCGTCCATCAGTTTTGAAAATAATCAAACCAAAATTTAATGAGTTCAAGCTACTCACCCAATGAGTATTTCTGCCAAATTTGGTGAAAATCCCTTCAGCCATTTTCCAGTAATTTTGCAAACACATAGACAAGACAAACAACTACAATACTCTGCTTTTGCTCATGTGTGCAGGGTAATAATTTTATAATTCACCACACAAGGTATTTAGTGTAGTTAGAAGAATTGTGGTAAGGGGACAAACAAAAAGACAATGTGAACTGTAGCCCACTATATCTATATTCAAGTCACTCAAACATTATCTCCCAGGACTTACTCCTATACTCCTACAATTTCTCACTCTTTATAGGGATATACTCTGACATTTGGAAATACTCTTTAGTATGTTTCATTCGAAAGAAAGCTGACATCTTTGACCAGGGTAAGCAGTGTCCCATTACTCTCTTTCTGAACATTGTTCAGATAACTGTGATAGCCATTAACAATAGTTCTTACACCTAAAATGTCTCTCTCTCTCACAACTGATCACTAGTATGGCTTCTATTGAGCCAGATCCACTGCTGACCTCTCCTGTTGTAATCACTAGTAGGTTCTCACTTTAGAGAAGTTCATCAAAAGCAATGTTAACTGTCTCTAAGGTATTACTGAAACATTTAAAGAATGAAGTAATAAAATTAAATCTCTTGTTTTCTTTTATTTAAGCAGTGTGTTTGTGTATACGGACATATATATGTATAAATACATTAACACACCATCATAAATGTTTATTGGAAGTGCAAAGAACCTAGTACATTCTTCATGGTTGATGTTAGGACCTCCAATCATTGAAACCATGTTAAAGCAGATAATAGAACATAATGCAGTCCTGCGAGTCCTTAGATCCTGTCAGACTGTCCAACCCATATTAGTGTGGAAGGTGGGTATTAAATAATGTTGATTATACACACTAGACATGTGCTTGTCTTGCCAGACCAAAAATCTGCGCCTGGAAAGTAAATGTTGACAGAACAGTTTCTGCTGTGACTGCAGAAACACACATACAGGTGACAGTCCTGGCTACAATTACTGTGCTTGAAGGTGTTGTCTGCCAGTCATGTCTTGGTGCTGTTTTTCAGTTGATTTTCCTTTACTTCTTTTTTCTCCTTTTCTTTTTAAACCTTTGTCTATTTCCAGTCTCTTCTGGTTGTGATCACTAACAACATTCTCCCACCTTTCAAATGTTCATGTTTTGAAGTCCACCCATATGATGTGTAGTGGAGGAGTCATTAAACTAGGATGAGGAATCTGGGTGAGCCACAACTTCACTGTTGGTGATTCACGTATGCGCACACTTACATATTGTACAGTTCAAGTTGACTGGGTCTCCAGGTTTTACATTTTGGTTTATTCAACTAGTGAACTTGATCTTTATAAATTTGACACCACTCTCAATACAGGCACCTTTAGTAAACGTGTTGTTATTCTTAAACAAGCTTTAAAATAATAGTCTTATACCTACAATTGCACATACATACAACTATACATGTGCACACACAAATATATATACATACACGTACACACATATACTTTTATTTGTATATCTATCTCTTTATTTATCTAAATATCTATGTGTGTTTATGTGTGTATGTATAGTGTACTGTTCTGTTATTTGTGGATATGCATTCACAAATTCATACATTGTGTGTGATGACTAGTTCTGAACAGTGACTTAAATTAGTAACTTTAAATTTATTTTTATATCTTTTTTTTTTTGTTTCACACCTATTTAGAATCCTGGGAATGTTTGTTGATCATTATTGATATTTTTGTTAACTGTATAAATCTTAAAAAGTGAATTTGCTTTTATTGTAAAATATTCTTATTTTAACCAATTATATTTTGTCCCTATCAGTTATTTATCTATTGAAAAAAAAAAGTAAAAAGAAAAACGAGGTGTTTTTGAAAATTAATTAATCATTGAGTAAAGCTTCATTATCTGTGAAATCTTATATTAATTCTACTTTGACAGTTTATATTTTTGACTTCCAATGTGACGAGTGCCATAGTGGTAAATTCTTTGGCAGGATAAATTAGTGATCTGGTTTTGATTCTGTATTCGAACCATTTCACTTCATTTATGTTTCTAATTAAAAAAAAAAAAAGAAAAAGAAAAAAAAACTGCATGACACACATCCTTGTTTCTCTTAAATAAAATACCTGCTGTTACTGTTGCCAACAGTTGATCATATATGTTGGATTTCTTCAATGGAAGCACTAAAGTGGGCTAAATAAAGTAGATGTACACATAAATATCAATTTTAACCCTTCGCCTGTCCAAATTATTTTCATAAGTTTGTCTTAAATGTCTATCCATACTTGTCTCCAGAAGTTTTTAAAATTTTATTTTATCTAGTTTCAGCTCACGAGCTGTGGCCATGCTGGGGCACCGCCATTTGTAACTCTTGTTTCATATGTTCTGAGTTATGTTATGCTTTCCTTTCATAAGTCCTAAGTTAAAAGAATTATTGGCAGTTGAAAAAATTTAGAATGTGTATCATATCCGATGCACAGACACCGAAGAAATACATCCAGTGTATTACATCCAATGTATCACACAGGACAGGGAAAGGGTTAAGAGAGATGAAGTAAAATAGTGTTATATAATGTTATATGTAATGTAGAGCTAGTGAAAGCTGATACACAGTGTATTGTCATTCAGAGGAAACAAGGAAGGAGGTTTCTGAGTGATAAAATGGTAACAAAGTGACCAATTTACAATTTTGTTTGAAGCAAAGACTTCAGATTTCAAAGGAATGATTTTAATAAAAGCAGAGCATCATATTGAGAATAACTATTAGTCTGATAGCTACAACCATTTTTAGTTGTAAATATTTATTGGAAGTGTAAAGAACCTAGTACATTCTTTGTGGCTGGTGTTAGGACCTCCAATTATTGAAACCATGTTAAAGCAGATAATAGAACATAATGCAGTCCTGCGAGTCCTTAGATCCTGTCAGACTGTCCAACTCATATTAGTATGGAAGGTGGGTATTAAATGATGTTGATTATACACACTAGACAAGTGTTTATCTTGTCAGACCAAAAATCTGCACCTGGAAAGTATTATTGACAGAACAGTTTCTGCTGTGACTGCAGAAACACACATATGGATGACAGTCCTGGCTACTACAATTACTGTGCTTGAAGTTGTTGTCTGCCAGTCATGTCTTGGTGCTGTTTTTCTGTTGATTTTCCCTTTCTTTATCAGCAAACCTCACCCTCTTCTTTTTTTCTTTTTAAACCTTTGTCTATTTCCAGTCTCTTCTGGTTGTGATCATTAACAATGTCCTCCCACCTTTCAAATGTTCATGTTTTGAGATCCTCCCATCTGGCATGTAGTGGAGGAGTCATTAAAATAGGATGAGGAATCTGGGTAAGCCAGAATTTCACTGTTGGTGATTCACACATGCACACACTCACATATTGTATAGTTTAAGTTGATTGGGTCTCCAGGTTTTACCTTATGTGTAAGTGTAGTGACATCACTTTGACAGAGTGTATATTCAAAGCTATGAATATATTTTTACTCTCTTCCTATCTGTTCCTTATGTTCACAGAGCTGACATTTATATAGCATTCATTTTATTAAGCAATATTTATTTTCTTGTTTCAGTATCAAGCAATAATTGTGTTGGATGATATTACTGATAGACAGGAAGTTTTAGTGTTGCTTAATTGACAATCATGGTAGTAATATATTTTTATTTTTAAAGCCTTTCATGAAATAAGTTACTTTGTTTCCTGAATTAGTGATATATTTAGGATGTTAGAATTTCCCCCATTTATGTGAATTACATATTTTTTCCATGAGATTCTATTAATCTTTTTGCTATTTTCCTCATTTTTGTTACAAAAAATAAACATACTTGTGTTTCAATAATTTTTATGTTTATTTGTAAACATATTAACATATTAGTTTTCTTTATTAAGAACTAGTGACCACTGTGTGGACGAAACCATTGCTGTTATTGTTTTGCTCACAGATCAGCTCTAATCAAGTAAATAAAAGGCATTCAGCCATGGCTATTCCTCCCTCATTCTAGAAATACTGCACTTAGCATCATATTCTACATTGTCTTAAAACAGTAGAGTATGATTTGAGTAAGATTTGATTTGTATTTCTGTTAAAGAGAAATTGTTTTTAGTGAATGGTTTAATAAATAGCTTTTGATTAGAAAAACATGTGAAGGCATTAATGTGAAATAGATGGAAGAATAATATAAAGATTGTTTTAATGTTTAAGTGAAAAGGAGCAATAAATCTTGAGGAAATACCTCAATAATAGATACAGGAGCAATATGAAGGGACTCTAATTTAGAAATGATGTATTTGCTTCATTATTTTGAAACTTGCTTTGTAGATCAACATTTTTTTTTGTTAAAGATGTTGAAAAAAAATGATAATGTTTATATATACTGAACTAATCTAGTCAATTGTTAACTTTCATAGAAGACAGTTTAATATTCCTAACAAACAAGGTTAATATTATTTACTTGGGGCCAATGTGTGAAAGATTAGATGTGTAATAAAGCTTTTAACATTATTTTGTCTAAAGTCATTATTTCATCTAAAGAAATGAAAATAAAAATGCAAGCTAATTAGTAGATATTAATTATTGTTTAATGTCATATTGTCCATGCTGGCATGGATAAACATAGTTTCATTAATTTATTGTGGATCATTTAACACACAGCTTGAGTTGACAAATATCTAGAATTTACCCTCCTAAATTTTTGTGGTATTAAGCATTTGAAAAGCATTTCTCTGCAATAGGAATAAAAGATTTTTTACTATAGGAGAATCTGAATTTAGCACTGCAAACTAAGATATATTTCTAGATAAAACAATGCTCTTTCTTTCCTGCACATCCACATGGTACATAATTACAGCTAAGATAGCCCAAATTGAATAATTTTAATATCTCAAAACTTTTTTTTTATCATATTCTCATATTTAATTCTATATTAAATATTTTGATAGTTTTATCCAAATTTCCATGTAAAAATCCTCTATTTGATAATATATTTATGGAAAATAACAAATTTGTGATTTTGGTGATGAGAAAAATTGCTTCTTGTCTAATGAAGTATTTTTATCTGTCTGCATATGTGATCATCTGGAAAATAAAATTATTAAATTGTTTATAAATTGTATTTTGTAAAGTTTTGCTCTCCATATTGCCAACATGTAAAATTTTGTATTTCTGTATGGTATACTTAACAGTTAATTAAAAATTATCTAAATTTTAATTTCTCTTGGATACATTATTAATCTATATTTGTCTAACTGTTTATGCTTTCTTGTATTAACAGCTAATATAGTTTCCTTTAACAATACCAATAAAAAGATGTATAAGTTTTGATACGAATTTAATTTTAATTACAAGATTTGATCACCATTGAATAGCATTTCAAGTTGATAAAGGGTTGTTAAAAACTGTAATCCACTATATGAGCCTTTAACAGAGTTATGTTTTTTGATTCTCAAGAATGATTATTTAATATAAAGTTTTAAGTACCTTAATAAAATGTAAATTCTAAGTAAATTTTGATTAAGCATAAACTGAACTTTACGCATCAACTGTTTGATGTGGTTCTTATCATAACTTTTACTTCTTGGCCTGAAGTAGTTATTTTGTGTTAGTTACCTATTTTCTTTTACAATACTTGAAATTTGTATGGCTAGGTAACAAAATGCTTATAAGTTACATAGTACATCACTCCATCTTCCTTACCGTAGCAGTCTGTATTCATTTAAAGCTAGGTGGCTTAAATTAAGTGTTTGGATCATAGATACAGTAGAAGTAATGGACATGTAACTCCAATATTTTGAATGGAAATCTATAAGAGACTATGATGCTAGCAATTCTGATTTAAACTAAAGATATTTTACTTCCTGGTGTATTTCTTCAGACTTTTAGCCAGTTATTAGAGAAATAAAACTAGTAAGAGGAAGCTTCAATATGGTCTGAGCTTCAAAGAACAATGAGTAAGAATTGTGTGCATGTGCACGCATGCACATAGTAACGTGTGTATGTACACACAGACACACATAAAGTTCTGCTATGAGGAGAGGTGAGTTCTGGCAGTGACATTTAGATTAAAGCAAAAGTTTTTACATTAATGTTTATTCATCAGTAAAAATTTTGTCAAGAAATATAAAAATATAACTTTTTATCTCTACAGGATATACCTCTGACAATTTAAACAAGTTAAATCAATTAACAATGCTTACTTAATGAATCTGAAATTACTTAGAATGAAAGGATCATTTAGACATGCAAGAAGTACAATTAATTGCTACAGCATGGTCCAACATACACTAACACTAACAAGAGCTCTTTTTTTTTAATAAATAGTGGGGGACAGATTGAATAATAGAATTTTAGATACATTATGCCCGAAGGGTAAAAAGGTTTGTTGTTGATGACTGCTTGACTGGTTGTGTTCCTAATTCTGTTTGACTGAAGCTGACTGAGGACCACAGAATAACAATAACCAATGCACATATACAATGCCCTGGAATATACTTACTATTATCTTTTTTGCCAAGTACCGATAAACCAAAAGTGGCACTGGGAGGTACACAACCTTACTAAACAAGCTACTTCACCTTTGCTACTTCTACAACGGTTACCATTATGGCTAGTAGTATTTTGGTGAGCATTATCTTCCTTAACAAGAAGTACACTACATCTAGAATTTCGGATCTAATCTCACCTACTTGCAACAGATTTTCTTAATCCCAGCCAACATAGGCTATAAAATATTACCAACATTTTCGCAGTGAGCTGGCTGAATCGTGAGAACATCGAATAATGGGCCTTATTTTGTTACTTCTGATTTCAGAGGTTGCTGAAGTGAATTTTTACCCCACATTTTTCCAGAATTGATAAAATCAGTGGCAGTCATGTACAAAGTTTAATATAGTCGACTGTTCTCTGTGCAGAAATGTGTTAACGTATCTAGTGGGAGTTACTTCCCTTGCACTAAATATAAAGTTGCAATTAAAATTACCTCCCTTGCATTGTTACACTTTTATTCCCACACTATATTTTTTAGACATAGAGTTGTCTTCCTTACATCCATCATTAAACCAAATTCTAACAAATATGTCTTTTGCATAGCGTTGCCTCCCTTGTACTATAAACGTTCATGAGCTTCAGAGAAACAAGTTCTCGTTAGTCCGATTGTTGTAATTTTATTTATTGGTTTAAATTACTCAAACAACTAAGATCAATATAATCAGTTATAGTTTCTTCAAAATATGTGCTCGTGTGGAAAATTTAGAAATCATTATTGTTGTTGCTGAAAACTTAGTAGAGTGTTTCATTCCGTAAATCGTTAGAGAAAATTAACTGAACTATTACGGTTAGTGTTGCCTTTCATTTCTCCGGAGTTGGTAAAATAAAGTAACCTCATAAGTACAAGGGTTCAATGTAATTCATTAAAACCTTCAACCCCGCCAAAATTGTTGACCTTGTGCCAAAATCTGAAACAATTTATATTATCATTCTTCTTATTATCATCATTATTCAAATTCCACCGACTTCGACTTTGCTTTTCATCCTTTCTGGGTCGATAACATAGCTACTAGTCAAGTACTGAGGTCGATATCATCGACTTATCCCACTCCACGAAATTACTGGCTCGTGCCAAAATTATTGTTGTTGTTGCTGTTGTTATTAATATTATTAAGGCGGTGAGCTTGCGGAATCGTTAGCATATAGGCGCAGGAGTGGCTATGTGGTAAGTAGCTTGCTAACCAACCACACGGTTGCGGGTTCAGTCCCACTGCGTGGCATCTTGGGTAAGTGTCTTCTACTATAGCCCCGGGCCGACCAATGCCTTGTGAGTGGATTTGGTAGACGGAAACTGAAAGAAGCCTGTCGTATATATGTATATATATATGTATATGTGTGTCTGTGTTTGTGTTTGTCCCCCTAGCATTGCTTGACAACCGATGCTGGTGTGTTTACGTCCCCGTCACTTAGCGGTTCGGCAAAAAGAGACCGATAGAATAAGTACTAAAAGGTGGTGCTCCAGCATGGCCGCAGTCAAATGACTGAAACAAGTAAAAGAGTAAAAGAGTATAAAAGAGTAATACCGGGCAACATGCTTAGCGGTATTCTGCCCGTCTTCATGTTCTGAGTTCAAATTCCGCCGAGGCCGACTTTGCCTTCCATCCTTTCGGGGTCTATTAAATAATTACTAGCTGAGCACTATGGTCGATGTAATCGACTTATCCCCTCTCGCAAACTTGCTGACCATTTGCCAAAATTTGAAACCATCATCATCATCATTATTATTATTAATTAATTAATTTATTAATTTTGTTTCTGTACATTCTAAGTTCATATCCCATCGAGGTCAAGTATGCTCTTCATCCTTTCAGGGTCGTTAAAATGAAAACACCAGTCAAGACTGGAGTTGATGATATCGACAAACGCAATCCTCTCAAAATTCTTAGCCTTGTACCTAAACCCGAAGCAATTACTGAGTTGGCAGAATCTTTAGCACGCTGGGCAAAATGTTTTAGCGGCATTTCGTCCGTTTTCGTGTTCTGAGTTCAAATTCCGAGATTGATTTTTGCCTTTCATCCTTTCGGAATTCGATAAACTAAGTACCAGTTCAATGCTGGGGTCGAAGTATTCAACTCACCCACTTCCCCGAAATTCCTGGCTTTGGGTCACAATTTGAAACTACTACTACTACTACTACTACCACCACCGCCGCCGCCGCTGCCGCTGCTGCTGCTGAAAAGGGTGACAGCGCGGAAGATGATTCATTGGAAAAATGCATTTAAATATTTAGTTATTCGATTTCGATTTTTCGTTCTTCTTGGATTTGATAAATAACATTTTGTCAAATACAGTAGTAGATTGTTATTAGCTGCTCCCTCTATACTGATAAGCTGTGATCTTGTGCCAAAATAAGAATAAGACATCATTATTACACCCTTCACCTACATACATCTATATCTTGTGCCTAAATAATCAATATTTCAACGAACACAGGAATTGTAGTGGTTACTTATAAATAGGTGGCTTCAACTATTTGAGAATTATTTTGTTCATGGGACACGTCGCAATGCTGGTATTGGAATATAGACTAAAAGGTCATTGTAACTTCAGTCTGACACCTTATTGACTCAATAACTGTTTTAAGAAAAGAAGGAAATATATATTTCTGCAACGTCCTATCACGAGTTGTCAAGGTGACCTTCGTGTAAATAACGGTTTCTTACGTAGTTACGAAACCTGACAGTTTTAACGGGTTGTAAATTGAGATATTATGATGTTCTTGTCATTCTCAAAGGGCATAAGTGACCCAAAATAAAAGGAAACTGGCTTCATCCGACAATCGTAAGAGTCGCAGGCTGGGTGCGCCGGGTTAATAATAAACTCCAACCATAGTTGTTACTACTGTAACGATAAGGATAAGGATGACAATGGTAATGATAAAACCGGTGGTGGTAGTGGTGGGAAGGTGGTTGTTGATGATGATGATGATGATGTTTGATGATCAGCTTCGTTGAAAAATATATAACATTGGAATAAAAATGTAAAATCAAATTTGGTGTGTACACATGTATTCACACACATTTGCCTGAGCAACATTTGTTTGACATGCGAGTCGAGATGGTTTGGGACTAAAACAAAAGTAGTAAACACACACACACACACATACACACATACATACACACACACATACAAACACACATACACACACACACACCGTTATATTCCCTTTTACTTTATCATTTTAAGTTATTTATTTAAGACCTGGTCACCGGCACTTTTTAGCAGCGCATGTATGTATGTATGTATGTATGTATGTGTGTATGTATATATGTATGTGTGTGTATGTATATATGTATGTGTGTATGTATGTATGTGTATATGTATGTATGTATGTATGCGTGTATGTATATATGTATGTGTGAATGTACGTATGTATGTGTGTATGTATGTACCTACGTACGTATGTATGTATGTATGTGTGTATCTATATATGTATGTGTGTATGTATGTATGTATGTATGTATGTGTGTGTGTATGTATGTATCTATGTATGCGCGCGTGTGTGTGGGTTATGGATGGGTGGGAAGGATAGGTACATTAAGAGTTCTTTATTTTGACATTCTTTGTAGTAGATAAAATAAAGTCAGCTAACATAAGCGGTTGAGTATCTCTCCTTAAATATGTGGTTTAAGGTCACGTTAGAAAAAAAAATATCGGCAGAAAGTGACATGACAATTCGAAATGAGTATCAAAAAAGAATCGCTCGTGCCGTTGAAGGCTTATGGTGTGACGCTGTTATTTTGTATAAATAGCAACCGAGTGTTCATGAAGAAGGAATATTTTGACGGGCAGTAGGTCAGGCTGGGAAGAAAAGGGAGATTAAGAAATCTTAAAGGTTCTTTTTACTACTTTAATGTCATGTCAACTGATGTGTTTGTGTTTCCAGCATGTCATTTGGCTGGTTACGTAGGCGGTTCGGTGTTTTATTTTATCGTTTTATTTTCTTATTGATGGACTTCAAACTTAGTGAGAAACGGCTGCACGTAGCACTGTCGACGTTAGACCGAGAGATAAGGGGAGAGGCAGAAACAAATAGATACACGTTATAAAGAAATGTATGAGAGAGATAGACAGAGAGAGGAAGAGAGAGATGGATAAAATAATAAATAACAGAGAGTAGTAGAAAAGATATTGACTGATGGATGATAATAGGGAAATATAAGAGAAACAAAGAGAATGAGAGAGTGACCGAAACGGAGAATGAAAAAGTATAAGCAAGAAGTAATAGCGACGGAGAGATAGTGATAGTCAAAGAGATATGGAGTATGATTGAGAGAATAAATGTCAGGGAGAATGCAAGAATGAGAGAGGGACGAGAGAGATAATGTAAAGGAGGAGAGATATAACTATGATTGTGAGAAAATGAATCACAAGACACAGAGTGGGTGAATGTGAGAGAAGGAAATAGAAATAAGAAGTGAGAGGAGTGATAGCTAGAGAACGAGCGAAATAAACCACACAGAGACAGAGAAGGGGAGAGAGGGAGAAAGAAAGAGAGAGAAGTATATCAATGTGAGAGGACGTGTGACAATAGGCGACGGGGGAAGGGAATGAGATAGTGGTTAACAGAGAAAAGGATAAGGGTTAGAGATAAAAGTGAATAGAAACATATATCCTCCCTCCCCCCAATTATAGTGCAAGCTGCACAGACGTTACAATGTAAATGTATTTGAAAAACACATTTCTATATATGTATGTGTGTATGATATGAGTATTAATTTTATGTGTATTATACTTTTGTTAGGAAATTATTTCTCTGTGCATGTGCACATGCACACACAAACACATACACCCATACACACGCGCGCCTGTGTGTAATGTGTATTTATCAATATTTTTGCATCAATGTGTCTGAATACGTGTGTATTATGTGTATTTATTTTTTTTAAATGAGATTTTTCTGTATGTGTACGGAGTGTGTTGGAGGAGATGCATTTACGTGCATGTGTGTGTATGATTCATGTCAGAAAAAAAAAACGTTTAGTTTTATATTTTAAACCAAGGGAATAGAAAATTAAATAAGCAAATGATTTATATACCACAGATAACGAACCTAATCTACTGATTTCATACAAATACAAACAACGGATCCTCTACGCTACGGCTGAAGAACCCCTTGACCGAAGAGGAAATTTCATTCGCATTGACATTTAAAACTGCTTCTTTATGATGTCCCTGAAAAGCCGGCTATCTTTTGAATTTTGTATGTCTCCCTCGACGCGATTTGAAGCTCAGAACATGTAAACTAAATACCCTAAGAAGTTTTGTTCAATGTCATTTTCAGTTAATTTGATAATGCCCCCCCCCCGCCACCGATAATTTGTACACAATAATAAATGAATAAAAATTAGTGGAATGTGACAGAAAGACTGACCACTTGATTTCATATGAATGCAGTAGTGTAACGCAGGTTTCCGTTCGTGTTGATTTGCAGATTCTCTTCATAGCTCTTTTCTGTTTTCACTACTTTGATTTTCTTTTGGCTTATTCTCATCTTGTATCCCTCACATACAGTGGCACAATAAGCTTGCTGAAGTATACACTATTGCCAAAAGAAGTAGAATAAAGTTTTTACGTGTGTATGTATATGTTTATATGACACTATGTATATAGTTAACATATATATAGTTAACATACATATATATATATATATATATATATATATAATATATATATATATATAGTTAATCCAAACATGAAAGCACAAAAAAAACACAACAACGTGAGGACGTGGAACAAATATAGTATTATTGGACGCTCAGGAAAAAAGGAAAGAAGGAGGGTTTAACGTTTCGAGCGGAGCTCTTCGTCGGAAACATAGAAGGAAAAATCCAGAGAAGGGAAGACAGAGGGCAAAAAATCGCCAACGGTACACACGCGGTGTGTGTGTGTGTGTGTGTGTGTGTGTGTGGTGTGTGTGTGTGTATGGATCAAAACATTTTGATTCAAATTCGTTGGTATTCGTGAGTTTCAAGCGTGATGCTTTTCGTCAGTCATTTTGAATGCGTGTATATGTGTGTGCATGTATGCGTATGCGTGTATATATATATATATATATATATATATATATATATATATATATATATAAAACTTAGTTGGAAAAGGATGCGTGGCGTTCGATCATATAATAATATAAATAATATATAAATTTATGCATAAATACATACATATATGTACATACCTACATATATATGTATATATACATGCATATATGGGTACAGGACATAAAAACAACGTCGAACACCATGAGAAACGAAAACATAAAAACAAAAACATAGAAAACGAACATTTTTTTCGAACAACGAAAAAGCAGAGAAACAAGACATGCAACATAAAGAACATTCCCCTTCATCAGTTGTCCCTGTTTCATCTAATCCGCGTTACGAGGGTAAGGACAATACGCGACTTCGTTGAAACAGTCCTTCCTGCAAATCAAATTAAATAAAATATGGGATTTTATTTAATTTGTTTTCTGTGACTTTTTTCCGTGACTTTATTTCCTGTGACTTTTTTTTTTTACCTGGATTCTTATCGACTACCATTCCCTGTCATTGAAACCCAATTACACTTATTTTATTAACCAGGATGACCTTAGTTCAATGATGTTGAACCAATGACACACGATGGACTTTGTTAAAAATATTTTCCTGCAATATCATGCGATAAAAAAATATCTTGCTAAATCTGCCAAAGAAATTGAAAGCTTTAACATATCAATATTTAAAAATTGCATACAGCACTTTATCTAAAGCCTGTAAATTAAAGTCATGATCAACGAATCAGCAACCTAATCAACCAAGTGTAGGCTAACTTGTCACAGATGTATGATTTTTGGTATTTCTTCTTTTTATTTCGTGATTAGACTACAAAGAATATATATCCCAACAACTAAAGCGAAATACTCCCAAACAGAGAACTTATTTAAATGCTTCGCATTTAGTAGCTACAAGTTTGAGTATTTCTCGAACTATCATTGATTATGAAGATTCGCTAAGTGATACTGAGTTTACTAAAGTAACTTTTGCTAAATATGTGTAATTTTTATTTTATGACTTTCATAATTAGCTCTAGGTCTGTTTTTAGCAGAAATTCTCTTTAAAACAGTTATGAAAATAAAATCTAATCGAGAAAAGTAAATTCAAGAAGACTTAAATTCTGGCAACTTCTTTATTTGTGTTGAAGCAACCAGTGATATTACATAATTAACTTGATAAGTTATTATTGCACGATATTTTCACAGAGATTCAATTCGGAAAGTGTTGATTAAGTTAGAGAATTTGCTTCGTGATTTGTTGTCAGTGTTTTGTGAAAGACATAGATTTCTAAAAATTAGTTTCGGTCACGACTGAATGCATTCCAAATCGAAATGTAGTCCAAATTCTTACAAAACTACTTTTAATAATTTTGTCTTCACGTATTTACTAGGAAAAATCGAACAAAGGATGTAGAATGGGTAATGATTTGAGCGCTGCTTGTGTAGCATTAAAACCTACGCTCTAATCTCTCTCTTAAAACAACTGTCTTCTCGATCTCGGCAACTAAAAGTCACTAAGGTAGAGATAATTTTATGCATTTCGTTTTACTATACCGCTTAATATTTTATAATTTCAAGTTATATGTTATCAAACTGTTAGAATAATTGACCGCTTATCTCTATCCATCTAAAATTAGAATATATGTGTACAAATGTGACACTCCAATAGTGGAATTATTTCAAATTAACTTCTGACATGTCGGGTTAAAAAGGTTTACTAGTTGTTTACTTTGAGCGATTCAAACCATGTGAAATTTATTGCCAGAATAAATGTTTAAGCCGGATAAGTGAAAAAATATTAAATGGGATGAAAATGTTCGTCGGGAATAATCAAATTATATGTGTATAGTTGTCTTATGAAAGTGAGTAAAATTATATTGGTTTCAAATTTTGGCACAAGGCCAGCAATTTTGAGGGAAAGGTGTAAGTCGATTGCATCGACCTCAGTGCTCAATTGGTACTTATTTTATCGATCCCGAAAGAATGAGAGGCAAAGTCGACCACGGCGGCATTCGAACTCTAAACGTAAAGTGGGAAGGAATGTCGCTAAGCATTTTGTCCGGTGCGCTAAAAGTTCTGCAAATTCGCTGCCTAAATATTGGGGTGGGGGAACATTGAACCTGTTTTAGTTTAAGTAATTTAGTTTGATGTTATCTGCAGTTTGTTTTTTACTGTACAATTTTTAAAAAGTGCTGTTAGTTTAGGGTTTCCGTTATTTTGAAAGTTTGCCGTAGTTCACAGCTCAACTTCTCTTGCTGGGAAATTGTGATAGTGTTCCACTAAAAGGATCATTTGACTGTCATTTTAAGTAGCAAAAATAGTTGACTACTGGGGGTCCTTCTCAAAGGGATGATCGTGAAAACGCAAAAGTCTGTACGTAGTGATTCAATCTGTTAGAAACAGCAGCTAAATTCCTTTAAATTTCATTTGACCGTATTAAAAAAGGAAGCAGTCTATTTGATAATGTAGTCTTTGACGTAAAGGAATGCCTTTGATTATAGACCAGTTCAACCAAGAAGCTAAACAACAGCAATAAGAACAATATTTCAATTAATTTAATTTGAACATATTTCCATTAGTGCCTATTATCCCATCATTGGACGAGAGATTGTTAACCAAACACAATCTTTCATGAGGAATCTATCCCGGAAGTTTCAGATCAGCTCAGATAGAAACAATACCCAACATTGCTATAACTACATCGTTCGTTGGCATTTTTGTGGTACAGAAACTGGAAATTTCTTGTTCTTGTCATTTATATATCTTTAAAGATCTTCACACTGCAGAGAGTTAAAAATTCATTAGCCCATTAGCTATTTCAATTTAAAACGAAATATGTGGACATTGTTCGTTGAAGAAAATAGCGGCATTAACTCTGATGTGTCATTTTATGATAGAAGGGCAACACTGAAGAGTTTTTATCAAATAGATAATACACGCAAGTGCATGTTGATAACGAATAAGACGAGTGACGCCTTTCAAAAGAATTTCAATGATTTCTAAATACATCACAGTAGTAAGTGTATCAAACGGCTTGTGGAGTATCTCAGGTATTTGAAAGTCCAGATAAACTACTAAACAATGTGTTTGGGGCATAAAAGGGAATGGGGTCACCACAGATTTTTTCCAGTGCTTATTTACCATGACGCAAATGGCTATTTTGTAGAAAACTTTTTAACTCATTTCAGCTTGAAAGCTGCGCTCGTGCTGGGGAACCACTGTTGAAAAAAAGAATGAAAAAAGTGTGTTGAAAATTTGTATTTTACCTGTAAATAATTTACTTATATTGCCTATTACTGTTAGGTGTCAATTAAATCAAATTAAAAACAGGTTATATTTAATATAGCTGAAATTATCTAATCTGGAGGATAACTTATGAGATAACTTGAATTTTTAATTTAATATTTCACATTCAGCTCTTAGTATGTTTTAATATCTTGTCTATTAGACAATAGACGGACAGGTTAGACAATTGACGAACTTGCTGAGCTGTACTCATGGCATCAGTCAGTTTTAATCCTGTTTTGGTCACCTGAGGTTCGTGGTGATGGTAACGTCGAATTCAGAGGTAATCCAGAAGTCTACCCACTTCTATATTTCCCAAACTACCAATACGAAAGCCAACCCACTGAAATGTAGAAAAATTGAGAAAGTACAAATTGTATTTATAAATCGTCATGTGCACAGTGAACAACGAGAATCAAAATGATGACTTATTCATTTTCAATATACTCGAGACAGATTCGAACGTGAATATCTTAATCGCTATTGTATTTCGTCATTGAAGAATAACTTTCTTTCAGATGAATGTCTTCATAACACACTTGATTCATTAGCGTAAGGGACTTTGTGACATCCGGTGTTTCGACAGCATTGTGTTTCCTCGCCCAAAGCTATCTTGGACTAAAGAGTCTAACAAGTGATTGTGGCCTCTTGTTTATAACTTCAGCAAATTAATTATAATAAACAAACTGTATTACACTTACAATATTGCATAGATATGGCCTCATCAATGTTCATTTTCCGAATACGATTACTCGTGGCCGAAGCTCAGATATTAATCAATCGACGGAAGTTTCAGAACAAGAAAAAATTACCGTTTCGAATCCGCATCCGACAGCCTTTACCTTATAAATAAATAAATAAAAATAACATGTTTGTGTTTATGACAAACTCATTGTCTTTTTCAGTCCCACAAAATGTTCCCCATTTCTAATTAATTTACGCTTTCTCTAACATATATTTAAACTTATGGTTCTGTCGATTTTCTCTGCTTTTTAAAATTTCTTATTCTCAATTGACTAAAGCACGCATTCGTTATTTATTGTAAAATTCATGTTGATAGGGTTAAATACGTTATCAGGCAAAATTTGATGTCCTAATCAACACGAATTTCACAAATTTATTTATATTCTCAGTACTGAGTCTCCTTCTTCAGTAAAAGTTCTGTTGTTATTCTTAAACTTGTTTTAAAGGGATGGTTTCAAATTTTGCCACAAGACCAGTAATTTTGGAGGAGAGGCTAAGTTGAGTGCATCGACCCCAGTGCTCAACTGGTATTTATTTTATCGACCTCGAAGGATGAAAGGCAAAGTCGACCCCGACAGGATTTGAACTCATAACGTAAAGACGGACGAAATGACGGTAAGCACTTGTTTTAAAATAATAGCTTCAGTTTATATTTACAACTTAATCAGTTAATATCAATTCAGCTGAAGATAGTAATCTATCAGGTCTGGTCAAAGAAAACACCATAACATACAAACAGCGCTAAAAAAAAGAACTTCAAACATTAGCTTGCGTGTTAAACGGCGAGCAGCCAGGTGAGACGAAGAGTTACTGAGCTTCACTGAAGCTTTACTAAACAATGTTCACAGAAGGTTTTTCTGGAACAAATTGCTTTATTGTTTATTCAATGAAGCAAGAAAGATCTGATACACCAGATCTTACTTACACCACCATATATAAATATTATATAGACAATTGTAGTAAATTACTTTTTTAATATATTTGTTGTTCCAGTCGTTGCTATATTCATGTTTTATGTATTTGTCCAGGTTTTTAAAATCAGTAAGATATACATTAACGATCATTCAATGTCTCGCATGACTGGTATCTCACAGAGCCTTTGTCAGGAGCAATTGGCTCTAGACGAAATCAAGGTAATAACTCAGGCTGAACATAAGATTTTATGGGATAGAAAATTACAATTTCATACTGTTATTGCTTACTTCTATGGCGGCGAGCTGGTAGAAACATTAGCAAAAAGGCGGCGAGCTGGCAGAAACGTTAGCACGCCAGGCAAAATGCTTAGCGATATTTCGTCTGCCGTTACGTTCTGGGGGACGGGGTCGACTTTGCCTCTCATCCTTTCGGGGTCGATAAATTAAGTTCCAGTTGCCTACTGGGGTCGATCTAATTGACTGGCCCCGTCCCCCAAAATTTCGAGCCTTGTGCCTAGAGCAGAAAAGTATATTGTTTATTTCTCTTTATCATGTATCATGGACAAATTTGCGCAGCCTCGGTAGACTCCGAAAACATCTTTCAATAGGAACAAAACAAACTATTCTTTTTTCAACAGTATATATCTAGACCGCGAAGGCGCGTATTTTAGTGGTTAGAGTATTTAGCTCACGATCACGAGTTCGATTCCCGACGGCACCTTGTGCCCATGAGCAAGACACTTTATTTCCCGTTGCTCCAGTCCACACAGCTGGCAAAAATGAGTAGTACCTGTAATTGAATCACGCTGTGTCACGCTGAATCTTTCTGAGAACTACGTTAAGGGTACTCGTGTCGGTGAAGTGCTAGACCATTTGTACGTTAATTTCACGAGCAGGCTATGCCGTTGATCGGATCAACTGGAACCCTCGTCGTCGTAATTGACGGAGTGTCAGTTTCATATTAACAACACACAGATAAACTTCAAGTCGTTCAAATTCTAGGACTTACAATCTCCCATGAGCTTACAAAACACATTTGCAAATATATTATTTTTCGTGTATAACTTAGTCATAGGAAGAAACACCAACGCTTATGAACATTTCACAGATTCTATGAGATTGTGAGGAGGGTTAGAATTTGCGAAAATGACCTTCGTTTTGGGACCAGCTTGGCCTTGATTAAAAAAACAAAAAAAAACTTGACCAAGACAAGCATTAAAGTATAGCTCATATATCTAGGACAATGTTACTGCTAACACACACAAACATTCTAGACTGCATCAAAAGAATGTCATTTAATTGATTGCCTATGAGTCAGTCACTATCGCACTCTAGCTATTTTCATCCTGTGGCTATTCCTATCATTTTCCAGCGCTCACTTCAAGCTCTCACCAGTTTAGGAGGGCTTACAAAGCTGGGAGACATAACCCACCCTCCTCTAAATAACTATATCTGCTTGTGCACACACACACACACACACACACACAGACAGAGGAGTGGCTGTGTGGTAAGTAGCTTGCTTATCAATCACATGGTTCCGGGTTCACTCCCATTGCGTGGCACCTTGGGCAAGTGTCTTCTTCTATAACCTCGGGTCGACCAAAGCCTTGTGAGTGGATTTGGTAGACGGAAACTGAATGAAGCACGTCGTATACACACACACACACACACACACACACACACATACACACACATATGTGTGTGTGTTTGTCCTCCTACCATTACTTGACAACCAATGCCGGTGTGTTTACGTTCCCGTAACTTGGCGGTTCGGTAAAAGAGACCGACAGAATAAGTACTAGACTTACAAAGAATAAATCCTGGGGTCGATCTGTGCTCCAGCATGGCTGCAGTCAAATGACTGAAACAAATAAAAGAAAAAATATGTATATAAGTGTGTGTATACGTGTGTGTGTGTGTGTGTGTGTGTGTGCATATATATATATATATAATATATATATATATATATATTATATATATATATATATATATATATATATATAATACATAAGATTATAATCCAAGCTGTGTCCTCTTGAAGCAAATTTACTTATTCCAGTACCCCACAATTGTATGTAGAGATTATAATTGTGTGAAACATGCATGAGACTTGAAAAATACTGGAAAATATTTTTTGCAGAGTTATTACATATCAAAACAGGAGATTGGAAAAATTTTGGTATTATTTACTCACTATTACACGTGTTTCATTTGCTCACAGGAGGTACAAAATTGTACATGTAGGAGAAGCATAAAATATCTTCTTTCAGAAATTTTACAGACAGAGAATCAAATAGTATTATTTAGAAACACACACACACACACGTACGTACTTATGTATGTATGTATGTATGTATGTATGTATGCATGCATGCATGCATGCATGCATGCATGCATGTGTATGTATATATAGTCCAATCTTTCATAAACTGCTGGATATGTTTTATAAACGACCAGCGTTTTGTTAGCTTATTTTGGCGAGCAGACACCACGAAATCCCACCATTGTTATATAATTCAAATCTAGAGAAAGCACTGCTAAGTCTCATGAGGGTATTCTCTCAGAAGTCAGTATATACGGACAAATGAATTAATTTTACATAAAGATTTGTAATTAGTCATGCTCTAAAATGATAGTAGATACGAAGTGGAATAGAGAAATCATTGAAGCCCAGAAAAAAAAATGCACGAGAACAGTGACGAAATATTTGAGATAAGTGGTGGGGATATGGCGGATGAAGGAACAGAGAAAATCATTGGAAGAAAAAAAAGAAAAAAGTGGGGCAATTTGGAAAGGAAGAAGAAAAATGCCAAGAGAGAGAGTGAGGGAGGAGGAGAGGATGGGGAGAGAGGTGGGGAGGGGAATATAGGAAACAAAGGAATAGAGGGAAAGACGAGAGAGAGAGAACAAAGAAAAGAATTAGGCGCTGAATAAAGTAGTTGAATAACATGGGTTGGAAATTTTGTCTTTGTTTTTCATTAAACTGCTATTGTTATGTTTCCCCCCTTCTTTTCGTAGCACAAGCTGCAGTTCTTAGAATATGGTTTTTATTTTAAAAGCCTGTACTTTTATTAAAACTGTCTAGACTCTCTCCTCCCTGATGAAGCTGATGTTTATCATTGAATGGAGGCAGACGATAAAAAAATACGAAGGAAGCCTTCGTATTTTTTTATCGTCTGCCTCCATTTCATTGCATAATTTTTTTTCTTTTCTCTTCCTAATTTTATTTTTCTCATTATTTGCCAAGAATTTCATTCAACTTTTTTTTTACTATTCTTTTCAGCGGGAAAGCAATCATAAAAAAAAGTCAATGTGAAAATTGTTCGTCGGAGAAATTATGAACTTCAACGAACATTTCCTATTTGCATTTCAATCACTTTATTGTATATTAGAAAAATCTACAAGATGCAGAAATAGTATGGAAGAGTAGATTTCCAAGCGGAATTTCTTCAGGCGAACCCTTAAGTCTGTTACTGAAAAAAAAAAGTTGTCTCTGAGGTATGCCAGAACAAAATAAAGAAATAGGAAGCTGAAATAATAATTAAAAAATTATGTAAGCATGAGAAATAATAAAATATTCAGCTCACTTCAAGAAATTGTCTTTTCCTTCATAGATTTTATCATATTTTTATTCTGCATTTTTAGTTTCACAACAAAATAAACTGAAGCAGAAAAGTTCAAATAGAAAGACGTGGCTTATGTCGCAGCTGTCTTGCTTCTGAATTTCTTTATTTGCTTATAGGGGCATACATAGAAAAGACAGAATAGGGTAGGGATAAAACAAGAACAGTCTTACACAGGGCTGGGGTTACAATCATGATAAACTGGAATAAATCGAGATGATAAATCGAACATTAAATCGAGAAATGGAAATGCGAATAAAAATACAATGGTTAAAAATAGAGTTCTTGGGTTTTATTTAACCCGACGGTTTTTCCCTTTTTTTCTTTATCCTTCGTTCTTTTTTTCGCCTTGACCGGCTACACTTGCACGGCCCCATTCGCTGTCAGCTTCCTTACAATAGTTATCCGTCAATTTTCGAACACACTTTGAGGCAGGCACCTTTTCTCCAGACAGATCTTTCTTAACAGATCTTAGTCGAAATGACTTACCAACCCGTGTCCGGAGATGAAATAGCCTGTCTCAATTCCTTTTGCACGTGTCATCCTTACTGTATCTTTCAGTATGGCTACTACGCAGACAAAAGATGCCTTCCTTTCCTTGTTAAAGGAAAAAGGCGGTGCGATCTTAATCAAGGACTCAGTCGAGGGTCGTACTCTTTCCGCATCCGACATCAGTTGTTCGACATAGGTTAGCAATTCCCTCAGCTCTTCACAATGTACGAAGGCGTGCGCGACAGTTTCACTGACGCGCCCGCACCTCGGGCATGTGGGAGAGGTGTCAAACTCGTGTCTCGACAACTTCTCTGGAACCGGCAAGGCTGATCGATAGCACAACCAAGCCAGGGATTTCTAGAAGTTATCCAGATACCTCGGCCCGAATGTCCTTCCTAACAGGCTGGTGAGTTGTTCCTCATCGAAGCCTAGAGTCTTCCCTAGGACGTCGTCGGACTCATACTCTGCCAACCCTCTATAAAAATCCACAGTGGTAACCTCGCTGCCGGTATTGCCCACCCGAGAGAAATGAGTGAGTGCTTCTCTGCACTCCTTCCGCCATTCTCCCATTCTATCCATGTGCCTACGTCCCACAGGGCCGTCAATTGTAGAAAAAGGAGCTTGACATGCGGTGACCATACCTGTTCACTATCAATTCTGTGTGGCCTGGGGTCGTCGAGGAAACAACTCTGCTTCTGCTTCAGGCCAGGCCACGTGCATTCAAGCAACCTATACGTAGTGTAGCCATGTCAAAAACTAAAAATGAAGGAAAGTCGAGATTACCTGCTCTTTTATCTTTCGAGGGGGATTGTTCTCAGTACTACTGAGACCTGTTCTCCCCCCCCCCCCACTTCCTCCATTCCAGGCTTGGTTCTACAGGCGGGTTAAACACTTTCGGGAGTTCTTTAAGTTCCGCGATTTCTTTAGGGTTCCTTCCCTTTAGTTCCACGTACAACTTTCAGGAAATTCTCCGGATTGTAACAGGACTTCTGCTGTTGCTTTTAATTTACAATGAAGTTTGTTAGTGGGGTTTAATAACCCCTTCTAGATATTTGTTGCTGATTTTGAATGCCACTATAGTGGTGTTCGTTTTTTCAGGGACATACCTTTATATATATATATATATATATATATATATATATATATATATATATATATATATATATATATATATATATATATATATATATAATTAAATGTGTAGTATATAAACAAGCAAACATATATTAAATACACAGGCGGACAGAAAACACAGAAGGTCACCAACTCCACATCAGTTATCGGCCAGAGAGACAAACGCAATTTCGGTCATTATCAATATATATATATATGTTTGTATGCATGCATTTACTACAGTCGTCACTCGCAATGGTGTTTTAGGTTCCTATATTGTGGCGAGCTTACATGAACGCTCTCTCCTATCCCTGACCTTGCGAAACTTACAGGATTTGACAGCTGAATGGAAAGAAGGCTACTCCAGTCGGTAGGATGGGACTCATTTTAAGATGAGTAGACTGGAGTAACGTGAAATGAAATGCCTTGCTCATGGACGCAACGGTCCAGGTATCGAACCCATAAACTTGTGATCGATATGCTCAAGTACATACTGACAAACATAGTTGGATAGATGATTCGATGGACGTGTGCATATATGTGTGTGTATGCTAAAGGCTCTGCATCCTTTATATATTATTCATAACGATGTATTAAGTAAAAATGTCAATATAGCAATTCCCCACCTCTCCCATGGCATTCACCATTACTTTAATTTTCTTATGGTTACTGAACAATATGGTTATTGTAAATGGAAACGTGCTATCGCATGTATATCATGAGGCTGTCATTTCCAAAAGTTGCTGTCGCTAAATATTTCTTTATCCAATATCCATTGTTATCAGAGATGTTAGATAATTTCTACTAGCTTCGGATGAGGATTTCCTTTGTTTTTTCCTTCTTAGTCAACTTATTGAACAACGGATTACCTACCTACCTACCTACCTACCTACCTACCTACCTACCTACATTCCTACCTACCTACCTAACCACCTACCTACCTAACTAACTACCTACCTACCTACCTACCTAACTACCTACCTGCATACATAATACATACATACATATCTATACATACATGTATGTATGTATGTGTGTGTGTATGTGGGTGTGTGTAACATATATCTATATACATATAAATGTATATGTGTGTGTATATATACATATATACATATACACACATACATGCATGCATACATACATGCACACATACATGCATACATACATGCATATACACATACATGCATACATATACACACATACATATAGCCTCTGATGAAATACCCAATTAACCAGTTTCAATACGAACATTTTAGATTAATGTAATTTAATTTCTCTAATTGAATTAATTGGCTATGGAAACGGCTGTAGGGATAAGAATTTCATCTATATCTATATCTATAAAAGGCAGGATGTGTGTGTGTGTGTGAGTATGTGTGTGTGTGTGAGTGTGTGTGTGTACGTGAATGTAATTTATGCACGTCCACAAATTAGCACGCATGTCGCTCCAGTGTTAGGAGGACATTGGTCACGACCATGGCCGTGTTTTTGTCAACTTATTTTTCCCGACGCACCAGCGGATAGCGGTAAAAATCGATTTTCAACCATGACTTTTACCAATTTCCACGACGGTGAAATCCGTAAGTTTGCTAACATGAGTTAAGTCCCCTGTCTAACAATGGTGCAAAAGAAAAACAAAAGGTAAATGTTTAGATTAACACCCGCACGATTTTCACTAAGAAAAAAAAAAACTCGGAGTTTTTGCGTGGAATCAAGTACCCTGACCTCCTAATATGCTACAAATCCCTTATTTTAGTTCGTAAAAAAGTGGGTATGGCGAGGACGAAAAATTATATCAGCGGAGAACGTTTGCACTCTAGCAATTAACCGTTCATTCTATATTGTTTGTACAAAATGAAGTGCAAGATGTTCAGCATTTACTTTTTTCTAGACCTTACTACTCTGAAACAGAATAGCTTCAATGCAAGCTTTGAACAGTAGCAGCTTAATTTCATCGAAGTAAAAGTGATGAAAATAAAGTAATTTCCAAATGAAGCAATTTTCAAAAAGTGACTCTAAAAATTAAATGAATTAGGAAAAGGTGGGTAGTAGAGAGTACCAAGTCGACTGTTGACTTAGCAAATACTATATCAATTGCATTCTCGTTCGATTGCTTTAAGTAGTTTGATAAAATTGACTTCAGCTGAGAAGGAAATTAAAGAAAAGGTATAAAATCACCGCATGTTACGACATAAAGGTTATGTTACCGGCTTGGCTTTTGTTAAGTGTATCTCTTAACATCTGTAGACACTCTTCTGAGATTAAATTCAATGTAACTGTTATCAGTGAGCTGTTTTGTGCACACAGTTTTGACTATGACTTATTTGAATAAAGTAAGATCTAAGCAGATCTTTATCAAGATAATTTGTTTATCGACTTCACGCTATTCTCTCTGGGATCCTACTCCCCAAGTTGCTTTAGAGCAGGACTAAATACATATCCTTATGGAAAATTAATTAACAAGCTTTTGTGTAGTAATTTAAGGCAAGCTTGACTGGTGAAATTTCGTGGTACCCTCTCCAGTTCTCCATGGTTCAATTATAACTCAAGACGGGAATTGAATCTGGCATTCATTATTGTTTACAAACGATAGTCTGTGTTTACTCATGACACTTTTACTCTACTTGGATGGTTAGACTACGAAGAGAAGTTCATGGGGTACAAACCATCCGTAATCCTGCATGCTCATCGATAATGATTTAAAAAACCTGGAGAAATACAAAAGAATGAAGTTCAGTAACAGCTGGGACAACAAATAAATCAACAATACATACAAAACCAGTCAAAATTGTTCATATTATATATGACAAGGTAGATAAGCACTAAATTAAATACCTCACCTGTTAAGGATAATGGGCATTGAATAAAAAATAAAGCAATTCGTTCCGGAAACACTCCTGTAAATATTGTTTAGTAAAGCTTCAGCGAATCTCAATAGCTCTTCGTCTCACCTGACTGCTCACCATCTAACACGCAAACTATCGTTTCAACGCTGTTTACATGTCATAGTCTTTTCTCTTCTTTCACCTGACTCGTAATAGATCGCTGTCTTCAGTGAAGTGGATATAAACCAATTAAGTAGTAAATATGTATTTCGGGTAATGGGGAATGGGACATCAAAAGGCAAATAAAATCGAAAGGACAATTAGATAAAATATGGTGTAACGGATAGAGACTAATGATTGGAATTAGCTTGGGATGAAGAAAGTCAACTTTTTTGTGGGACTGAAAAAGACTACCAGTTTGTCATAAGCATACAGATGTCTATTTTGAAGGCAAGTGCTGTCTGATGCTGATGTCAAATGTAATTTTCTGTGCCTTTGTATACTTCTGTAAATGGTGATTTCAAGCAATTTCTAATAATTATTTAGACAATGTGCAGTTACGAAAACTTCAATGCAAGTTTTATCAAATGCTCTTTGTCCTTTTTCCTCTGGATGCAACGGACTCTCGCGAAGTCGTGGAATATTAGTTTTGTAGGTTAATTAGTGCTCTCTCTCTCTCTCTCTCTCTCTCTCTCTTACATTGGATTCGCTCCCAGGATTTCGCAACAGCCTTACTATTGATTGAATTCCATTAAGGTGAAGAATTTGAACTCATAACGCATCTCGTAAGGACCAGAACCTATACCCCAATGCACCTCGTCTAAAGTTCTAAAATTTCCACCAGTCTACCGCTCTAGATTACCACTTTATCAATCCCTAAAGAATGAATTCAAAGTGGAAAGCTCTGGAACTAGCACCATAAAATATTCTCTCAGGTGCTCTAATGACCCCGCCAAGTGGCCTCTTTTTCAACTCAAATTAATGAAACTGAGATGTTGGTTTCGTTCATAAACTAAAATCGTGGGAAAGAAAAATCGAAAAGAAGATTCAAATTAAACTAGAAATTAAAACCGAACTTGAAATGAAATTCAATAAAAATTCATTAAAAAAATTAAATATTTGGTTTCAAATGCGAATTTCAGTTTCAGATTCTTCCCTAGAATTAGTTTTATAGAAACGAAATTTGAACAGCCGCTGCCAGATAATAATGGTACAAGGCCAATAAGTTTCAGGATATATGTTAGTCAATGCCATTTACTCTATTACTTGACTGATACTTTATGTTATCGATCCGGAGGGATGAAAGGAAAAGTTGATATCCGCCATGTTTGGACTCGACACGTAAAGAGCAATTTTTTTTCCGACGCTTTAACTTTTCTATCAGTCTACTGCTCTCACATCTAAACAATGGTATTCAATTTGGTAGAATGTCAACAGTTTTAAGAAGAAGGGGTTAATCAATGTCAGTGCTTGGTTGGTACTTTACGATCCTGAGTAGCGAAATGCAGAGATAACCTCGAGGGAATTTGAACGCAGAACGTCGGGAGGAGGAAGAAACACTGCAGATTATTTTTTCCGACGCTCTAACGATTCCACCTGCTCGCCGCCTTCTCATTCTCAAATAATTAACACAACAGAAAATTACTCTCATTACTACACACACACTCACACATACACACACACATACATGCATACAGAGCACATACACATTATGTACACGCACAAATGACAGTAACATGAGCTGAAATTTTATTCCAGAATAGAATCTATTTATTCTATATTTATTTAAAATTGTTTGAAAATTGGTGAAATCTTCCTTCTTTCCAACGAACCAATAATCTGATTTATGTGTTCACTGAATACGTAATTCACTATTAACTACTGTTATATGTAGTATTTAATACCATTACCTTTGACTGTATGTAGCCTTGAAAAGGCTAGCTCACTGTCAAAACGATTTATAGTTTAAATGTCTAGACACGCATTTATTTATTTTAAGTAGGTTTGCCAGCAACAGCGGCGAGTTAATACACTAACCAACTTAAATCAAGTTAAGCTAGCATCTAGTGTGTTCTTGAGTTGCTAAGGGTGTGAACAAATTATTTACTTATCGACAAGGAGCTTGTTTCATTAAAACTCATGATGACTAAAGACAAAATTGAGAAGTACTTACCAAATATCAGATAGTATTTTTAATGACAATTGGATTGATAACCAGTTAATTATCTAAACTTTCTTTAACATTTTGTCTAAAATGTCTTTTGGTTCACTCTTTATTATAAACTAAAATTTAAGTAGACTTTTGCTTCCATAAAGATCAGAAATTTAGGCGAGGAGTCAGACGATATCAACAATCCAAGTACTTGACTGGTACATTATCCACTCCAGAGTGATGAAAAGCAAAATTTATCTTGACAAGATTTGAACTCAAAACGTAAAGCGCTAGATCAAAATATAGTTTAATTTAACCGACCCGCCAATTCAGCCAATCGGCCGGCTAAGCGGAAGGAAGCATAATAAATGAAAGTTAAGTTTATTTCTATCTCGATGTAAAGGTATGTCTAAATCTTTCATTAGAGAACGATATTAGGTTGCAGGGCTGACCTTAGGGTTGTTGGTGCCCTGGACACAGCTAGAAGGCGGTATTTTTCATCGTGTTGTAGGCTAATGCTGTCGGCAATATGTGTTTTCTGTGGGGCCCGAGGGCAGCAAACAGAAGGACCGCCCCGGCCGGCACACACTTTAGCTACGCTAGTGCCTGGACATTCTGTATTTCGGGGCCCTTACATTTAATCATTCGTTGACATGGAATAGAACCAACCCGCAAATGTGGATATAAAGTGTTTATCTATATATGGAATTGATGCATAAATTTATCCACGGTAGTTAAGACCTCAATTAATGACACACCGTTGGACTTTAATACGCTGTTACAATGTAGTAAATCATGGAGGAACAATACACACACACACACACACACACACATATATATATATATATATATATATAATCAGCTAAAACGATCACCGAGAGCAGCTTATTTTAGAGTAAAACACAGAAAAGCTTAATGATGTTTTATGCCAATGAAACAGCTGTTGAGCATAAATTATGAACTGTATGTGCAGTTTATTCTTTTCTGTTTTTTCTATTCTCCATATAAAGAGTTTATATATATATTGCTTTTAGATCAACATAAACACAAACGAAATAGTATTCCATTTTCATGTTCAAAATTATAAACATTATATTAACGATAGTAAAAGTTTTTTAAAATAAAATTATAAAACTTATTAACAGAAGAAATAGAGTCAGCAAAAATGTATTCACAAGTGCGAAACTTATTTTTCTACATATATCCATGGAGAAGGGGTATAGAACATTGCTAGCTTCACTGTTGTCAATTATTCAATCATCTGTGTATTTTTATTTGTTTCAGTCATTTAGCAGGGACCATGCTGCAGCACCGCCCTGAAGGATTTAGTCGAACAAATCAACTCCAGTACTCATTAAAAAAAATTCTGGTATTTATTCTATGAGCATCTTTTGCTGAACCGCTATGTTTGTTTACGGGGACGTAAACAAAATCCACATCGGTTCTCAAGCGGAGAAAGGGGATAACCCCCCCACACACACACACGCACAAATATACGCGCACACCACATACACACGCACGCATACACCACAGGATTCCACACAGTTTCCATCTACCAAATTCACTCGCAAGGCATTGGTCGGTGGGACTGAACGTGAAATCATGTGGTCCATCATATAAATTCACGAAATTCAGTGAATAATTGATCGCTTTATGTTCATAGATGGCATTTTGTATTGTACCTAATCCAACATATGAAGTCCGACCATCCGAAATCATTTTATGTAAACCTCGTAGAATCCATTATATCACAAAGCGTTCAAAGAGTTCGTACCGACAACCAACAACACCAATCAGGCAGTAATTGCTTGTTTCACGTTCAACTGAACCACCAATCATTGCTCTCTTTTGTCACTTTTATCTCTGATATTTTCGATTCATGTATATTGATTCATTGATCTCCACTTTTATTGGATATCTTACGTCATGTAATCTATCTTTGATTCTTATCGAGTTCGCAGGGTGGTGGGGAAAACGAATAGTGAGATCACAGTGTTTGTGAATGTTCCTTTCTTAGTCCCTTCAGTGTAGCTGATTCAGAGAGAGAGGAAGAGAGAGAGAAAGAGAGAGAGAGAGAGAGAGAGAGAGAGAGAGAGAGAGACAATATTGCCTGTACTAGACTGGTATTTTTCTATCGTCCCCGGATGGATGAAGAGTTCGGCGAGATTTGAACTGAAACAGCTGAAATAAATAGCACAAATTCTGTCAGATGTTCTAACGATTCTCACTGTTCGCCTCTTTGAAAATTCAAAGTAATGACTCTACAAGGTTCAAACTCAGACCCAATTCCCGGCCTTTTTTAATTTACTCAACCACTGTGAACTTTTCTCCAGGTGCTGCTTGCAGCTGCACCAACAAGCTACTTGCTAATTATGTCAGTAAGAGAGTGTCTAAAGTATTAGACTGAAATAAGTTGAATAAGTGTTGGTAGATTATGAACCGTTAAGTAGGAGATTAAATCGTAGGTTATTTTGTGATGTTTGTTACTGTATATATTCATTATATGGAAGAGATGAACAGCGCCAGCTGAAGGTTCCGTCAATTCAAGTATTCGCCCGGGCTGCCATGTGTTAGGGACGTTACATTATGCTTGTGATCTTTCAAACACAAAGGGAAAATTCGAAAATAAAAATAAAAAATGAATATAAAATGTGAAAATCTTCGAATGGAGTGAGACTTATTTTAAAATGTTGCAAATGTGAGGTCATGGCTGAACAAAACATTGCAAAAGAATTATTTCCAGATGTAAAGCTTCCTACTGTTAAATTCATCAATAGCAATAAGCCATAGGATGTCATATTAAATCTGTGAGTTGCATCATGTGACATCAATAGTTGTGGCCTGAGGAGAAAAAAGCTTTAGTTTATTCTAAAGTATAATAAAGATATATTTACGGTCGTCCATGATATTAGATAAATTAAACTCTTCAGTAATTTTCTCAATAGAAAGTGACAACGTAAAAGAGAGTGATGTAGAAAGTGCTCTGAGTACATTGCCGATCTAAAGTCGCCGACAAAAAAGAAGACAAACAAATATTAGGATAATTTATGTTTTTTCCCGCCACATCTGTTCATTTATTCATATTCTTTAATTTGGAGAAATTGTGTAATATCCAACGGCTTGTCTTAGAACTTTCTTTCATCCATCTTATCTTCCGCTCAGAGTTTGTCATAAAATATGTCGTGATCATTGTCTCTAATCTAAATACAACCTCCCCCTCTCTCCCTCTCTCTCTGTTTCTTCCTCTCTCTCCTCCGCCTTTACTCTCCTCCACATCCCTCAGTCCTCTTCCCTCTCTCTTTCTCCCCTTTTCTCTCTCTCATTCCTTTTCTCACCCCCTTTATCTCTTCTCGTTTTTCCCCATCCCCATCTTTCTTCCCCTCTCTCTCTGCCCCTCCGTCTCTCTCTGCCCCCCCCCGTCTCTCTCTGCCCCCAGTCTCTCTCTGCTCCCAGTCTCTCTCCTTGCTATATTAACGAAAAGATTTGAAACTTTCGTGCTGAATTTGAATCGTTCTCTTTAGTTTATAAATTTAATTGCAGTCATTCCTCTTTGTGAAAATTTTTTTTAAGAAGCGACAAAATTCCGCTTGTCCCAGTCGCCAGTCAATCCTTTGGCCAGATCTGGCGGTGTACTTCAGTTCAAATATCTGCTCACTTATAAAGGAAAAATATGTTGTTATTTGAGGACATGATATAAAAACAAAAATATTTATAATGAGTTCTGCAAAGCTCAGACTGAGCTAGGAATTTCTGATGTAGCAAAAAGGCGGGCTATAGATTCCATTCCTGAAGCAGCAGAGAAGGTTTCTTGGGGGCAGACTGGTTGTTTGCTGCTAAGATGCAAGATGGGACTTGATCAACCCTGACTGGATCAACTGAGCGAGGGGATCTGAAGTTGTAAGACTGGAAACCTCTTAAGACTCCAGAAACATCACTGATGGTGTCTTCCAGAGCATCCATGAGATGTATCTTGAAAGTAATAAACTGGAAGAAGCATTGTGTACTTCTTTATTATTTTAATATGCTTTACGATGGTAAAATAGGAATTAACGACAATTTTATTCCACTGATGTGAAACATCAGCTACTTCAATCTTACAAGCCCATTATCGAAATGATCGATCTGCTAGAAATAGCAACAAAATCTTCTTGTAACTACCTCCTTCGTCTTAAAACTGAAGGATAAATTTTATAATGTAGCAGTATATATAAATACACAATTCGTTTATTCATTTACTAGTTTCAATCGTTGGACTGCGACCATGCTGGGGCACCGTCAAGGGCTTTTAAGTTGATCACATCAATCTCACTGCCTCTTCAGTTTCGTATTTATTTTTTCGATTTCTACTTAACAAAAGGTTAAGTTACTGTTTTTGACATAAAAAGGATATAATACCGGTAATGCTAAACATAGATGCTCCCTCTCTCCCCTCTCTCTCTCTCTCTCACACACACACACACACAATTTTGAAAAGTTTCCATCTAAGTTATTGGTCACTCTACGGCTTTAGTAGAAGAATTGCATAATGGTCCACGTTGTGGGATCGAACCCGGAACCACATGGTTGGAAGCGAATGGTCTATAGGGGTAAACATTTGGATCAAACCCCCAGTTCCCTCCCCACTCATGTTTTTTACTGTAGTCATTTCTATGAATTATTTCCATTTCCAAGAAATCACAGATTAAGCAATTACTCTATGATTAAGCTACTGCTGAAACGAAGAAACCATAACCTCACAATCACAAATTTAATCGTAAAATAAACAATTTCTTTATCTTTAACAGTGTTTAATTAAAAAAACACACACAAAAATTTCCGCTCAGATACAAAATATTTAACGGTGAAAAGACTGCTGGAATTACAATTTATATTTGTCTGGTTTAACAACAGCGATGAGGAGAAAAGCTTTGAGCAGAAAGAAATGCATACATGAGTATTGCAGTCATGTATAATTCAGATGAGACAAAAGTTGTGAGAAGCTGATGATAATGAACAGATGAGAGGTATGAACTGAGGAAATGTATGAAGTAATGACACAGTTGCTACCAATGTTAAATATTTTAAAAGTTCATGTATAACACATCAGTATGAATATTAGGCATCTCAATTTCAGGGGCTAAACTTTCTTTAAAATTCCACAGTGCTCTGTATAGCAAGCAGTGTTGCATTACTGCTACAAGAGTGTAAATCATCTAAGACAATAGCACAATATATTAGTTTTACTTTTAACCATTTCTTTTTATACGAGCTGGTAGAGTCGTTAACATGCTGGATAAAATCCGTAGCGTTATTTCATTCGTCTTTACGTTCTGAGTTCGAATTCCGCTGAGGTCAACTTTGCCTACCATCCTTTCGGAGTTGATAGAATAAGCACTAGTTGAGAACTGGGGTCGATGTAATAGACTTACTCACGCCCCCGAAATTCCTAGGCTTGTGCCAAAATTTGAAACCAATGTCTCATTTTATATAAAACATATACATAAAAGAATGATCCAAAAATATAAAACTTTATTACATTATTTCTTTTATTATTATAAGGCGGCGAGCTGGCAGAAACGTTAGCACGTCGGGCGAAATGCTTAGCGGTATTTCGTCTGCCGTTACGTTGTGAGTTCAAATTCCGCTGAGGTCGACTTTGCCTTTCATCCTTTCGGGGTCGATAAATTAAGTACCAATAACGCACTGGGGTCGATGTAATCGATTTAATCCCTTTGTCTGTCCTTGTTTGTCTCCTCTATGTTTAGCCCCTTGTGGGTAATAAAGAAATATATTTCTTTTATTATTATTAAAATTGGGTGGGGTAAAACTTTGTTGCTTAATAACATGTATTTTATACACCCCTAATTTTAATCTTGATTTTGATGTAAGATTGCATACTATACATGAATTTTTACTGTAATTCTTTTCTCTCGCACAGAATCGTTATGCATGTCACGTCTCCATTCTCTCAATTGTGTTATATCAACAAGGAAGATTGTTGCTTAAGTTACGTGAGTTTAAACAGCCAGAAGACATATAGATATCCATCTTCTACCCATGTGAAGTAAATGGTTGAGTAGAATAATTATCATTACCATCGAATCGTTGATGACTGGATCTCCTGATTCGCTCGAGTCACACTTAAGGCTAATGGATTCTATTTTATATTGGCCTTCCTCTAACTGAATAATTTTCAGTAAACAGTAAAAAGTATACGACTGAATTCGAATAAAGTCGATTATTAGTTAGATAAATCATCTAGAAGATCGGACAATCCTCAAGTTCGGCGATATAATGATATAAACTATGGTTTGAAATCCACTTAAGCAAATTCTGTTACGAAAAACATCTACTCTATCCTAAGAATACATTTGAATAATAATTGCTCTAGATGTCGCCTTACTTTGTTATATACATATATATATTCTTTTCTATTCCAGGCACAAGGCCCTAAATTTTGGGGGAGAGGGCCAGTCGATTAGATTGACCCCAGTACGCAACTGGTACTTAATTTATCGACCTCCCAAATAGATGAAAAGCAAAGTCGACCTCGGCGGAATTTGAACTCACAACGTGACGGTAGACGAAATACCGCTAAGCATTTCGCCCGCCGTGCTAACGTTTCTGCCAGCTCGCCACCTTATATATATATATCTATAACTATAAAAGTGAGTTTGTGAGTGTGTGCGCGCGCGTGCGTATGTTCCTTTGGCATTCCAAAACCGAAATGCAGATTTTGACGTATGGGGTATCAAAAGATTCTGTACTATTTCGGATACCAATTAAACTTTATTTTCATTGACATATTTGCATTACAAAAATTTAAAATTAATATCTTTTACATAAGTCAACTATCGTAAATATCTGCTATCCTACATGTTTTTGGTGACAACGATTTCAGCATTGAAATATTGCGTTTCTAAATCTCTCAGAGATAGCAGCACGATAAAGTGATGTTATGTTGCCAACTTAATGTGGTAGTCCCATGAAAAGGAAGAATGCTACTGCTATTTAGCCCTAGGAAAAGGTGTTTCCTATGGCCAAATAACAGTAACATTCTTCCCTTTCATGGGACTACCACATTAAGTTGGCAAAATAACATCACTTTAATTTCAGCATTTTTCATCACAAAATGACCGAAAAACATGTTTATAAAAAAGAGTTGTTTGCTTCACGCTATTCGCGTGCCGATTGTACCCATAAGAAAGAAACAAATAATACAATGTGGATGTAGGTTATAACACCCGGGCAACGCCGGAATGCATTGCTAGTATGTGTGTATGTGTGTATATATATATATATATATATATATATATATATATAATATATATATATATATATATAATATATATATATATATATATAATATAATATCTATATATATATATATATATATATATATATATATATATATATATATAATATATATTATATTCTATATATATATAATATATATATAATATATATTATATATATATATATATATAATATATATATATATATATATATATATATATATATATATATATATATATATATATATTATATATTATATTTATATATATAATATATATATATATATATATAATATATATATATATATATATAATATATAATATCTAATATATATATATATATATATATATATATATAATAGATATATAATATATATTTATTCTATATATATATAATATATATATAATAGATATTTAATATATATATATATATATATATATATATATAATATATATATATAATATATATATTATATTATATATATCTATATATAATATATAGTTATCCAAACTGAAACACACAGAGAAAACACAACAACACGAGGACGTGAACAAATATAGTATTATTGGACGCTCAGGAAAGAAAGGAAGAAAGAAGGTTTTACGTTCCGAGCGGAGCTCTTCGTCAGAAACATAGGAAAAGGATAGATCCAGAGAAGGGAAGACGGAGGGAAAAAAAATCGCCAACGGTACACACGTAGTCACATTTTATTTTCATTGACATATTTGCATTAAGAAGTTTACTCTGCAATCACGTGGTTTCCATTGTTGTGCTGCCCCTTGGTCATGTGTCTTCAATTATACACCCGGGTCGACGAAAGACTTGCGAGTAAATTTGGTAGATGGACTCTCTCTCTCTCTCTCTCTCTCTCTCTCTCTCTCTTTCACTCTCTCTCTCTCACTTCTCTCCCTATCTTTCTCTCTTTCTCTTTTTCTGTCTCTCTGTTTATTATATCGTTATGATTTCTCGCCTCTATGCTCTTCGACGAAGTCTCTTGTGATATTTGTTCTGCACCGTGTATAATTACTCTTTGTAATTGTCAATGTCAGAAATACAGTAAATTAGTGATTGTTTCGTTGCCTACCGGTAACAAGCGTCGCTGTTGTTTACTAAAGGTGATATAAAATAAACCATACAAGTATTTGTGTGTGTCTGTGTGTGTGTGTGTTAAATGCAAGCTTAATAAATGTCCAAATATTTTGTTATTCAAAGTGTACAAATAATGATCAAATATTGATGTCTTGATTTCAATCGTACCATTTTAAATTTACCAAAACCATCTTACCTATTGTATTATAAGCAAGGGGAAAAATGAATGAAAACAATAAAAAATATCTGACATACTTGATGTTTTCTTTTTGTCTTTTTGCAAGCTTGTTTCCGCCATTATATCTTCTGGAATTTTTTAATTGCCCAACCATATTGGGTTTCTTCCGGCTCCTCAAAAGTGTTACATTACATTTGTCTGTCGACAATTTCTTTATCATAAAATTCATTTTTAAAAAAATCTCACTTCACAGTTTTTTCACTGTTACAAACAGCCACAACTAATGAAGAAGTCTCTGTACAAATAATTCTGAACTTATGATTCCTCTTGACTTTAGGTGACACGTGATGGATTTTTAAAAAATAATCTCGTTGCAATATCATGTTATAAAGATGCTTAACTACAAACATTTATACAAAGACTGTAACATTTGTATACATATGAAGCTCCAATAATAAGTTTATTAAAGAAACTAAAATTTCGATACGCCGGCTAAAAACCTTCTACATTACTGTTTTACATACTTGTTCAACCAGCGAGAAATAGCAACCAAATGGCCCTCAAAACAAGCCTTGGTCTTAAATATATTAATTCTTAAGTAAGACATGATTATGGTTGAAACGCTTTTGAATACAGGTCTGCTGGTAGAGATGCATAATTTCCAATTCAGCTAGGGCTGCCAACCGAAAATTTTAAAAAGCATTATTTCGATAGTTAAAAAGCACTAAAAAGTACTAAATAAAAGTGAAAAGTACAAAAAAAAAAAAAAACCCCAAAAACTAAGCAAAAAAAATCATGGAAATAGACGTAAACATCAAAGTATCTATATTAAAAATGTCAATTCTAGTTAAATTAAATTGAAATTAACATAATTACTTTTATTTTTTAACTCCATAATATTTTTGAAGATATCCGAATCAATTTCTTTTTATGTAGAAGCTGAAGTTTCACATGATTTATAAGTACCCATGGATCCAGTTTTCCTTAACAGTTTGCTAGGTATTTTATAATCATAACCACACTTAGGGCTTCATTTTAAGTCTATATTTGATACTCAAAACTTCTCTTAGTGTTTCTATGCTTAGACAATTACGCTCATTTGGCTGAATATTATCCTCGTTAGCATATGTTTGTGAAATGAGAAGTGTTAAAGCAGACAAATGTTGAAACAGATTTCCTGCTGTCGAATCCCTATACAATCCATACCTTAATCCAGATAAAAACTATTTGAAGCCTGTGTCCATCGGACATTAACAATTGTTTTTCAATAAAAATCAATTTTTGTCAGAAACTCTAAATCTTCATTAAAATGTTTTTCAAGGTCTATAATTCCAGGCTTTATTGGTTTGAGATATTCTGCTACAGTAAAATAACCCATTGATTATAAAGGACGAAAAATATCTGGAAGATACTGTTTAATTTGCTCCGAAACGTTTTCAACAAATTTTATGCATCAGCCTCTTATTCTCTTCGAGCTCAGTAAATCTGTACTCAAACCAAGCAATGGCTTCGGATTTAAATACCCCCCCCACTGAATCATTTTCAATTACTTTCTTTCTGACATTTTAATTATTGAACAGGTTGAATTAATGAACTGCTGAAGATCCTTAAATAATTTAGTGGGATCTTGTGTTTCTGCTTCAATTTTTTGTTAACTCTTTGAACATCAGAAATTATTTGCTTTAAAAAGAGCAGAAAAAACGTAATTCTTCTTGCCACAAATTGTTCCTGCTTGAATTATGGACATAAAATTCTGGTTATGATAAAAAAAAAAGACAAATTAAAAAAACACTGAAATTGTGTTGAAAGTTAACGGATTTTCAACTAAATTTAGTACGAAAAGCACTAAATGGACAATCCTGAGTTCAGCCTGGCGTTAATCAGTATCAACTAAATATGTATCAATACATAATTAAATGTGCCGCGATAGTTCCCACTCTCTCTCTCTCTCTCTCTCTCTCTCTCTCCACACACATACACACACACACACACACACACACACACACACAGGGTTAAACACATCTGTATACTTTCAATTTACATAACATACAAGAGTACGTCACGACAGATATATTATAGGACGAAGCCAACGAGGGTGTCTCTACAAAGTCGCTCGATCTGCCAGAAATAGCAACATAAGCTTCCTTAGAGCACATCGCACCATTTTCTCATAAAAGAAAAAAATGGACTAGTATTTTATCGATCCCAGAAGGACTCGGCTGGATTTGAAACCAAAATGCAGGGTGCCAGAATAAATACCACAAAGACTATCGCTCAACGGTGTAAAAACTTTGCCAATTCACCGACTTTCCGCTGACTGTGAACCTATATTTTATGTCTGCTTGAGTAGACGTAATAAAAATTATCATCATTATGGACAATAATGAATAAATACCATTCCACAAATATCGAGGAAGAGGAACAGTCGATAAAATCAACCTTAGTATTTGACTGCTATTTATTTTATTGGCCTCACAAACATCAAAAGGTAAAGTAATCCCGGAAAGTGATGTAACTAAATACTCATACTTTTTAACTTTGGTGTAGATTCATCTGCTATTTTAATGATAATATTCATTAGTCCCGATTGACTGTTGGTTTATTCTTCCTTAGTCTCATCACTCTATATTACCTCCTCTTCCTTCTTCACTTTATTACCTCCTCCTGCTTCCATTTTTTAAAATCTTCTCTTCCCTCTATACTTTACTTCCTTTTTCTTCCACTATCTCCTCTTCCCTCTACTTTTTGCCTCCCTTTCCCTTAACTTTTTAGCGCCCCTTCCTACCACTCTACACTTTCTTTTCCTCCCACTTATTACCGCCTCTTGCTTCCACTTTTTACCTCCTCCTCCATCCACAAAACATCCTCTTTAATATTGATATATATCTACATTGCTCTATCTAGTTGTCTTCTGTTACCACGGTGAGATCAAATTCCCTTCTGCTTGAATATCAGCACCAAACAAGTACCGGCACTAAACCAGTATAGATTACATTTGCACGTTACCCTACAGTATCAGCTCTCCGCTCTGTTACTAAGGAGATTACATACTTTCAAGAGAACATACACACACAGCGGTATAACCCAACAGAGAACAATACACACATATACAAGATCTGAGCATAAATATGATTGCAAATTTAGAGCACATAAAATGAACGTAATCTTTTAGACACAGATTAGAAAACGTGCACACACACACACACACACACACACACACACACACACACACACACACACACACACACACACTCATACATACAAAGACACACACACAGACAGACAGACAGACACACACACACACACACACAGTCACCCACAAGAACATGTATGTAGCTAAAGCGTGTATATATATCTGTGTGTGTATGTGTGTGCGTATGTGTGTGTGTGTAAATAAATAAGTTGGAAGCAGCAGCTATTCTTTGAGGAATATAGTTTTAAAATGTCACTGTAGTACGCGCCGTAGAGCTGCCGGCATGGCAAGATCATATATACAATTTCGATTCTCCATTAATTCAGTTTGGTGAAACGACTAATACCTTTAACTTGCAATGAATTCATAACAATGATTCCTCACACTGGAACAGGGTCAAACATTTTCAAGAAGTATTTTTGTTGATTTAACTGACCACTTGACAAAAAACTTATTCCATCGATGCTTGAAAGACAAATTAAACTGTTGGAATTTGAACTCAGAAGCCTTAACAAATCACCACAACCTACCAAATTTGTCATCTGCAAGCATATATGTCATGCTTCCTCTTTCCCAACCTTAAAAAAATGTAACCCTTTGTATTTGTTTTTAATAAAAAGTAGATCACTTTTAAATAATTTACAATCAAGCCTTTACAATCTATTGATTATATTTTTCTTGTATCATTTAACCTTTAAACGGTGGACATCACCAATTGATGCTTCATTAAAGAACACCGGACATCATCAATTGATATTTAAAAATTTTTACATGAATACGCCATCATCAAACGAAAGAGAATATTTTACAGCACTTTTCGATAAATAAGTTGTAAATTTTATTGTGTAAGAGACTACCAATTATTGTTTTTGCATTTGCTTAAAGTGAAAATAATAAAAATTACAATTAGGAAAAAGAGATATTTTTTTTACTTTTGCCTGTTTGGCACACACATTCATTCAACCCTTTCCCGTCGTTTAAGGGTTAAACTGTACAAAAACAATCAATGTTTTGTCCACATTTTTAGTGTGCTTCCATCGTTTAATTACCATTTGGTGTAGCTTGTTTCAAAACAACAGCCGGGATAAGTTTCGTACCGTCAGCCATAACAAGCCAAAATTGCGGTGGAGTGGACCTTGTCACCCCACGTAATTTTTACCGAAATTGTATTTTTCCCTTTAACGTCGACTGTCCGAGTTCCAGTCGTATCGAAAAAAAAAGGGGTATCTCGTCGATATTACCGATTGCTTCCAAGGCAAACCCGTGGCTCTTTCGTAGGTTTATTACATACCGATAAAAGGGATCAACTTTGCTCTCTACGTTGGCGGATAATTTCTGAGCGATATGTGTCCTCTGTTTCAGTGTAAGATTGTCGGATTTCATAAACCCCATACACAAGCCAAGGGATGCTTTAAAGTCGGATATACCATTTTCTTTAGACGCTTGGAGAGCCCGCAGTTTAATGAGGTTTCTCGTGACGACAAGTCCATTCTTGCGTAGTTCAGTTACCCAGTCTCTCAAAATAGTCGCCATCTCCTAATTGGGACTCATTCCTTTCCTAATTTTCTTTAACGATTTGATGTCAACGGATTTCATTTTCTCCTCTTTCAAACGCAAATCTCTGACCATTTTCTCTGAGACCCCAAATTCTCTTTCCGCAGCTCGACTCGAATGCAAATTCGCGTATTCAACAACTTCAGCTTGAAAGTGATATCATACGAATTCCTCTTTCTCTTCATGTTAACGAATAACATGGCGTCTAATTAAAGAAAGACAGGTACCGCACAAAAACAAACAAGCATTTAACTCACTTTTCTAAAATTGATTGTTTATATCATACTAATAGAAGTAAAAAAAAAAATATAAAGAAATATCTAAAGGTCGTTTTCCGTGTACTTCTCGGCTTTGGAATTAGCAATTCGGGTTTTTTTTCAGTTATTTCAAGTGTCGGAACTTCAGACGTGGCTTGTACCTAGAAAATACCTGAAGATCTTATTGTAGGATACGCTTAAAAGTCGCACTCACAACTTTAGGTGAAAATTTGAGGGAAAAAAGTGCGACTTATAGCCGAGTATTTATGATAACACACATCTGGAAACCTGTGAAAACTTTGCTAACGCTAAGTCTCACATTCTATGACAATCTTTCATAGCAAACACACATGCAATAGAGCCAAGACTACACCCCAAAGACTAGGTTTTCTTTAGGACCAGAAAATGCTAAAGCATTTAAGAGTTTTTCCCATCGTCAAGGCATAAATATAACCTACCGTAGTGGAGGCGCAATGGCCCAGTGGTTAGGGCAGCGGACTCGCGGTCATAGGATCGCGGTTTCGATTCCCAGACCGGGCGTTGTGAGTGTTTATTGAGCGAAATCACCTAAAGCTCCACGAGGCTCCGGCAGGAGATGGTGGTGATCCCTGCTGTACTCTTTCACCACAACTTTCTCTCACTCTTACTTCCTGTTTCTGTTGTACCTGTATTTCAAAGGGCCGGCCTTGTCACTCTCTGTGTCACGCTGAATATCCCCGAGAACTACGTTAAGGGTACACGTGTCTGTGGAGTGCTCAGCCACTTACACGTTAATTTCACGAGCAGGCTGTTCCGTTGATTTGGATCAACCGGAACCCTCGTCGTCGTAACCGACGGAGTGCTTCCATCCATCCATAACCTACCTTAGAGTAATGTTCACAAATCTGGAATAAAGTAGATGTTATTGCTACATTTTAGATTATACCTAAAAATAAAAGTTATGTGATTACTAAACTTTCACTCATCATACTACAAACATTGTCCACGTGCTATTTCTCTTCTTTTACCGTTACTAAAACTGTTCCAGCAAGATACCTTCCGCTATGATCTTGTTACTCCCATCTTCCTCATCCACACTATACCAACTTTCAAACTTTGTACCAAATATTTCACTCGTGTTTTATTCATTAGAACTGGAATTCTCTTGAATTCTCTATCAGCTCATATTTTCCCTACATTCATCAACCTGCAGATGTTCAAGTTAAAGATCAACTACATTCACCTCACCAGTGTGAAATCTATAAAAGCAGTGAGTACTGACTTTCTCAGATTGTCCTATCTACCAAACATGTTAAAGCAGATTATTTGTATCCAAGCAATAATTATCTTCTGTATCGTCCGACGAGATTTAGCAGATTAAGACGCCTCCAGCTATTCAATCGTTCTCCTACCACCTTATCTGGCTGTTCATAACAACTAGTCTATAAGCATACATTTTTATCTATTTATGTTTATTTAAATTCGATGGTTTCAGTGCAGATAGATAATATTGAGACAAAATGGCCAAATGGTAAAGTATCTGATGGTCAGCTCAGTTGGGATCTTTTCCATTACTGAGTAGGGTAATTGTCTTTAGCTTAGGAGGACGAATAAAATTACCGTCCATAACTTTCTCGTGTATGTTTCTGATATTCATTTAACGTTAAAAGAAATCGAAGTACAAGCACTTATTGTCTATTGTGCTTCATGGATGGATTAACTTAATATCTTCTAACAGAGCTCTTTATCCCTTATATATAAAATCTACAAGAACTGATAGAATGTCGATATCCAAGCGAAGAGTTCATAGTCTGTATATCATTACTAATACTTTGTTCTGTCTACGGTCAAGACTCACAAATCTCGTTTATAATTTATAAATAGAAAATCTAAAGTTTGAAGTGCTTATGAACGCAGTGCTTGCAGAAATGTTAATGGTTTACTGCATTAAGGTTCATTCTAAGCAGAAACCCATCGGTCCAAATTTCATCGTTACGGAGTTAACAAAATATAAATCAGTTAAATACTAGGATCGAATCAACGAACCAAATCCTCTCTTCTACAAAAAGGAACTTAGTGTCAACCTACTTGAAGTTTTATGGATATTTAAATAGTGATTGAGATTGCTTTAATGTTGCAAAAACGTTTGGAAAGCAATTTACATTCCTTTCATAATAGGGTCTACGTCAAGAATGCTGCTCCATAGTCGTTTTGGTGCCAAAGTCAGAATTCTGAAATAGATAACGAATATGATAAAAAGATATACAAGCATTTATCTTTTTCATTCGTGTGATAATTAGTCAATTGTTTGGACATTTTGTGATTATAGGCAGGTATCAAATAAACTTTTCATAGAAAGTGGGGTGAATTGATCTAATGTAGAATAAAATGTGTTGACGTGAAAAAGTACAAGATTTTCGAGGCAGATTTGACTTCTTGAGCCATGAACAAAGTAACTTCATTTCTACGCTAGAATAGTGCTTGAAATGCTTCAGATATTTGCCAACAAATAGATCAAAATGTCTGGTGCTTATATCCTTCCTATGTCAATTTAATATCTACAGGTACGATAAAATAGATAAAATGTTGGCAAAAGAAATTCGGCTTGAATTTAGGACGTCGAACTCGCATAATGTTTATCTTAGTCGTTTGGTAGGTTACAATCTGAAGTTCCAGTACAACCTGGGGAGTCTTAATGCAAGAAAATCTTTAGTGATGGGTTGGTGGTGCATCCAAGACATATCATTACTCTCAACGGTTTAACACTTCGAAAAAAAAAGACAAGAAAAAGAAAACGCTCAGCTCTATGAACCATCTTATAACATTGTATACTAGGCATTAGTTACAAAGGCACATAACCTCATATTTAAAGAAGACTGTAAAATTGTTGGATGTTCATCTGGCAGTATTTGTAAAATGAATTACTTTCAACAAAGAAGTGAAATCAAGCCGAAAACTTGACTTCTCTGGACTCACCACAATGATAATAATTCTTACTTAGCAAAGCATAAAACTTTGTTCTTTTCTCTCTTTTTTTTCTTTTGATTTTTATTAAGAAAAAAAAAAGGAAATGTGAAACATGTAAATACGCGAGTCTTGCGTATGTAACATACTAGAATGAAAAAACTTCGATTAACTGAAATATCTTTGCAATTAGTAGACGAAATCTCAGTCTAAAGGTATTTAAACGTCATAAAACAGCAAACAAGAGATGTAACTCCAATAGAGTCAACTGAAAGTTTGGAAAAAATAGAAAATACAGTACAGGAGTGGATTCTTCTTTATAAAACAAAAAATGACCTCGTTGCTATCACCAGTTGGGGTAAAAGCAAGGTGTAACTACAGGCTGCTGCTCCTCGAGTTTGTTTCCTTATAATAAGCATGTTTTTAAATGACATTTTCAGAGGTACATTTTCTCAGTGTAGATTATGCAATATTGATGTTTCAAACAAATATATCTGAAAAGAAGTGTGTGTGTGGGAGAGGGCGGATGCTAAAAATACAGAAATTAGTGGTAGCAAAGTCGAAACGAGTGAGAAGAGAGAATGATACGAAATATATCTCTACAAATTTTCTTTAAAGAATATACATTTTTCAAATAGTTATGAGGAAACAAAGTCGGTGAAGGCAGATTAGATCAAGTTTTATATTGCATTTTCTAAGTTTTATTTTATAAGAATTACCATCCTTCCTACGTTTCTTTTAAATGTATACACCATACGAGGGAGATTTTGTTCACTAATTGCAAATATAATCTCACTTAATCGAAGTATTTCAGTTAACTGCATTACATATGTGAGACCCTACTCTGCGCTTAATACGCAGAACACTCTCCCCTGGTTTTATTCATCAGCCATAATTGTTCTTATCAAAACATGTGATGATATCTTTAGTTCTCCAATGAATATTAGTAAATTAGTGATTTCAAATTTTGGCACATGGTTAGTAATTTCGGGAAGTTGGTAAATCGATTACATGGACTCCAGTGTTCAACCGGTTCTTATGTTATCGATACCGAAAAGGATGAAAGGCAAATCGACCTCTGCGGCATTTGAACTCTGGACATAAAGACGGACGAAATGCCGCTAAACATTTTGCAGGCGTGCTAACGATTCTACGAGTTCGCCGCCTTAATATTCATAAATTGTTGTCGTGGGAATAGACTTCTTTCGGGATTCGAAACCAGAACGTAGATGTAATTCTCAACTGATTTACTACCACCTCGTGGCTCTCACCACAAGACCGAGTCACATGATGCATAAAATTAACAACGACACAAAACAAACTGATATATTATCATAACTCCCTAAAACAAACAGTAACACGATATAGCTATCTTCCTTCCTCACTAGGTGCAAGATAAATAGTTTTATTTCACTTTTCATATAAATAACTGCATCTTCTATTTCACTGCCGACCATTAACAGCGAGCTTTACCAATAGTTTCTCAATTACCAGCCTTAACATCCCCACCAACAATACCACCACCACCACCACCACCACCACCACCACCACCGGCAACAGCCCGACCAACGATACTACAAGAAACAACAAAAACACCATCAAAACCATCATCAATACCAAAACAATCACTTTAAACACCATTAATACTAACAGGAAACTACTTCGTCGAAATCTGCAAGAAATATTAACCAAATTTCCTTGAAAATACATCCTCTCGTATCAACAGAAGATGGGATGGTCTCGGTCGGAACGGTTTCGATTGTTACGCTGTTCCATCAGGACTGATTTTGGCAAAAATAACAATACCACTCACTATCAGTGACAACAACAACAACAACACCAGCAACAAAGCTATTACGTATCAATTATATATCTTTATATATTATATATATATATATATATATAATATATATATATATATATATATATATTATATATATATGATTGATTGATTGATTGATTCTAGTTTCAGCTTATGAGCTGTGGCCATGCTGGGGCACCGCCATTAAAACAGTGGGGCTCGTATATATATATATATATTATATATTATATATATATATATCTTATTCAAAAGCAACCAATAAAGGAAAATAAAGATTTCAAGAAATATTTCGGTGTTTCGTCAAAGAGGTCTCAACACTCGAGAAGACTGCCTTCAATTAATTTCACTGATTTAGGACAGACACACACACTCTCTCTCTTTCGTACGCGCATATACACACACAAAACGCGCGCGCGCACACACTAATTAACTCGTAAATAAACGTATTAATACACACATACACATACTCACACACATAACCGCATCATTTCCCAATCCGTTTAGCATCTTCAAAACTGTCACCACTGCACCAATATTGCCATTGTATAGCAATATTAAAACCAACAGATTGGCAGAAATGCCAGAGTGACGGACAAAGCATCACTTGATATACACACTTACAAAGCATATTATAGTACCAGCGAGAGAGAGGGAGAGAGAGAGAGAGAGGGGGAGAGACAGAGGGAGAGGGAGAGAGAGACAGACAGACAGAGAATAATTTATGATCGTTACAGCTGGCAGCTTGCATCTGCATATTCGATGTGATGTGTCACCTGTCGCAATCACACTCTCATACATATGTATGTATGTATGTATGTATGTATGTATGTATGTATGTATGTATGTATGTATGTATGTATGTATGTATGTATGTATGTCTTATGTCAGGTCACTTTCGAGTGTTACTGGTAACATGTAACCCAGTACAACCTGTTGCATAGTCGTGTCGTCGGCGACTAAGCC
>NC_042999.1:142059490-142074490 GCF_006345805.1 Octopus sinensis
TTAATCGAAGACTGTTTGATTTCGTTATTTCTCCTTCTTTTTTGCCTATGTGAGTTACTAATATTGTTATCTGTGGAGTAATATCTATAGTAAAACGGAATGAGCTGTCTTTGGCTGCTATTTCTAAATTTCGGTATGTGGAGAAACAACATGTTGCTTAACCCGTAACTATATATATATATATATATATATAATATATAATATATATATATATATATATATATACACATACATGTGTTGTGTGTGTGCGTATGCATATGTATGTGTATCTATCTATCTGTCTGTCTGTATTTATATATCCTGTAAGCCCCTGTCAATCTTGCCTGGACAAGATTTTATAAAGAAGACTTACAGGTGACTATACATTACAAGTAGCCCTCCTCTGCACCGCCAATGTTATCTAAACAATAGGCCACTTCCTTATGGCCGACACGTCTTAGCAATATTGTCGCTGCAGGCGTTGTTATCAGTACGCTTAAAAGCCGAATAAGATACCGCTCTTTGTGTATGAGTGGAGAGGCTTGTTGGTTAATTTGAGCAACAGAGTACCTTTGTTCTTAAATGAGACCCCGATAAAAATAATTTATCGGGCATTTTTTTTGTGATAGGTAACTTAGTACGTTCGGTAATTTTGATACTAACAAGAATGGGAACGTTTATATACATATACATACATACATACATACATACATACATACATACATACATACATACATACATACATAAATACATACATAAATATATACATACATACATACATACATACATACATACATACATACATACATACATACATATATATATATATATATATATATATATATATATATATATATATATATATATATTATATATATATATACACACACACGTAAAGGTAAAAGTTTTTATTTTTCATTTCTTTTGAAGATTCCTCTTAAATGTGGTTTTGGCTCGAAATGTTAAAGACCTTTTCACTTCCCGAGCGTTAAACTAATACATCTGTTGTTGTCCTACACCTATTTTCGTCTTTTGTTATTTTTGTGAATTCCCCCTATATATATATATATAGTCGCCATCATAGATTGGTAGCCACTACATACATTTTTTTCTCTCCTTGTTTTTTTTTCTGTGTCCCTTTCTGTAGAAGAGCGTAGGCACGAAACGTAAAAGACTTTTTCTATTACTGAGTGCTATACTAATACATCTGTTTGTTTTCTACACCACTTGTCTTCGACTTCTGTTTTTTTTTCGTGAACTCTCCTATACATACATACATACATACATACATACATACATACATACATACATACATACATACATACATACATACATACATACATACATACATACATACATACATACATACATACATACATACTTCATCTAAATATATGTCCATATGGTAGTCTAGATACATCTCTGTGAAATATTTATCATTTATCCCTTGTCCTTGAATGACAATGTCTTCACAGTATGAAGTGAAAAAGAACATTAATCCAACTTGAGCTCCTTTCTTTATATTTTGTCATTATCTACTTTATGGGATAAACCTCATTGCAGACCTTTTGGGTGGGTGACTATACAGAATGTTTCTTCTTCAGTAAAGCTTTGATGTTATAATGTTAATGCAATCTGCCATTATAGGAGAAGTCTACTTTCTCTATGATTAAAAGGTCACTTTTAATTTACATAATTTTACTTGCATTATTAATCAATATTTTGTCCTTTCAATCATCAGTTGCTATGTCACAACACAGTATTCAAAAGCTGCTTGATATGATCTAAGACATCTTGCATAACGTTTTCATTTTAAACAGAGTCGATTAGTGTTACTAAAATTAAACTGTGTTGTTCAGTTTCGTTGTAAAGAAATTATCTTTAGAAGAGAACAGAAGTTAGATACATAATCCATATTATTATATTACCTCTCAGTTACAGTTTCACTGTAGCTAGGCACTGTAGAATAAAACTAATACAGCGGTCGTAATACTTTCGCCGTATGTTCGCCACTGACGCCTTCAGTAAAGATATGAAAACTTTTCATTTCTTTGCCCTTATAAACTTGAGACCATGTAGCTTAGACATAAAATGATAAGACTATAATAATGGTTTCAAATTTTGGCACAAGGCCAGCAGTTTTAGAGGATGAGCTAAGTTGACTACATCGTGTTAGCCCTAGAACTCAACTGATACTTATTTTAACAATCTCGAAAGGATGCAATGCAAAGTATACCTCGGGTGGAATATGAGGAGAAATACCGCTAAGCATTTTGCCCCACACGCTAAGGATTCTGTTAGCTCACTATGGGGGTGGGGGGAGGTTAGTCAATTACATTGACCCTTGTGTCCGACTGGTGCTTATTTATCGACTCCGAAAGGATGAAAGGCGAAGCCGACCTTGGCTGAATCTGAACTCAGAATGTTAAGACGGACGAAATCTCGCTAAGCATTTTGTCCGGCGTGCTAACCGCCTTATATTAATATAATAAACCTTTCTACTAAAGGTACAAGGCCTGAAATTAATCGATTATGTCGACTCCAGTGTTTCACTGGTATTTAATTTATCGATCCCGAAAGAAGGAAAGGAAAGTTGACTTCGGCGAAATTTAAGCTCAGAACGTAGTGACAGACGAAATACCTATTTCTTTACTACCCACAAGGGGCTAAACACAGAGGGGACAAACAAAGACAGACAAACGGATTAAGTCGATTACATCGACTCCAGTGCGTAACGAAAGGCAAAGTCAACCTCGGCGGAATTTGAACTCAGAAGGTAACGGCAGACAAAATACGGCTACGCATTTCGCCCGGCGTGCTAACGTTTCTGCCAGCTCGCCGTCTTATATATTAATGTAATAATAAAATCATTCAACAATCTTTTGTTGCTGCTAAATTCATATCATATTCATGAAATATTACCTACAAAAATCAAAACTGAATATCCCTAATAAATGTTCCGTGATTCAAATCTCATCAGTATCGAATTTTCTGTTTCCTTTCTTTGAAAATTTGAAATTGCTGATAAATATCGTAGTAATTGTATATTTTTACATTACTGCTAGCAGAAACCACCACTTATCAAAATATGGAATTGCTGGTGTGATCACTTCCGATTTGAGCAAACAGATGTGTGTGTGTGTGTGTGTGTGTGTGTGTGTAAGAGAAAGAGAGAGGGGAGAGAGGGAGAAAATATGTTTGCGCGCGCAGGTCTTTATGATTGTTGTTCGTCGCCTGACAACCATTGTTGGTTTATTTACTTACCCATAAATTAGTGGTTCAGTAAAAAGATACTGATAAAGTAAGGACCAGAGTTATTTAAAAAAAAAAAGCATCAGGGTCGATTCGTTCGACTAAATCCTTTTACTGAAACGTGTAAAAGAGAAAATAGTACTTTTTTTTGTATAACTAAACAAAAAGAACCAGACGACTGATGCTATGAATTACAATAAGAAGATTATTTTATCTACAAACTGTTATTTCATTAATACCTATAAATTGAGGGGAGGGGTAACAAAAGATAATGTATTATTGCATGATTTAAAGAAGTTAACGTGAAATCAATATAAACATAAAATTACAGAGCAAAAAGAAAAAAAAATAACACGCAAAAAGTTAAATATAATCAAAAAGTTGAAACAAAAATGAATTTAGAAAATATAAAAATATATATATAAAAACTAAGTTCTATGTGTTTGTTAACATTTATAATAATTTCATGAATAATGTGATTAATATAATCTATTCTCGAACTGATTGCACTAACGACAATCAGTAATCGATATTTTTGCCAATATTTTATTGCGTTCTTCTTTCATATATCATCTTAGATTCTGGATGTTCTTAAAGCTTTTTAAATTGTTTTAAATATGGCAGCTGGAAGACTGAAAAACGTAATAAATAGAGATATCTATGAGTACATATTGAGAGAGGGTGAGGAAGAAGAAGAAGAAGAAGAAGAAGAAGAAGAAGAAGAAGAAGAAGATGATGATGATGAGGAGGAGGAGAATGAGAAGGAGGAGGAGGAGAATGAGGAGGAAGAAGAAGAGAATGAGGAGGGAGATGGAGAGAAGGAGGAGGGTAGAAGGAAGAAAATGAGGAGGGGAGGGTGGATGAAGAAGGAGAAGAGGAGGGGGAGAGGAGGGAAAAAAAGAAGAAGCAGAAGAGGAGGAAGAGGAGGAAGAGGATAATGAAGAAACTAATCTGATAAAAGAATGGCTATTTCAAAGAATGGGATCAAGAAAGATAAAGAAACCGAAGAGACGAGAAAGAGTAAAAAGGAAGACAGTTCTCACTTTCTTGCTCAAAAGAGAGAGTGGGAGAACTTGTGGAGTAATAAGTGAGAGTTAGAGAAAGAATGGAAAGTTACAAGAGAAAGAAGGTGAAAGTGGAAACAGAAATAGGAGAGGAGAGGCAGTGGAGAAGAGTAAGGAGTCTTGTAAATGAAGCTGAAAATGAAAAGAGGGGAAGAGAAAGGAGTAGACGATGACAGGAGCGAGCGCAGTTTTGATTTTGAAAGAGAATAGAGACGTAAGAATGAAATGAATTAAAGAGTGAGGAAGATAACAAGAAAAGCAGAAAAGGAAGAAAATAGAGCGAATAATCGAGAAAGTGAAAAGGAGAGATACAGGGAGGAGAGAGAGAGAGAGAGAGAGAGAGAGAGAGAGAGAGAGAGAGTGTGTGTGTGTGTGTGTGTGTGTGTGTGTAAAAAGACAGTCTAGGTTCCAGGAGACGCATGAAAATAGGCAGTTAAAGACTGGGTAGATCGCAGAAGAAAAGACTGTACGAGAAATAAGTTTGCATTACTAAATAGTATGATTATGAAATATCAACATATTGATGTCATATAAATAGCTATTACCATTTTAATGTCATATTAATAACTATATATACTAATTAATTTCATGCTTAAATAGCCACCACATGCTTCTCTCAAACAACACCGTGTTGTAAAAAGATACTTAATGTAAAGTTACATGTAACATATGTTAAATAAACAATTAACAAAGGACGTAATTAGAGTCGGTTCATAAGTCTCATTTCCTGGGCACACGCGCTCAAACATACAAGCAGCAGCAGCACGCGTATATATAATATTTAGTTTGTTTTTAATATAAGCCATATGTAGTTTATTTCTGAATTTAATTTCATTCGGAAGGCAATCCCATGGAACTTTGAGGAATCGAACAAGATGTACCAACAAGGTTGTGTAGTAAAGAAGTTTTGATTCTCAACGTCGTGGTTCTGAGTTTGATCTCAAGGAGCAATTCCGTTGGACATGTATTTTCTATCTTAGCAGTGAGTTGGCCAATACCTGATAAGTGGAATTTAGACGAGGAAATTGTGAAGAAGTCTGTCGTATAAATATATGTTCTCTTCTGTTTTCAGATATTTGAAATCTTCACCCTGAGAAAGGAGCTGGTTTCTAACAAAGATACAAAACTCCGTCGCTGGAATGTAGATATCAAAAACATATTCACGTTTTAAACTTCAGGAAAATCTTGCATATATTTACTATTCCACTTACATATCGTATTTATAACGAGTAAGTTAGCTGGTTGATTTATTTCGCCCGGCGTGCTAACGATTCTGCCAGCTCGCCGCCTTATTCCTTTCAAACTATTGGCTACGCGGGAAGTCATAATTTAGAACTGCATTAGTGAAATGCTTCCACTGAACATCGAATCTGTGTCGAAAGTTCGGTACATTCTGACCTTAGCATCACTCAACTGCCCTGACACCAGTAGCATAGAATTATATTTTTACTGACTTCCCTTCTCTCCCACGCACGAAACAGAGTAACACGAACTTGATAACTATAAAATTCAGTTTTATGTTGACTCAATGCCTGTTAGTGAAACGTTTCAACTGCTCTCTCTCACTCTCTCTCTCTCTCTCTCTCTCTCTCTCTCTCTCTCTCCCCCCTCTCTCTCTCTTTCCGTCTGACTTTCTGTCTCACCCACTTCCAGAGATGATTCTATGAAAAGAAATATTTCATGTTTACATTTCCTTTGTTTGCCTGTTTGCTTGTTCATAGTTCGTACTACAGCTATTTGGGAACATACATGCCATTGAAACAGTGTAAATAAACCATTTTCTTTCTGTCTCCCTCATCGCAAATAATGAATGAAGGACACAACTCTCTTGAACCCGCCAATTATCTCCAAAACCTCTTAACCGTTACTTTTTTTTTCTTCTCTACCATTTTATTATAAAAATATAGAAGCCGAAAATCACAAGTCGATATAATAATTCGACATCGTTACTGAAGAGATTTCCTCTTTTGTTGTATCTCAGTAAAATCAGGTTGTTTTCCAATGTGTTCTTTGAAGAGAAGACATTCGTCTCAAGCTGCTATTTCAAAGTAGTGACCCTTCATTAAGTATCAGAATTTTACCTCAGAATAATGGTGACCTGTACAAGATATGGGTTTCAAATTTTGGCACAAGGCCAGCAAGTTCTGGGAAGAGGGTAAGCCCTTGCATTAACCCCAGTATTCAACTGGTACTTATTTTATCGTCCTCAAAAGGATGAAAGGCAAAGTCGACATCGGCGGAATTTGAATTCAGAACGTAAAGACGGACAAAATAACGCTAAGCATTTTGACCGGCGTGCTAACAATCTGTACTAGATATTACAACTCAATACAACAGTAGCAGCAGAATCATTAGCATGCCGGGCAATGCCAACGACCTTGTACCAAAATGTGAAACCAATATTAACGTTCGTAGTTACAAGTAAGAACGCGGTTTCGATTTCCAGACCGGGCATTTATTGAGCAAAACACTTAAGCTCCACGAGTCTCCGGCGAGGGGAGGGGTGAACCCCGCTGTACTCTTTCACCACAACTTTCTATCACTCTTTCTTCCTACTTCTGCCACAAAGCAGAGGAACCATGGTGTAACTCACTATGGTGTGGTAAACTTTCAGACCCTAGTCTAGATTGCGAATCCTCTGTACCCCAGGATGGTTCAGCTCTCCACACGTTAAAAGCCACCGTTTACGGAATGAGGATAACAACGTAGCTTTCGCGCCCGTGCAACATCCAGTCTATCACGTGTTGTGGGTGGATCTTCAAGTTGACACACGCATTCTTAGTAGTTAGTGTAGGCTCGAATTAGAGATTATTCTTTGTGGCTAATGGCGTGAGTCCCAATTGGAAGAAGAAGAAGAAGAAGAAGAAGAAGAAGAAGAAGAAGAAGAAGAAGAAGAAGAAGAAGAAGAAGAAATGATATGAATCGGAATTAACATTATGATTCGAAAAATATCACTCACCTTGGATGGGAAGCCCGTCCTTTTTTTTTTTTTTTTTTCAATTTTCTCATTTGAATTTCATTTCCGATGTACGCGCAACTACGCTCTGCAATCACTGCACAAGAGAGATTTTTGCGTACACAAAATAATAATTGCCAAAAGAAAAGGTAGTATCTTTTATCTTGTTTCAGTCATTGGATGGCGGCCTTGAAGGATTTTAGTCGAATGAGTCGACCCGGTACTTACAGTTTTTAAAATTCTAGTACTTATTCTATCGACCTCTTATGCTGCACTTCATTGCAAGCACGTAAACAAACCAGTTACGAGGACACCAACACCACCTGTCAAGCAACTGAGGGAGGAAAACAAAGACACACAGACACACGCATATTACTCTTTTACTCTTTTACTTGTTTCAGTCATTTGACTATGGCCATGCTGGAGCACCGCCTTTTGTCGAGCAATTCGACCCCAGGACTTATTTTTTGTAAGCCTAGTACTTATTCTATCGGTCTCTTTTGCCGAACCGCTAAGTTACGGGGACGTAAACACACCGGCATCGGTTGTCAAGTGATGTTGGGGGAACAAACACAGACACACAAACACACACACACACACATACATATATTAATAATGAAATTATTGTATACAGTGCTCAGGTGCACCACAACTTGTCAGAGTATATGCAGTAATGTACAAATGTCTGGAAAGCGAACAATGTATGAGTCAGATACATGCTTGTGTGTGTATGGAGGGGAGAAAATCAGGTGTAGTGTTGGCGAATCTCAGAAAGCATGGAAGTTTTGAAGGGTGCAGTGCTCCGACAACTAACAACTGATGCCGGGAGTTTGTTCCATGCTTCAGCAACTCTCAGCGTGAAAAAATGTTTCCTGAAGTCATGAGAGCTGTGCTGTTTTCTGACTTTGTAAATATGTCCACGGGTGTTAGATGGGTGGAGTTTGAAAAGGTGCTCAGAGTTATTGTTTGTACGATGGTTGATAATTTTATGGGTGTCTGCCAAGTCAGCTGCCAGACGTCGGAGTTTCAATGTATCCATGCCCAGGGAAGTAAGGCGTTCAGGATATGGCAAATGCCTGATGGAGGGTATTCTTTTGGTTGCACGTCACTGAACGGCTTCCAGACGATTGATATCCTGGGGTTCCAGACCGGTGATGCAAATTCCAGGTGAGGTCTTACCATAGCTATATAAAGCCGCAGATAGATAGTCGGAGAGCTGCTCACAAATATATATATATATATACATATACATATATACAACGGGCTTCTTTCAGTTTCCGTCTACCAAATCCACTCACAAGGCTTTGGTCGGCCGAGTCTATAGTAGAAGACACTTGCCCATGCAACGGGCTTCTTTCAGTTTTCATCTATCAAATCCACTCTTGTAAGTGGATTTGATTGAAAACACTTGCCCAAAGCGCCACGCAGTGGGACTGAATCGAAATCATGTGGCTGGGAAGCAAACTTCATACCATACAGTGACACTTGATTCTGTAAGCTAACTGGTCAGTTTTTCAAATATCACATCTACATATCATTAATCTACGTCACCTGATGACTATTGTTCTAGTTGGTGCAGCTATAGCAATACAGTTTCAGCTAAGTTTGTGAAGACAATGTTCATAGAACAGCGTTAACGAAATTCTGTTTCAAATGCTGTCGAGAAATGACTACATACATTTATAATAGTAAATGCAAATTTCTGTTCACGTATTCGAATGACTTTCTGTCCCCCCCCCCTCTACCATCACCACCTAGAGGTTTACCCCCAACAAATAGCTTATATTTGGAATCATAGTAACTCCTCGGGAATGTTTCTATGCTGCTTTGCTTGGAGCACTAATTTATGTCACTCGACGTATAACATCTTTGCTTGTTACAACCGACAAAATGCGAACTAAGAATAACGGTACTAGAAGTCTACAGAACAAAAAAAGCTGGATATTTATTGGAGAATTATATTTAACCTTTAATAAACTGGATGACAAACTGTGAGAATGATTAACATTTTTGGAACTCTTTTAACCTCCACATAAGATTCAGCAATGAAGCATTCTTCGTGTTGGTTTGGGATAAGATACTTCTGAGTAGGAATTTTGTTACTGATCAAATCTTATCCTTTCAGAAGAAATCCATGGAACATAAAGTGACTTCATATTCAGTTCATTCTCCAAGACGAAGAACTTCTTTTATACCATAAGCCAAAACATATATATCTTTTCGGTTTTAGAGCTCTTACCCTCCCTCTGCTGCATTTAAGTAGAGTACTGTAAATACAGTCATCTATGACTAGATTTGGAATGAATACTGCTGTGGTTTCCCATTGCCTTCTCTAAGCAGGTGGGATTTGGACTGAGAATGTTGAGAGCTGGAAGATATACGTAATGCATTTCTGCCGACGCACCAACTCTTCTGGCACTCTTATCCGCTAAAACAACGTAAAATAAAGTGTTTTGTTCATGAATACAATACGTCGCCCGGACTGGGAATTGAACCCACGATCTAGCGATCGTGAGTGCAACGCCCTAACTGCTAGGCCACGCACCTTCAAACACCCTCCACACGCACACACATGTATGTATGTATGTATGTATGTATGTATGTATGTATGTATGTATGTATGTATGTATGTATGTATAAGTAGATAGACAGATAAACCTACTTGGAAATGGATGCGTGGCGTCCAATCATATAATAATACAATATATATATACATACACATATGCATATATACATATATATATGTACACACACACACACACACACCACACACACACACACATATATATATATATATATATATATATATTATATATATATATATATATATATATATATATATAATATATATATGCATATATGGGTACAGGACGTCACAAAACGTAAACAACATGAAATGGGGAGACAAAATTGGGTATGCAAACAAAGAGAAACAATTGGAAGACAAGACAAGTAACATAAAGAACGACCCTTCATCAGTTGTCGGCTTTCCATCTACTCCTCATTTCGAGCATTTAACATATATATGTATGTGTGTGTGTGTGTGTGTGTGTGCGTGCGTGCGTGCGTGTGTGTGTGTGTGTGTGTGTGTGTGTGCGTGCGTGCGTGCGTGCGTGTGTGTGTGTGTGTGTGGATCTGTTCAGTTTGCTTCACAAATTTTTTAGTTAATTTTTTAAAACTAAACAGATAATTTCTCACGCAGAACACGGTTTAGTTGAACATTTTTGACTAAATTTCGTATTTTAGAAGTTATTTCGTGTAAAAGTTGTCGTATTTGGGTAATTTTAACCCATGAACGACGTATATTCAGTTAAAGAAAGCTACTACTGCTGACTGCTAGTAGAGAGGGAAAGAGTAAGGAATGCACGGTGCTGACTAGAAAGGCAGAAAGGATAACATACGAATAGAAATCTTTCTCTATTTCGCGGCATTACCGCGGTGACTGCGGGACTGAAACACCGGAACAACCAAGCAACCACCCGAGAATTATTTGATAATCCAGCTAAGCATTTTCGTTGCTTGAAAGCTTTGCTGTTGAATTAATCTGTTAAATAAACTTTCAGTATAATCTCAACTTTCGTCTTCCAAAGATTTTGAATTTGATAATTTTTGTGTTTCTATTGGTCACTTGCGGCCGATTTAATCTATTGACGGAAATGATAGAAATTGCTGATTTGTAATACGACATTCTTGTATCACTTTTATCAACAATTCTTTAAATGTTTATCCTAAATTCTTGAATTTCTATAACGGAATTTGTGTATTAGTACTTCCTTATCGATTGTCATATATACACCATCATTCAAATTAAGTCGTATTTCACCGCAATGAATTAAACATATAACATGGAATCTACAGTCAATCATACATATATTATACACATCTATTTGAGTATATTGATATACGCATCATCAGGAATAACATATTGTGAACTAATACTAATTTCTAACAAACATATCTGATTGATTTTTATATTGTCAATTCGGGAAAAAAGAAAGACAAAGCATACTCTTGTGGGATTTTAACTTAGAATGTAAAGGATATTGAAAATAAATGAATAGGAAGAAGGAAGGAAAAGAAGAAAAGTAAACGTCGTGTTTCAATTATCGATTAACAGATGCTATTGATCTTGGGAAAACCTGATTAACGTTATCGTCTGATACGACAAGGAATGGCTCTCAGTGGATATTCATTGAATTCTTTTAAAAGGAGGTTTACAAGTCTTTTGACAAAAGAGTCAGATTTATGAATTCTCAAACGCTGTACACTACTGCACAGTTTCTGCTTTTTCTTTTCTTTTCTTTTTCTATTTCTTTCTCAGTTCCTTAGTTTTCTTTGCTCTGTTTCTTTATAATGTCATATATTCAATGTGAGAGATGTAGTAGGCAAACTCGATAGTGCAAATATGCAATTATTATCGACAAATCACGGAATATACGATTGCTAATTTCGTTACTTTCGCATTTGATGATCTGAAGAGACGAGATATTTACTAGACAATTTATATGTGTGACCAAGTTGTAGGTCAAGTGTTCATTAGTTGATTTACGTTACAGGTTCGGCCATGCTGTTATGAAATTTGCCTCGTAAGCACGGAGTTCCCGGTTCGAACACATAGCGTGATACTTGAGCAAGAGTCTTCTGTCATAATCTCCTCGAGTTGACCAATACTTTGAGTGGAGTTTGGTAGATAGAAACTGTGTAGAAGCCTGTGTTGTATGCGTATATATATATATAAATATATATATATATATATATATATATATGTGTGTGTGTGTGTGTGTGTGTGTGTGTGTGTGTGTGTGTGTGTGTGTGTGTATATACATATATACACAGACATGCAGGAAGTAGACACCCTTAGTTTTCAAAATTTCTGATCTAAGCGTCTTAATATGTTTTCAGCGGCGTAGAATTTACAATGTAATTATTCTTTTTCATTTCAGGTGCCATCATATTAAACATTTGCGAAGAGTAACCATGCCATGCACAAAAAATTCAGCAGAACTCTCAGATTTTCAAAGAGGTCGTATTGTTGGGCAATCTGAGGCTGGTCTTAGCCAGTGAAAAATTGCCGAAAATCTCAAAATTCCTCTTGCTTCTGTTAATAGAATTATAGTGCAATTAAAAAGCCAGGGCAAAGAATCAACAGATCCTCGTCCCGGTCGACCTGGGACCTCGGAAAGGAAGTTTCGCTGTTTGAAGAGAATTGTGGAAAACGAACCCCGTTCGAAGTCTTCTGACATTGAAAAACAGCTAGAAGTTAGTCCAAGAACGTGTGTTACATATCTGCATAAGCTTGGGTATTATGGGCGAGCAGCTAGAAGAAAGCCTTTCCTTCAACCAATTAATATCATGAAAGGAAAGAAATGGGCTAAGGAAATGTCAGAAAAATCCTTTTTCTCAGATGAATCCAGATTTGCATTATTTTCAGACAGTGGACATGTTTGGGTCTGGAGGCTTCCCAATCAAGAATTTGATTTGAAACAACACCAATCAACTGTGAAACATGGCAGTATCTTTGTAATGGTATGGGGAGCTGTCACCAGCAATGGTCATTCTGAGCTGATCGAATGTGTTGGAACCATGAACTCTGAAAAATACATCGAAATACTTAAGCAATGACTACTTCCGACGAATTAAGTACTCTTCCTTCTGACAGACAATACTAAACACACACACACGAGCGCGCGCACACACACACACACACATAGATAGATAGATAGATACACTCACACACACACACACATATATATATATACACGCACATACACCTATAGTGGCCGGACATAACCTCTTTAAATTTGTCATCTCTGGAATACGCATATAAATGATAGGTAAGAAAATGTTAAAAATATATATAGTATAATAGGTATATCGATTAAGTGCTCAGACCAGACCCAGTACCTGAGATCCAACGTTAAGTAAATGGATATAGGACAGGAGTTAGCATCACTCACGACTGGTATCAGCCGGATAGTGACTGTTTGCTAAACAGATTGGTGTTTCACTGAAGTACGGCTCCCGGATCTGTGAGCTGCAAATTCACAGTGGATTCTTTTGACCTCCACCCATTGTCGTGTCATCATAGTACTGGTTGTACTCCCCGCTATGCTGCTCTCAGTGGCCTGGATGTCGCTGGCTTCCCAGCGAGACTGGACAAAGGGGATGGTAAAAGGCCAGACAGCATGACAATTTTCCTGTCCGCGATGGTAGATCCTTTATCTGGGATGCCACATGTCGTGATACCTCCAGTTACAACCTGGTGTGTTCGGCTACCAACCCAGGCTGCGCTGCCCGTCAGACCGAAGAACGTAAACTAAGTATCGATCGCTCTCTGATAAGTCTGTTGTCAAGCCGGTGGCAATGGGGACCTCCAGCGTTCTTGGCTCCCGGACAACTTCCCTGCTCACTGCTATCGGGCCGGAGAGGGCTATACGCAGGCCCCGTAAGTCGGAGTGACTGTACTTGCGAGTCTCTCACGCCATCCGCTGAAGTAACCCCTTCACCATTCTGTCTGCTGGGACCAAGGGTCAAACTGACAAGTCTTTTTAGTTAAAGAAATTATATATTGTTGTTTTAGACTGTATAATTAAAAACCCTGCCATCAGTATATAGGTGAAGCTTTTCTTCAGATGATGGGCTAGTCTCATCGTACAACTTACGACTGTGCTGCTTCATATACAGTAACTTGAACCAATCTGCCTTATGTATACATAGATAATATGCACATAACTGCTTCTAAGGACCATCAACCCCTGAAACAGCTGTAAATAACTACTTGCATATACTTATCTAAGTTGAGTCAACATGAAGGACCACCAAAATTCTCGTCTATTTCATCAACGATATTACTGTATGAATTGCTCTTTTGTGTATAAAGATGTTACAAATCACTTGCTCCCTTCCCCTGCTCTGTTCATATGTTATTCTATTACACACACACACACAGACACACACACACACACACACACACACACACACACACACACACACACACACACACACACCAAACGCACACACACGCACAAACGCATGCTCGCACACACACAACACACGCACGCACGCACGCACGCACGCACGCATGGATGCACGTACTCACACATAACCACAGCAGTCGCTTCACTATATTTTTAACATTATAAAATTAAACCTTTCAAATTAAATTGCAGAATATAAAAGGTAAATATTTATATTGATTATTTTACGGGTCAATTACCAGGTTACACAGCGAAATGAGCATGAGTATTCGTTCATTCATTCATTCAGCCGTTCATTTAGTTTAGCTGTCAACAATTGTACATGCATGCCATGTTTACAATCTTTTCACATATATTTTGTTTAAAAATTTGTAAATTAATTCATTCAATACGGTAAATTGAAAAATAATAGAGCGACAAATATCATTGATGTTATAATGAAATGGAAAACATAACTTGAAATACGAAATATGAAATATATGAACGAAAATCTGTTAGGAAATTTGTTTCAAAATTTCTATTGGCTCAATTATCTATATTTGTGATTTTAATGAATAAAGAAAAATATTTGAATTAAGTTAAAAGTGCGTAGGCATGGCTGTTTCGAAGATCGTTTTGTAACCACGTGATGATTTCAGATTCGGTCCCACTGCACGGTAAGTTGGGCAAAGTGTCTTCTACTTAGTCTCGGACTGACCAATGCCTTGAGAGTAAACTTTGTTGACAGAAACTCTGTAGAAGCCTATCATGTGTGTGTGTGTGTGTGTGTATC
>NC_042999.1:142079490-142161990 GCF_006345805.1 Octopus sinensis
ACATTATGCTTTGTCTTTCATCAATACGAAGCCCTGGAGCGTATGTATTCAATATAGTAGAACTTCACGTCATGAATTTAATTCGTGCCTGAAGACCGTTCGTCATCCGAAATGTTCGTAAACCGAAACTATTTTCCCCATAGGAAATTCAAGAGAAGGCACCGTGAATTCAAGTAAGAATGTGTACTGAGTGAAAGCTAGACAGTAATTGATGCTTTCTCGCTGATACTTCCAGCTTCTCACCAACCGTTACTCGAGACATCGTTTGTTACCCGAGATGTTTTATATTCGAAAAATTGTAAACAGATTTGTTCGTGATGAGCGACATTCGCAAACCGAGCTTCTCATGTACTTTTGTTGAAAATGAAAGTTGAGTGTCGCCGTCGAAAACTAATGATGAAAAAGATAGGTTCTGAAACTAAGGTTTAAATAAAGTAATTTTTTATATATATATTTTTTGTCACTGATATACAATCAAGCTATAATATGAAACCGTAATACAGATTTTCATTTAGAAATATTCGTCGGGATCTTTGAATCTGAAAAATTAGTTGTTTAATAATGGGCTCAACCTGATCAAACAGATACACAATCAAAGGAACTCCAGTCATGACTATACAATCTAAATTTTATGACATTTATCCAGGAATTTATTTTCCAAAATAACGTTATTTTTATTCATGTACATATGTATGTATGCATGCATATATGTATGTATATATGTGTGTATGTGTGTGTGTATTTGTGTGTATGTGTGTGTATAAATATATTAATATGTATACACACATACACGCACACACACACACACCTCACACACACTCTCGGTTTAAATACCTCCTTTCTGGGAGTTTTACAACATACATATATAAGTATGTTTGTATGTGTGATTATACTCACTCATGCATACACCCACGCGCGCGATCGATCGAAATATATACATATGATATCATTAAAAATAATATGCCGCAACTTATCATTTATGGAAACCAGAAATAAACACGTCAACAGATGGCACCAAATAAACATACTTTAACACTAAAATTAAATACATCAAGTGAACAGATGAAAGGATTTTTAATGACATACATTCTTATACATACATTCTTATACATACATACATACATACATACATACATACATACATACATACATACATACATACATACACACACACACACATACATATACGCACACACAGAAACACACACACACACACACACACACTGATTCAAAAACACAAACGGTAATGCTGCTAACACCCTATCTTGAAGATAGCGTGTTTACACACATGTGCCGTTTCCACTGGTCAGAAGTATTTGTTTGTTATATACATTGCTGCAAAATAAACTTATATTCGGATTTGTTTTTTTGAGCTGCTTCAAATAATTTCCATGAACCACATCATTGCTTTTTGAACTTTCTGCATAGTTAATTTCTGTTCATACTTCGTCAAATGTACCAACACATGCTTATTCAAACATATGGTAAATTTCGATTCGATATCAAGTATGGTTACCCTTTTGCGCTCTTATCCTCCCTTTTAAAATGTACTATTCCTTGCCATCAACAAAGAGATGCGACAACATGATAAAACTAAGACTCCGCCGCCCAGACACGAAGGTACTTCAGTGTGGAATCTCCACGAGCGACCGGAGAACCGCGAATGGTGTCACGTATGTTGCGCATTTCGTGTGCCCTCATGGCCGAAAACTATTGAAGTGCCGGTATCTTATTGTCACAGAAGCGCATGATACCCTAACAATCGCAATGAAAGGTCAGCCGTTTGTTTATGGTTTCAAGAAGTTCGAGTTATAATTTGCACTGGCGAAAAAGGTGGTAAATCAATAAAATTTTGTTGTGATAAACAGTTGTGCGGCGCATGTGTAACTATCTAAGTTAGTGCATCCGAAAGGGAGTGGTACGGCCACCCTGAGGATAGAAGAAAATTTTATACGTGTGCAAGGGACCAAAGGAGCAGTAGAAGAGAGGGCAATGGATGTATTTAGACATTTTTTTGTGTGCTTTGTCTCCTATTTGTATATTGACTTGAACAAAAATTATATATAGAAATATACTGCTTGTTAACAATTACATCAACAACAACAACGATAACAATAACAACGACAACACTACTAACAAAAGAGTTCGAATTGTGATTAAGTATTTAAACAAAACCGAATATACACCAACTACTTGTAAATTTTAAATAACAAAGGTATGATTTAAAAGACATTCTATGCATCATTTTGCACGTCGGGTAAAATGCTTAGCGGCATTCTGTCCATCTTTACGTTCTGAATTCAAATTGTGCCGAGGTCGACTTTGCTTTCCATCATTTCGGAGCCGATAAAATAAGCACCAGTTGAGCGCTGGGCTCGATGTAATAGACTTGCCCCGTCCCTCGAAATTGCTTGTGTCAAAATTTGGATGCAACAATATTGGTCGTCGAAATGTTTTGACGTCACATATTTTGATAAAATGACTTATGGCTCAAGTAATTTTTGTAATAGTGATCAACTACTCGACAGCAATTTTTTGTAGTGTATTTAATTTTGTAGAATGGTGGTAAGAGGATGTTGAAAAGGTGTTAGTAAAAGAAAAAGGGCGATAGTTTAAATAGTTTGAGAATCGCTTCTCTATACCATTGAACCAGCGACATACAAAAATAGATAAACTAATGAATAAAGACAAGATGGCCAGCGAATACTGCAGGTTTCATGCCACAGTATCTTTCTCCTATGTGCATTTATATATATATACACGAAAATGCACACACACGATGTGTACGTGTGTGTGCATTTGTGTAATCGGAAGATATACTCGTTTTATAAATAATTCATGACAAAAAAGAAAAGAGAAAATAAAGAAAGTAAAATATAAAAATAACAACCTGCCTAATAATGTGAAACATAAACGCAAACTCCTATTGCAATATGTAAAACCAATTTAAGTCCGACAATAATATGTATTGTAAATGTTAGTGTTTGTAACCTTTTTGAGTCATAGGAACAGCCCATTGTTTGTCTAGAGCAGAAAGTCTCAACCTTTTGTAGCTCAAAACCCCCCTTTCACCGAGTGGTATTTTACAAATACCCCCACTCTTCTTGTTTTGCAGAAGTAGAAACTAAACAATAGAAAAGAAAAAAATACCACCAGCAGATTATCTTAATCAAATAGAAGCTTATTTTGAGCAGCCGTTTATTATCCTTATATTCTTATTCTATCCCGTTCAGTATATGCCTAAATTTCGATATCTGAGTGGACTAGGGCTCCCTATGTTATACATAGGGTGTCCTATTATGTAAATTAGTAAAAAGGGTAAGGACATTATATAATGAAATCATATTGTGTCTTAACACATCATATTTCTTATATTCTAATCCGGACAATTTGTTTAAATTCTGAAAATGTATTTAAAATATAAAAAAATATGAAATGTATTTAAAATCTAAAAAATATAAAAACGCGGTGTTCTCTAGCGGACAGTTAACACAAAGGAGATAATCATTTGTTCATAATATGTGGCGGGAATAGAAACTTGATTTTGAAATTAAGGAGGGAATAAAGGAAAAGATGTAAAGAATACACGTATTTAATTTTTTTCTGCTTATTTATTACGAAGTTCTTCATTTTTAGTCAGTGGTTATCAAGAAAAATAACGATTCCTCTCAATACACTGCCCCCACTAGCGCCCCCATTCAGCCATCTTGATATTTGCCGTCTCTTGTGAACTCACAACTCTTCCAAGAGGACGCTACTAAAGAACCCCTGATCAAGGACAACTGAACTCAGGAAAGATCATTCTTCACCACCTCCAGCCAAAATAATTTTGAATCAGCACTGAAAGCTAACGAAACATTCAAAGATAACCAACGACTGCTGCTTAAACATATAAACTTTTAAATAGGAATTATGAGTGGCTCGAGTTATATAAACAAAATCGAACACACACGTACAAGGTATATGTGTTGTTAGTTCGAGGGAAGACTGGGGTTTTTATGCGTATGAGAATATATTCTCTATGTATCAGATGTAAAAACACACCTGAAAGTAAATCATAGTCAAACGAGTCAACTCACATAGGTTCCTTCTCGGAGCGACAGACATCGATGTTTCGTCATAGTTCAGTATGCGGCATTGATAAATGCCGCATACTGAACAAGGCCCGCTGCAAACCACATCACCGATTATGACCACTAGCGTCGCTGGGAAGGGGGGCAGTCCGCCCCAGGCAGCACTTTTAAAAAAGCACAACTTTTGGGTCTGCTGTGGGCAATATGTTTTTGTGGAGTCAGAGAGCGGAAAACGGAAGGGCCGCCCCGGGCGGCACACACTCTAGCTATGCTAGGGACAATGACTATATACTAAATGGTTTAGCCACTGAAAAAATTCAAATATAAATTAGAAGTTGCTGGAGGTATATGAACAAAATCGAACGCACATGCACAAGGTAAGGTATGAGTGTTGTTAACTCTACCTGCAAAGTACAACCGGATGTACTGAGCTGCTGCTACTGCTGCTTCCGCTGCTGTTGCTGCTGTCGCTGCTGTCGCTGATTCTGTTGCTGATATTTTTGCCATTATTGCTGTTCTTGTTGCTATTGTTTCAGATCTACTCAAGCATGCGATGAAAAGGTCATTTAGCAATCACCATCTCATTTTATAATAAAATGTATGTAAGAACACATTATTCAATGTACCCTTTGATTTTTAAGACGGTAAAGTGCAAGTTGTTGAAGGTTGATGGAGCTGAATAATTTTTTTTTGACCCCTAAGATTTCATGCTTGATTATATGAGAGATGTCAGGTGAAAAGAGATATCGACCGAGAGATTGCAGGAGAGGCGGAGAGTGAGGGGGGGAATATAGAGGACTGAGAGAATATGTGCAAGAGAGAGAGAGAGAGAGAGGAGGAGGAAGACGAAGGGGAGAAGAAGAAGAAGAAGAAGAAGAAGAAGAAGAAGAAGAAGAAGAAGAAGAAGAAGAAGAAGAAGAAGAAGAAGAAGAAGAACAACAACAACAACAAAACAACATCAACAGAGAGAGTCTGCATGACAAAGAATATAGGTAGGAAAGCGAATAGAAAGATCAAGAGATGTTGATGGCGATTATATCTAATGAGAGAGAAACAGAACAAATCAGAGAATAAAAGTCAAGTTTCCTTATATCTTTTCTTTTGTTTCATTCATTAGACTGCAGCTTTGCTTGAGCACCATCTTGAAGCGCTTTAGCCAAACGTATCGACTCCAGTAGTTATTTTTATTTTTAAGCTTCGTACTTATATCGGTTTCTTATGCCGAACTGCTAAGTTACAGAGACGTAAGCACACTAACACCAATTGTCAAGCGGCAGGGTGGGGGACAAACACACACACACACACACACACACACACACACACTATATATATATATATATATATATATATATATATATATATATATATATATATATATATATTCCTGGTGAACGCTGGTTTATGGGGTTACCTTGGGTTTCCTGTCCATAAAGGGTGTAACTTTATGGCGTATCGTTGGCACCCCCAAGACCTGTTGGCCTATGACCACTCTAAAATATGGAGGAAAAATTCTGGATTATCTCCCTTTGCTAATGGCTATCAACTTCTGGCAGTTCCCAAAATGCCAGCAGAAATCTCCTAAAATGCAAACATGGCCCGAAAATCTCTGTTCTGGAGTTAAGTATAGCTCCTGGCTCTAGTTATTCCCTGAGGATCCTCGTGCATTCGGCTATCCATAGCTTGCAGCGCCTCGTTCTGTTAATGTAGGGGTCTGAGTTTTCGAGGATTTTCCATGCGATCGAGAGTGAAACTCCGTCGTCTTTTAGTTGCCAAACGTGGATGGCCAGCGATGTTACATATCTCCTTTCCAGAACTCTGAAGGAGGATCGATGGTTGGAAAAGCCTTTCTTGAATGAATTTCCAGTACAACCAATATATTTCCGTGGACGGACGATGTCGGTGTTGTACCTATTATTGTTGTTGTTGCCACCGTTGCTGCTGCTAACTGTTGATGTAGTTGTAGCTGCCGATGTCGTTGCTGATGTTGCTGCTGTTGATGATGTTGATGATGTTGCTGCTGCTGCTGTTGATGTTGCTGTCGTTGCTGTCGCCGATGGTGCTGTTGCTGCTGTTGCTGCTGTTGTTGTTGATGCTGCTGCTGTTGCTGGTGATGTTGGAGATGGGGCTGCAGGTGTTGGTGCCGGGGCATAAGAATGAGACCATTACTCTTACAAAAAAGATGAAAAGTAATTTTACAAACAAAAAAAATATCCCAAGTATCCAAGAATACAGCAGGAATGTGGCTGAAGTCTGTCGAGGTCAACTATAAAATGGGAGGAAGACCAACTAAATTGGCCGATAAGGTTTTAAGAATGTAGTTCTTGAAAGTGTGTAATATGATATCTAAGGTCAGCGAGCCGGGTGAAATAGGAGTCTGCTAGACTGGTTCTTAGGTAGATTGGAGTGGGGTGTAGGTGATATTTTATTATAGTAGAGCAGTGGGAAGTAAAGAGAGGTCCTAGGGTACTAGGACCTCTCTTTACTTCCCACTCTCGTGTATATATATACATACACACATACGAGAGTGTATCCAAAAGAAACCAGAATTCATTTTATTCACTTCGTTTTACATGTTTACAAAGTATTCTCCATTTGAAACAATGCATCTGTCCAGACGCGTTTTCCACTGTTGGAAGCAGTGCTGGAACTCATGCGAAGTGATGCCTTTTAACATCTCTGACATTTTTTTTTCTTCACTTCTTCCACATCTGCAAATTCCGTAGCACCAACTCTCGTCACCAGTGATGACCTCTGAAAAAAGGCCTGGATCAATTTCCAACTTTTCTTTCAGTTTATGACACGCATTCAGTCGTGACTGTTTTTGATCTTCTGTGAACAAGCGAGGCACAAATTTTGTTACAACTCTTTTATTTCGCAATTCCTTGCTCAAAATTAGTTAATAGGAGCTCCAGGACACGCCAGTTATATCAGCAAGTTCGTCAATTGTTCGGTGACGGTCCTTCATGAATTTTCATGATGTTTTCATTTGTTTGGGAGGTCGACAGTCGCCCTGAACGAGGTTGATCCTCAAGCAACAAGTGACCATTCCTAATGCATGGAAACCACTCGTAAACTTGTGTTTTGCTCATGGCAGCAGCCTTGTAAGATGTTTGAAGCATGACAACTGTTTCGGCCGCCGTTTACCTCAGCAGAAACAGAATTTCACGGAAGCACGCTGTTCCTTCGTTTCAGCCATCGCAAAAATCGACGAAGAGTGGAGAAGCATTGCAAAACAAAGATACTCTACGTAGCAGTATGATCCCTCCTTCCACCGGGAAAAACATCCAGTGGTACACTGATGCCTGCAGGTCGCATCAAGTTGCTTCTAGCGATGGAAGCCTGAACTACAACAGAACGTTCCCGGTTGCTTTTGGGTACCCGCCTCGTATGTATGTGTGTGTGTGTGTGTGTGTGTGTGTGGTGTGTGTGTGTGTGTGTGGTGTGTGTGTGTGTAGCGCTACGGAGAAGGCCTGAACCTGGAATCATGAGGTTAAGAAGCAAATTTTTAATCGTAGTCACGCCTGCGTGTACTCACGTATTTATGGAATAGATATAGGACAGTTTGGATATTTTCCTTTTGATGGACGGAATTTTCTAGTTAACTAAACAATTTGAAACTTCGTATACTGGTAGAATGTGTCAAAGAAAACATTATTGTAAACAAAATTGAAAACAAAATTGTAATTTCTAAGTTTAACGTAGTTTAATGATTCGAATTTTAACCAATGAAATCCCAGCATCTTCGAATTTTAACCAATGAAATTCGAGCATTTGAGCTCAAATCATTTGCTGCGTTATCGATATTGATAAAGAAACATAGCAGACGCATGCCGCATACACACACACACACACACACACACATATTCAGATACATACACACGTACACTTGCACGCACACACTCTCTGTCACTCTCTCTCTCTCTCTCTCTCTCTCTCTCTCACAAACATGCATATACATTTGCACAAGCACATAGTAATTAATATATAAGCGTACACACACATACAAACGGACATATACATACACACACATACGCACACAAGCATACATACACGTTCGTGAGTTGCCCCTTGCCGCAACAAATTTACACAAAAGGTAAATAAACCAGAAGGGGGGGGATCAATGTTTCATCGTTTCGGGGTCGATAAATTAAGTACCAATTACGCACTGGTGTCGAGGATTTTTTTCCCAATTTATATCACAGCTTCCGACAAGCTGGGGCATCCTTTTCTGAAAAAATATTTCGCAAATTTTTACAATACGACTCACACTCCACGCGCAAACTCTAGACCGCTATAGGCATATTATTGATTTGTTGTTTCTGGCCCTTCAAAACCATGGGAGAAGCCTTTTCGGTAACAAAAATAAAGAAAATATTCAAAAAATATCGTTAATATTTTTATTGGGCGACGAAATTCATCGATTTAAGAGATATAGCTGTTATTTCTAGCACATGCAGAAGACAGAAGAGACAAGGATGAATAAGACGTGTGTGTGTGTGAGTTTTTAGACGCAGAAAATGGTTTGAGCTCAAATGCTAGGATTTCATTGGTTAAAATTCGAATCATTAAACTACGTTAAACTTAGAAATTACAATTTTGTTTACAATAATGTTTTCTTTTGACACATTCTACCAGTATACGAAGTTTCAAATTTTTTAGTTAACTAGAAAATTCCGTCCATCAAAAGGAAAAGATCCGACAGTTTTCATTTCTCCTTCGCGTTACCTATTTTTGTCTTTTCTTGCAGCCCTAAGGCTTTTATTGCTGTATATTATTATCATTTCAATTATTTTCTTCGTGTGGTCCTAAGCTTCTATTCTGCTTATTGTTTTGCCCTTCGTCCGTCCACTAACGGCCTCGTTTTGTTATGTTTTGGTCCCATTCCCGGCAGGTTTCTTATCGGTGCCTCCAGAGTGGAAACAATATTATCGATAATCGCCGAAATTACGCTTGACCCTCTAGCTGATAACTGAAGAGGAGTTGTTGACCTTCTGTGTTTTCTGTCCGTCTGTGTATTTAGTATATTTTCGTATGTCTATTTACTACACGTTTTTTAGAATTATATATATATATATATATATATATATATATATATGAGTGCACAAACGAAACAAGGGGACTCGGCCAATTTATTGGGCGTTACTTGTATGGATCAAAACAGTTTGTTTCAAATTCGTTGGTATTCTTGAGTTCCAAGCGCGATGCTAGTTGTCAGCCATTTTGAATTTGAATGACAGTTGATTGTTATTACCTCAAGGTGGACTGCGATTGGCCGAGGAAGGTCACGCGGTGTCGTGGTTTGATGATGGAAAATACTGCATGACTAACAGTAAATTGACCACGTGGAGGACAGAAAATAGACTAAAAGTCGGTCAGGTTGTTGGGAGAGGGGGAAGTAGGAAGTGGGGGCATGTGCAAGTATATAGTTCTGTATGTGGGTGCACACCCACATACGTGCTCATATTGTTTTGTGTGCATGTGTATATGGATGCGAGTGTACGCATCTGTGCATGGGTGCGCACACGCACGCCTGCACACATACACACACGCGCGCTTGGACTAACACGTACGCTCGCACAAGCACACACATACACACGCATACGTACACATAAACACACATACACGCGAACACACATACACACATGCGTACTCATTCATATGTACATATGTATATTCGCATGCATGTACGCATGCATACCAGTGTGCGCGCGCCCACGTATGCGCATACACATGTGCATTCACATGCGATTCTACATGTACATTCGCGCATATGCATTCGCGCGATTGCATCCAAGCAATGGGCACATGCGCATTCGCGCGTGTACATTCGTGCGCGCGCGCAAGTATACACGCGCAAAACATGCGTTGGGGATTGGGAAGCGTTGGGAATTGGTAAGTGTTTGGGATTGCTATGCGTTGAAGGTTAGTAAACTCTGGGAATTGGTAAATGTCGGTCCTGCTCATGGGGTTGACTGGAAGCGGTGATCTTGGTGCAGGCGGGGAAAATTTCAGGCCTTTGCTGACAACCCAGATATACCTATTTCTTTACTACCCACAAGGGGCTAAACACAGTGAGGACAAACAAGGACAGACAAACGGATTAAGTCGATTATATCGACCCCAGTGCGTAACTGGTACTTATTTAATCGACCCCGAAAGGATGAAATGCAAAGTCGACCGCGGCAGAATTTGAACTGAGAACGTAGCGGCAGACGACTTACTTCTAAGCATTTCGCCCGACATGCTAACGATTCTGGCAGCTCGCCGTGATATACCATCTTAGCACTAGCTGCTACATTGCACCGCCCGCACGAAGGTCACCGTAGCAACCAATCCTATGAGCAAGATCGCCATTTACCAATCCCCAACGTTTACCAACCCCCAACACATAGCAACCACTTACCAATTCCCAACGCTTGTTTTGCGCGTGTATACTTGCATACGCGCGCAAATGCACATGGGTACGCGCGCGTTCAAATGCACATGTGCAAGCGTATGAGAGTGTGCGCGCATACTGACATGCATTCGAATATACATATGTAAATATAAATGAATACGCATGTCTGTTTGTATGCATGTATGAGTGTGCATGTGTGCGTATGCATGTGTTAGTGTGCGCGTGCGTGCTTGTTTATCTAAGCGCGTTCTCGTGCGCGTGTGTGCAGACATGTGCGTGCGCGCCCATATACAGATGTGCACACTCGCATTAGTATACACATGTATGCAAAACCATATGATTGTGTCTACCCCTTCCTACTCTACCCTCGCCAACAACCTGACCGACTTCTAGTTTATTTCTAGTCCTCCACGTGGTCAATTTCCTCTTCGCCATGCAGTATTTTCCAACTAACTGTTATGCATGTACCAACATCAAACCACGACGCCGCGTGACCTTCCTCGACCAATCGCAGTCCACCTTACGGTAATAACAATCAACGTCTGTCATTCAAATTCAAAATGGTTGACGACTAGCATTGCGCTTGAATCTCATGAGTATCAACGAATTTGAATCAAACTGTTTTGATCCATATATATATATATATATATATATATATATATATATATATATATATATATATATATATATATATATATATATATATATATATATATATATATAATAAGATTCAGTTGAATAAGGTACTTAAAGTTAAAGGCACCTAATTAGGTCGTTATAAAATGCACACCCAACAATTATTGATGAATACCAATCTTGGTACAGAAGTACTGGCAGAATGATATTCAGATAATGTATGCAGTTAATTGGACCCAACTGAGGATATAATCCGCTCTTCAGCTATCCAGACATGTACATTTTATCAAATATACAGTCCATAACATACTTCGGAATACGCGAGGAGCATGTTCCGTGATAGGTGAATCAAAAATGAATAAGTTACAATTGATGGACAGATGTAATGAATTAACACCTGTCCATCAATTATATATATATATATATATACACACTCACACACACACACACACACACACACACACACACACACACACACACACACACACACACACACACACATATGTGAGAGAGAGAGAGGGGGGGAAACAGAGAAAAAGAGAAAAAGGGAGAAAGAGAGGAGTCGCAGAAAGATTAAGATTGAAGATAAAGAAACTTTAGACGGAGCATGATGAAACGCAAGGCGAGAGACTAGGAAAGATATCGTTTGTGTGAAGGTGAGAGAGATGGAGAGAGAGAGAGAGAGAGAGAGAGGAGAGAGAGAGAGAGAGAGAAAGGAATAAGAAGAGGGGATGATTATTTGAAAGAGCATTAGAATAATTGAGAGCTTATTAGGATACTATTATATATTTTACGTTGAACTTTGAGTAACCTTTACTGGAGGTAATAACGACCAGCTACAGCTAAAACTTTCGCTTAAATACCAACGTTGATAACCTGTACCTACATAACTGCGCGCGCGTGCATATGTGTGTGCGTGCGTGCGTGCGTGTTGTTCAAAGTAAAAACGTGTTCTTGTAAAGAAGTGTGTTGGTTTAAGGCCCATTCAGAAGTGTTGAAGAAACTTACTCAAGAATTATACAGAATACTGCTGAAATGGGAAAGACTTACACGCATCGTATATTATCTAGATCAAAATCTTGCGGACTGAACCGATTTAGCATCAGTTTCAATCACAGATTCAGACTAATCTCAACGTTGGTAACGTAAAGGACATGTAGCACAGAATAATGCTGAGCCATTGATCAATCTCATGAAAAACAATTTTACTGGTGAAATCATAAAGGATTTAACAAAACAGACGAAACAATGGATAAAGCAGTATTCAGAGCTGTAGCCGTGAGTGAGTGAGTGAGTGAGAGAAGCAGAGAGAGGGTAGGGAGAAAGAGTTAGTTACATCGATAGATAGATAGATAGATAGATAGATAGATAGATAGATAGATAGATAGATAGATAGATAGTGGGAGAGAGGGAAATAGGGAGAGAGATAGAGAAAAAGAGAAAGAGAGACAGAGACAGATAGTCAGGCAAACAGACAAAGACAGAGTCAGACAGACAGACTGATAGATAGATAGATAGATAGATAGATAGATAGATAGATAGATAGATAGATAGAACATTAACAGCAGGGATGATTTACATATCGTTGAATGCTTCCCTGTTATAATCGACTTCACTCTGAACTAAACAAAGAAAAGTGCCACAAAGCATTGAATACATTAGCAAATGAAGGAACTCTTATAGGCGATTGCATAATAACTGAGGTTCTCATCTGCGAGTATCACATGATTACACATTATGCTCTGTGCTGTTGCGCAACATATTTTCACTTCGTGTACAAAAGCAAACAGGACTGGATCGACTAAAATAACAAACTTGATGATAATCTGTTGACCATTCAGATTTTTGTATTATTGGAGCTTTGCATTCCCCAAAAATCGATAGTGAACTCAACAGAAACATTGCGAATGGCGCATCAACTTTAACAGAGCTTGAATGATCAAATAACTAACCTTACAATCTTACACAAACTAATCTTACACAAATAAAGTCTTACGCACATAAATGAAGTCTTTCTATACATGCTGTTTAGAGACATTTTGAAAATTTCGTAGAAAAACTAAAGTAAAACAAAAAAAAATACCAAGCTCATAGTAGTTGAGAATGTTAGGGTATGCGTGCTCGTAATCTTCTAACAGAAATGATTGTATTGGAGCAGTTGTGTCGCTAGAGTGGAGAGTGATCGCATTCATAACGACATACTCTGTGAAAAATTGGCAGAGACAAACGCAAATTGGAAAAAGCCTAAGTAGTCCTTAAAGACATTAGCAAAGATATTCATCATCATCACCGACATCTGGGAAACTGTCCAACATGACGAATCTAGAGGAAGGAGGCAAGTAGAACTGTGTTGGACCACATGCAATATACAGAGTCAAATAAGCTTCTGAAAAAAGCGTTGTACCAGAAAATCAAAATTAGTGAAAGCATCTATTTGTATGCAAAACAGCAGAGACTGTATCTTCGGCAGTGAATTTTTTAGCCATAGCATTCCAGGAATGCAATTTCATAACCTTCTGAAAAATAAAGAAACGCACACACACACACACACACACACAAAGATAGGTATTTGTATATTTATTTACATGCAACCACATGTAAAGATGTGTAGATGCAGAGAAATTTATCTTAATTCTAACTGAGCTTAATTCTAAGAGTGCGAACCCATTTACTTATCTTTAACTTTTTTCCCTAGTTTTATATTATGATTTATATTCGATGTTGCACCAGGTTTATCTCCCAGTTCGATGTTCAATCCTCATCAGCAACTTTTCATAAACTAATTGATAACATTCTATAAAACAAGTTCTTATACATTATACATCAAAAAGACAAAGGAAATCTCTGCTCAATTTAGCAAGAAATGTTGCCGCTATATTCAATTCATTGGTTGAAAGTTAGTGCTAAAACAGGTAAGAAAAACATGGAGAATTCGACATCATATCTACTTGACTAATGCAACTTTCAATACAAAATTACTTTAGATATTCTTTATTGAAATTAAGGTCAGTTTGATGAAAACAATAACAAAAAGAAATCGTAACAAAATGTAAGCATAATACAAAATGTGTCGAATGCAAAAAGTTTCGTCAGAACAGTGTTAATGTAACAATAATAAATCTCTGAGCGAGTGTTAATGTAGTCAACGCTTATCATAAATTCAATTGTTACGTCTGTAATAACTCAATCGGAAATGAAAAGGAGTAAAACATCCTTTGTTTGACAACCATATGGTAAATAAAAAGAGGTAAAATGAAAGTTAACAACATAAAAAAAAACAGTAGTAATAGGCAGGGAAGAAAATATAAACGAAATACGTAATAGGTTGGAAACATGAAAAATGCTTGCTTTTCACTCGTTAACAGAACTTGAGAAATAATAACCAGGATGTTAGCAATAACGTTTTGGTTTAGCACACATTAAACGTGTATTATATGCTTCTGTGGCTGTTTGTATAAATCTGAAGCAAGGCTACTGTAGTGATCCTATAACGGTGCGCGCGCGCGCACCGTCCATTTTCTATTTCGCGCGTGCGAGTGTTGGTGCCTTCACCAAGGCACAGAAAGGAAGGGCCCTCTCGCGCATGCGCGAACCACCGGAAGCACGACCCTTTTGCCTACGTGGTAGTTAGCCAAGGCAATGGGGTCGTAGAACGTTTGACCGCTAGCAGCAGCAGCCAACGACTTGAGACAGCAGCGACTGAAGGCGACGGTCACGCATATTTTCTCTCCGTCCGAAATTGATTCTAGCAGCACCTTACCAAAAGGCCTTTAACCAAATTGTTGCAGACCAACATCGTCTCCATTGTTCGCCGCCATCTTTGACCAGTGTCGTTTTGCATTTGAACACTTTCTTATTTTACAGAGATAAGGTTCAGCACGACACATTTATACCAAAGGGATACCAGATAACCACTTATTGTTACTGTTACCACATTAGAGAATAAAGTAGTATATATATTATTTACGTCTGCGTCTTGTTGTTTCTGACTGGTAGAATTCTGGATTATTAAAGCAACGAATAGTGATTGCTTTCTTGTACCCCGAAAGTACAAGAGAAGATATTCACACTAAGTTCGTTACACTACTGACATTTCGCTGTTTTATTGTGATGTCTACTCTTTTCATCCAAGATTTCTAAATAGCTTTATTTGGTTGATTCGATGGCGTCCAAGTTTTTCTTAAAACCTGCTGTTTATGTATTTATATAATTGTTTATTCATTTATTTATTTATTTATTTTTCTTTGTGTATATGTAAAAACCTATATGTGGGTGTGTGGTGGTGTGCGCGCGTCTGTGTGTATGTGTTTATTTACATACATACATGTGTGTATGTGTTTATTTACATACATACATGTGTGTATGTGTGTGTGTGTGTGTGTGTGTGTGTGTGTCAAAAGTCACGCACCAAGATTAAGACTTATTTAATATATATTGCACATTTCAAAACAACACTTGATATTTAATTACTCAAAACAAAACAAATTAGAAAATGTCAACAGTATGATCAAATGTTCGCCGCCTGCAGCTTTTATTATTTGTCGCATTGTTGTACAAGAAATGCCAGTTTCCTGCGACGATCGCACCGATTTCTTTGAATATCTACTGTGTCACTTCCTGCTGGCCACAGCTTCGTAAATTCCGTTGAAGCTGTCCATGTCACGCCTTACAGCAGTGTACAGAGTATTTTGTACCCAGCGCGAATCATCAAGAAACAGATGACTCTTTTCCAATATTGAGATATATTTGTATATATATCAGAAATACTAAATTTCTAAATCTCTCGTAGAGACATGTACGGTGGTGGGGCGATAGAATAGTTGTATACGAAGGGGATGATTGTATAATATATTCTATAATGAATATGCGGAATAATACATACACAAACTGGTATCTTCTGCAAGAAGTTTGATACCGTCTTTCGTTCAATCGAACCATTCTGATTATCTTTAAAATATTTACTGCATTTATGTGCGTGCGTGCGCGTGCGTGTGTGTGTGTGTGTGTGTGTGTGTGTGTGTGTGTGTGTGTGTGTGTGTGTGTGTGTAGGATGTACATGCATAGCAGCCTAACCGTATTACTAGCTTTGCTACTGCCTGGATGAGTTTTTTAAATTGATATGTTAAGCCAGGAAGTCAGCCAACAGCAGTCGATAAAATGCAAAATTCTCAGCTGCTGTGTCAATAATTCGATTGCTGGGCAGAAACACTCCACCCAATAAACAATATTAGATCAGATCTATATCATGTTTATTCCTTTGACTAGAACATGGTTCGTAGTGAAAACAATAGCTCCAGTATATCAATGTCATTATAATACTTGTACTTGTTTTATCGAGTAGTGATAAAACAGTCAAGTCAATATGATAACAAGCCACAAGTTCAAACCACTGCCGCCATCTTGCTGAATATTTTAGTAGGTCACCTTGTTTCACATGCCTCAGTTCACCTTATTGTCTAGAAAAAAAAGCACCAGAGTTTCTGGGAAAGGTACCATTGGTAGGGGGTATTTTGTCTCTTATTCGTTTAACGCCACACGAATACAGTAAAGTACTGACTCAATGTGCTATCAACCCTAAGAACTGATTAATTTGTTTTATCAAATATGTGAACTTCAAATTCGAAGTTAGCCTCGGTAGATTTTAAACTTGGAATATAGATGAATAGAAATAAATTCTGTAAAGTATTTAACTTAGCGCTTGACCATTTTCACCAACTCTTTAGCTTTAGAATATCGCTTGATAAAACAGCGTTTCTGTAGCTTACAAATGAGTTCAAGATTTTCATTTGCTTTGGTTTGGGAAAAGACATAAGTATCTAGCAAATGAGTTAATCTCAGAAAAACCTGTTGAAGGAGGATTTAAACGATCACCAGGAGTTTCCCCCCTTATTTTGCTCGATTGGACATCACTGATTAGCTTCTTTATTCTATGTTTCTCTGAAAGCTCTTTTATTACTGGCTTTCTTCAGTTGTTTGAGTTACAGACCAACCTTCTGGTGGAACCAGTGCACTAGCCTAGCTTGAAAGTCGCGGCAGCCGATGTCAATAAGGAATGAGACTGCATGCCATCCCGTAACAAGTGCCACGTCAACTAAGTCCTGATATTTGGTTTTCATTTTTTGATGTGAAATATTGAGTCTGTCCTCCCAGTGCACAGTAAATCCAATCCCAATAAACTTTTTTTGCATTCCTGGATAGCAAGAATATGTCTGGTTACCGCAATTTCCTCTTGGAAAATGTGTCTGCCCTTCAGGTCCATTTGCATCTATGAATCTGAAGCTGAATGCAAAATAGAAAAAAGGTCCCTTACTGTTGCTTTCGTCTTCGAAGCCTTCTCCCTTTCCTTCAGGAATCTATTTGGTGATTTCTGTGCGGATCTTGTCGTACTTCCACTTGTATCGACCTTCTCACGTAAAAGTGTTGAGGCAAAACCTCGATGACACAGAATTTAATGCAGCATTTTATATTGTCACTTCATGATTTTAAGTTTAAACCCTGACTAGGTATCATTTTGCCTTTCCCCGCTCTGTAGTTCATTAGTATCAGAATTTCTTTCAATCAGATTTAGATTTTCTCTCTAAATTTACGGCCCAGGATCAATGTAAGAGATCGTTATTCACCAAAAATGACCAAAAACTGTTTATCGGACTATTCTGCTCAGAAATGCACAAATAACTGGGAAATATGTTAAAGCAGTTTATCGATAAGTTAGTTCATAATAGTACATATAACATCCTCGGCTAATACTGATGGGTGAAGCATAAATTACTAAAATAATTTATTCTTACTCTAAACAATAAATCCATTGTTCTTGACGTGACCATAATCTCATTACTATGCTATCTCAGTAGCGTCTATTCCTAGTCTCTGGAACAAATACCATTGCACATCAATACCTCAATTATGCTGAAAATGTGAAATCTGCCCAAAATTCTTAATGAAAGCAGGTTGCGTAAAGGAAGGCTGAAACATAACTGACTTACCAGTTCTTCACAAACCTTATTGGGTCATAACACAATAGAGCTAACATTTACACAATAGACACCGACCACAGTATGTGACAACTTGAATCCCTTAGTTGTCCTGGAGTTGGTGAAGTTGACTGATAAGTAATCATACTGGGTCGATAGGAGGAAGGAATGTATACATTCTTTTAAAATGTCCCTCTCATTCTTTGTCATCTTTATTTTTATCTTCTCCAAGTTACGAGCCAACGACGGACCCTCTGTTTGGTCGCTCAATCTGCTAGAAATAGCAACAAATTTCCGTAAACTACACCCTATCGTTTATATAAAAAAAGAATTGGATTAGACTCCTGAATACACCATTTACGACAAAAGATGGGATGACCATGGCTGGAATGGCTGGAATCATAGATCTGGTCGATCGAATTGATCTAGGTTAAACAACAACACTATAAAAGACAGAAAGATGGAAAGACAGAATCAGTTGAACATCAAACGAAACGTTTTAGATGTTATCATCTGGTAAACGGAACTTCCTGACATTTACTATGTTCGATCGCTCAGTTTAACGTCACTACTGCAACCCTGGGTGACTTCAATGAATCGGTCTAGGTCTCCGATTTGCAGACATTTTCCTCTCTTCCTACAGCTATTTTTAAAAGCTACCTTTCCTTCGGAATATGTAATAAAAAGCAGCATTAAAAAAATCTTTTATTTCATTATGAATGAGAGCGATAGTACGACTAAGGATTTGTAACTATTGTATTCGCCGTCGAGCAGCAACATTAATATTATTTGCTTTTGTTACAGAAGTAACGCAACAGATTATGAAATTAAGTAACTGGTAGGCGTTCACAAATAGTTTCTTATGAATAGTAAATCTCCGAAGTTATCTAAATAGGTCCATTCATTGCAGTTGTTAAACCTAGAATTTAATCATTATTTTCAAGAGAATATTTATTTTGGTTTTCTGCCAACAAGTGTAAGAAAGCTGAAAGAGAATTCTGAAAAATGATAAAATGAATTCAGCAACTATCTTTCTTGTTCTTCACACTAAGATTCTGTTATTCATTTTGTAGTAAAGATAAACTTTTAACAATTATTAATGAACGCGCTTACTACATTGGCGTAACATACCAAAATAAAGAAAGAACGACAGAAACTAATTAATTCTGAATTAACACTCTCTGGTCAATACTTTATGTATGTTATTCAGCAAGTAGAGTGTCGTGACATACAATATTTGCATGCACACGTACGTGCGTGCGCACACGCGCGTGTGTGTGGTAAGTTAGTTAGTTAGTTAATTTGGCTCAAAAGCAAATAGCAAGGCCATGTAGGGGGACATGGAGTTAAGTACAGGGTGGTGTTCATGTAAAGAGTTCAGGCCACTTGAGGTCCAGGGAGGCTTTGAACAAAGCGGTCGTCGGCATCTTCACCATCTCGTCTGGCAGCTTGTTCCACGGATCCGCAACCCGGACGGAGAAAGCTCCTCCCCTTCGATTGAGATGAAATCGTCGCAGGTAGAGCTTTTCGGAATGACCCCGCAGCCGACGCTCTGGAGCAGGAGTGAAGAACAGCTCTTTCGAGAGGTTACACTTTCCGCTTATGATGTTGTGGGCGAGAATGAGATCACCACGGCGGCGGCGTTTTTCAAGAGAATAAAGGTCGAGCGTCCTCAGCCTTTCTTCGTAGGACAAATTTTTGAGACCATGAACCATGCGGGTAGCCAGCTTCTGGACTCTTTCGAGATGCTGTATGTCTTTGAGGAGATAAGGAGAAGAGGCTTGAATCCCATACTCCAATATGGGTCTCACCAGCGTGACATAGAGTGGTAGGAATATGGCTGCTGTGAGCATTCCGAATGACCGTCGAATCAAGAACAGAATTCCGCGTGCTTTGTTGGCAGCATGGACGCACTGGGCCGAAGGCGAAAAGGAGGAATCCACCAAGATACCTAGGTCCTTTACCTGATCTTCCTCTCCAGCAGCAGACGACCCGGCTCGAAATCAAGTTGAGTTGCAGGAGTAGAGCCGACAGGCAGAAGATAGCACTTTGACACGTTCAGACACAGGTCCCAATTGTTAGACCACTTCCAAATTTGGTGGAGGCATCGACGAAGATCCTCTATATTACCGCGAGGAGCGACCAGTTTGATATCGTCGGCAAATAGAAGGGTGTGTTGCGTGAGGTCGTCGGGCAAGTCATTTATGAAGACTCCCAATTACATGGTTCTGGGTTCAGTGGGCAAGTGTCTTCTACTATAGCCTCGGGCCGACCAAAACCCTGTGAGTGGATTTAGTAGACGGAAATTGAAAGAAGCCTTATGTCTGTGTTTGTCCCTCCACCATCGCTTGACAACCGATCTTGGTGTGTTCATGTCCCCGTAACTTAGCGGTTAGGCAAAATACCGATTGAATAGGTACCAGGTTTACAAAGAATAAGTCCAGGGACTGAATTCTTCGACTAGAAGGCGGTGCTCCAGCATGGCCACAGTCAAAATGACTGAAACAAGTAAAAGAATATATTATTACGGGACTGCCACTTCTCCTATTTGATGTCTTTGTCACACAGGTGCTGCAACGTCCTCTGCAGGGGTTCCAGAGCTCTTTTGTATGTCATTGTATACTTGTCTCTTACAATCATTTGGAATATTTAAAGAACTTGTCCGATCCCCAAATTCTTAGAAGTTTTTCAAACTGGTGCATCATTTCTATCCAAATCCAAGGAAATCATGAAAACAGGCTGTGTTACCAAGTTCCTAAAAAGTAGTTGGGAATTAACATATGAAAAAAAAAAACAAACAGTAATAGCCATGCCTTTATGTTGTCAGGCTTTGACAAGCAGTACGAAGGGGTGCTGACAAGTTCCTGGGTTTAAGGGTATCACGAAAGAACCATCCGAGTTCTTTTACAGGGATTAGAAAACTGAAGGACCACTGCAATAAGTGTGTGAATCTGAGAGGGGAATATGTTGAACAAAATCATAATTAACTGATCCTCCTGTATTTTCTATTACCCAAAACCAAGAACTTTTTAGTACCCTTTCGTAGACTGATTAGGAATGTTTTCCCAGTTCCAATACGAGTGTCATAAAAGCAAATTTCAACTTCTCGTTACCGAACTCTGTATTGACTGCCCCTTACTCTACAATGTGTTTGGGTTCATTTCCATTGATATATGCTATTGATGTATCATAATCATATTATGTGCCTTTCAAAATTACTGTTGGTAGATTATTAACTTCAGTGTAGTTAGGTTGAGGGAGGCTGTATTTTTGAAATTCTTGCTATTTGTCGACGGCGATTGCATTATAGATTTCGTCTTTGTACTCTATTTTTACGCCGAATAGATATGTTTAGCGTGATATCTGAATTATTCGGCAAGATCATCACGATCTTTGAGTACAAATGAAGCAGGTTGCAAGATTCAAAGCATTTTCTCTTCATTGTTACATCCCGTTGGGCACCGTTCTCCTGCAATCCATGTATATAAAATCGTGACCCGACTTTTCGTCCGATGTCACTATGTCCAACACCATTTCGTCCACGTCTTCTGGTCCGACGTCTTTTTGTCCTATGATCTTTTTTTTTTGTTCAACGATTTCTTGTACAATTTCAAATAAATAGGTGCAGGAGTGGCTGTGTGGTAAGTAGGTTGCTTACCAACCACTTGGTCCCAGGATCAGTCCCACTGCTTGGCACCTTGGGCAAGTGTCTACTACTATAGCCGCAGGCTGACCAAAGCATTGTGAGTGGATTTGGTAGACGGAAACTGGAAGAAGCCCGTCGTATATGTATTTATATATGTGTATGTATATGTGTATATGTTTGTGTCTGTGTTTGTCCCCGCTTGACAACCGATGCTGGTGTGTTTACGTCACCGTAACTTAGTGGTTCGGCAAAAGAGACCGATAAGATAAGTACTAGGCTTAAAAGAAAAAGCTCTGGGGTCGATTTGCTCAACTAAAGGCGGTGCTTCAGCGTGGCCGCAGTCAAATGACTGAAACAAGTAAAAGAGTTAAAGAGTAAAACACTTTAGAAACAAGGTGAACATCAAAATCAAATAATCATTGAGAATTTTTTATTGATAGGATTTGTCGTTGGACGAAAAAAAAAATCATTGGACAAAAAGACTTCGGACCAAAAGACGTGGACGAAAAGAAGTTTGCAACGGTCATAACAACAGTGAACGTTATCTTAAGCTATTGGATCACAGAATCATTATTCTTTCCACAAACCTTAAAGCATGATATAAAAACAGCCTCAACTGTACAAAACCATTTAAAAACGTAAGAAGGAAAATAATTATAAATATATAAATATTAAAGTGTAGCTACATAACGAAACAACCTTGTGACCAGGGGTTGTAAATTATTGATTGCAACCTTTCCAGTCAATTATTTTCTTAGCAACCAATTAATTTTAATTAGGATACAGGCCAATCATTTATTACAATTAATTACAATTAATTGCCAATTATTTTGCCGAAACATAAAAACACTATATATTTTGGAGTATTAGCTTCGATTTAGATAAGAGCCAAAATGATAGGAAAATAAAAGGCACGTCTTATAGTTTCAAAAACTTTATTATTAGAAAACGTTCAAAGTTCAATTTTATTGATTAGAATACGGAACAAACAACATGTATATTCTACATTATGCAGTAGTTGAAAAACAAATAAATTGAAGGCCTTTAATAGAAAGAGTTTCTGAAAGGAGTTGCACAATTAAAATGTTCTAATATAGCAAAAGTTCATGAACGATTGCAGATTTCTGAAACTAGGTCTTCGTCCCAGAAAGTGCGATTGAATTTTAGAAATAATTGTATTTCTAAATTCATTGGTGTTAAGTATTGCCGAAAATCATTAAAAGCGTAACCTGCTGAGCTGAAGAAACGTTCCAAGATGTTGGATGATGGTAACAAAAATCTACAGTTCAGATACAGCTGAGGTGAAATTTTATCTTTTTTGTATTTGTTTCAGCAAATTGAAGCAAGATCATCATCTTACACAGGTAAATCAGACTGTTGTGACGTGTCTGTCGCCACTTTTAGCTGATGGAAAGCAGCTGCTTTATCCGCAATTAGCTCTGCTTCTGCATGTTGTAAAATTTTCACAACTCCACTTTCAAAATTTGGGCTGTGCACAATGGTTGCCGATGGAAGCAAATATTTAAAAAACTCCTCTTAAGGATACAATGCGAGAATCTCGTCAGAAATAATTCGAGCATCTCCCAAATCTATTTTTGTACTTAAAGCGTGATACAAAAACAACCACAACTCTTTTACTTGTGTCAGTCATTTGACTGTGGCTATGCTGGAAGATCGCCTTTAGTCGAGCAAATCGTCCTCAGGACTTATTCTTTGTAAGCCTAGTACTTATTCTATCGGTCTCTTTTGCCAAATCGCCAAGTTACGGGGACGTAAACACACCAGCATCGGTTGTCAAGCGATGTTGGGGAGACAAACACAGACATACAAACGTATACACACACACACGCACACAAACACACACACACACACACACACACACACACACACACACACACACACACACATATATATATATATCATCATCATCATCATCATTTAGCGTCCGCTTTCCATGCTAGCATGGGTTGGACGGTTCAACTGGGGTCTGTGAAGCTGGAAGGCTTCGTCAGGCCCAGTCAGATCAGGCAGTGTTTCTACGGCTGGATCCCCTTCCTAACGCCAACCACTCCGTGAGTGTAGTGGGTGCTTTTTACGTGCCACCCGCACAGGTGCCAGACAGAGCTGGCAAACGGCCACGAACGGATGGTGCTTTTACGTGTCACCGGCACGGGGGCCAGGCGAGGCTGGCAACGGACACGAACGGATGGTGCTTTTACGTGCCACCGACGCGGGGGCCAGACAGAGCTGGCAAACGGCCACGAACGGATGGTGCTTTTACGTGTCACCGGCACGGGGGCCAGGCGAGGCTGGCAACGGACACGAACGGATGGTGCTTTTACGTGTCACCGACACGGGGACCAGACAGAGCTGGCAAACGGCCACGAACGGATGGTGCTTTTACGTGTCACCGGCACGGGGGCCAGGCGAGGCTGGCAACGGACACGAACGGATGGTGCTTTTACGTGCCACCGACACGAGGGACAGACAGAGCTGGCAAACGGCCACGAACGGATGGTGCTTTTACGTGTCACTGGCACGGGGGCCAGGCGAGGCTGGCAACGGACACGAACGGATGGTGCTTTTACGTGCCACCGACACGGGGACCAGACAGAGCTGGCAAACGGCAACGAACGGATGGTGCTTTTACGTGTCACCGGCACGGGGGCCAGGCGAGGCTGGCAACGGACACGAACGGATGGTGCTTTTACGTGCCACCGACACGAGGGCCAGACAGAGCTGGCAAACGGCCACGAACGGATGGTGCTTTTACGTGTCACCGGCACGGGGGCCAGGCGAGACTGGCAAGCGGCCACGAACGGATGGTGCTTTTACGTGTCACCGGCACGGGGGCCAGGCGAGGCTGGCAACGGACACGAACGGATGGTGCTTTTACGTGCCACCGGCACGGAGGCTAGACAGGGCGGCGCCGGCAACGACCACGATCGGATGGTTCGCTTAACCACAGCTGCAATTCCCACTGATGTTGATTGACCTCAATTTTGGTTCTGCTTTCTGATATATGATTTGATTTGGTTTGATTTTGATTGTTCTCACTGGTCTTGCCGGGTCTTCTCACGCACAGCATACTTCCATAGGTCTCGGTCTCTGGTCATTTATTTGGTGATACCTAAAGTTCGAAGGTCGTGCTTCACCACCTCGACCCAGGTTTTCCTGGGTCTACCTCTTCCACAGGTCCCCTCAACTGCCAGGGTGTGGCACTTTTTCACACACCTATCTTCATCCATTCTCGCCACATGACCATACCAGCGCAACCGTCTCTCTTGCACACAACATCTGATGCTTCTTAGGTTCAACTTTTCTCTCAAGGTACTTACACTCTGTCGACTATGAACACTGACATTACACATCCAACGGAGCATACTAGCTTCATTTCTTGCGAGCTTACGCAAATCCTCAGCGGTCACAGCCCAAGTTTCACTACCATGTAGCATGGCTGTACGTACACATGCATCATACAGTCTGCCTTTTACTTTGAGCGAGAGGCCTTTTGTCACCAGCAGGGGTAAGAGCTCGCTAAACTTTGCCCAGGCTATTCTTACTCTAGCAGTTACACTTTCAGCACACCCGCCCCCACTACTGACTTGGTCATCTAGGTAGCGGAAGCTATCAACTACTTCTAGTTTTTCTCCCTGAAACGTGATAGAAGTTGGTCTCTGCATATTTTCAGAGTTTATTGCTCCTGAGCATCTGCCACAGATAAAAACTATTTTCCTAGTTAGTCTTCCTTTGACATTACTACATCTCCTATGTGTCCATAGCTTACATTTGGTGCATCTTATAGAGTTTCTACCTACGCCTTTTCTACAGATCGAGCAGGGCCATCTACCTGAAGGCGTTTGTGATTGGTCTACCTTCCTACTTATTAGGACTTTGGTTTTGGCTAGGTTTATTCTAAGGCCCTTCGATTCTAAACCTTGCTTTCACACCTGAAACTTCTCCTCCAGTTCTGATAGAGACTCAGCAATTAGAGCAAGGTCATCAGCATAGAGGAGCTCCCAGGGGCATCCTGTCTTGAATTCCTCCGTTATTGCCTGGAGGACTATGATAAATAGGAGGGGACTGAGGACTGAACCTTGGTGGACCCCAACTTCTACCCTGAATTCTTCACTGTACTCGATGCCAACCCTCACCTTACTAGCAGCGTCTCTGTACATGGCTTGTACAGCTCTCACTAACCATTCATCTATCCCTAGTTTCCTCATTGACCACCAGATAAGGGATCGGGGGACCCTGTCCAAGGCTTTCTCCATATCGACAAAAGCCAGGTATAGGGTCTTGTCTTTGGCTAGGTATTTCTCCTGCAGCTGTCTTACCAGGAATATAGCATCAGTAGTACTTTTCCCTGGCACGAACCCAAACTGCATCTGATCTAAGCTAACTCTCTCTCTAATTTGTTGGGCTATAACCCACTCCGTAACCTTCATTACCTGATCTAGCAGCTTGATACCCCTGTAGTTATTTGTATCTAGGGCGTCACCTTTGTAGCAGTTGACTATTATGCTACTACACCAGTCATTGGGAATGACTCCTTCGTGTTATCACCTGGTTAACTATACAGGTGACTAGGCTATAGCCAGCACTACCAGATATTTTGAGCATCTCTGCAGTAATTCCTGATGGGCCTGGGGTTTTCCCTGTTTTCATGCTTGTAATTGCCTTAACTACTAAGGAACTGTCAACTCGGATTGCTGGTCCCTCTGTTGGGTCAACATTCGGCAGACTCTCTTTATCCCATTCATTTTCCTCATTCAGCAACCTTTCATAGTGGCGTCTCCAAACCTCCCTCTTTGCATCCTCATTTAGCGCAAGTGAGCCGTCATCCTTGCGAACACATTTCTCTCCTACCACGCCACGATTCTCTCTCACACACTGTCTTGCAACACGAAATACCTCAAGTCTTTCATCCTCACGGCGCAGGACATTGGCAAATTTTTTCTGCTTCCCCTCTGGCTAAATACACCTGCCTCCTAGCCTCCCTTCTTGCAGTCTGATACACTTCCCTGCTACCACCGTTCTTCCAGTCCTTCCAAGCCTGTTTCTTTTGTCTAATAGCCCTGTCAACAGTATTGTTCCACCACCACATTATTTTGGGTCTTGTGGGGACTTTGCACCAGCCACAGATCTGGTCAGTGGCTTTCAGCAGGTTGTCCCTTAGAAGCGCCCTGTTATCTTCTACCCCATGTGTAGCTATACCCCCTTCTATTTCGTCGAAGGCTTCAAGTAACATGCCTCTAAATCTCTGTCCATTTACAGGGTCTTTAAGCTTCCAGACCCTTCTTCTCCATGTTGGTCGTCTTCTAGTCGTCCTCTTAGTCCTGATTCTAAAGTCACTGACTACCAGTCTATGTTGTGGGGTACATTCTTCGCCTGGGAAGGTTTTGGCATTCATAAGCAGCCATCTTTCCCTTTTTCTGGCAAGGATGTAGTCGATTTGGCTAGTATGCTGGCCCGAACGGTAGGTGACCAAGTGGCTTGTCGGTTTCCTGAAGTTAGTGTTGCAAACCATAAGACTATTCGCATCACAGAACTCCAGCAGCCTGGTTCCCTCCTCATTGCGAGAACCATAACCATAGCCTCCATGAACGCCATAGAAGCCCTCAGCATATCGTCCAACATGCCCATTGAAGTCACCAGCCACAAAGAGAAGGTCCCTGTCGTTCGTCAATGAGGTGGTCTGCAGTAGGGTGTCATAGAAACAGTCTTTCTGTACATCGGGTAGCCCTGGCTGAGGGGCATAGGCCGATATAATAGTTGCTAAACTATGATGGATCACTAAACTAATCTTCAGTTTTCTGTCACATACTCTGACTACCTCGATTACCTTACCTACCCATTTTTCGGCAATAAGCATACCCACTCCCCCGACCCCTTCAGTATTCCCAGCCCAGAAAATCTTGTACCTCTGTCCTTTACCTGTGAGGAACCTAGCAGAACCTCCTCTCCACCTCACCTCTTGAATACAGCATATATCCACACACCTCCGTTCAAGTAATTCAACGATCTCGCCAGATCTGCCTTTCAGTGTGCCAACGTTGAGGGTGCCAATCCTGAGGGAGTGGGAGGCATTGGACCTAGTAGCATCATGAACCTGAAAAGAAAACTCGCGTTTGGCAGGATTCATAAACAGACAATTAAACCTAAGTTCAAACCGCGTACGTTACCAATATATCTTGCAATGAATGACCACTACCTTTTATGGAAGGAGGAGCAGGTGGCGTAAGACTTTGAAGTGAGCATGGGAGACAACAGGGATGCGAAGTGTACATATGAGACAGACGTGTACATGGGAGACAACATGGATGAGAAAATTTTGGACTTCCTGTAGCGGTGGGGGGCAGCGTAAAACTTGAAGTGTACATCAGAGACAACGATGAGAAAATTTAAGGCTTCCTGTAACGGTGGAGGGGGTGGGAGGGCGGTCGAACCCCGCGAAAAATCGGCCGCCATTGCGATCACCCCTGTAAGGAAAAACTTAAATATCTATTCTATATTTAACGAGACGAGAGGCTGAATCGATAGACAGCGATAACTAATGAATTATACATAATATGCAATACGAAGCGAGGCTGAAAATAATAAACAGAGTGACAACTAGGGATCAAAATAATAAGCAGATTAACAACTAGAGATCAGACAAATTGCATGAAAATATTACTGGTAAAGATACGGGATGAATTAAGTTAAAAAGGTTTTTTATCTGGGAATCATTTCGTTTTCGGTCTGACTCGACAGAAAGAATTTGAAATCAAGAATGAGGCAGGTTACTTTATGGGCTAGCTTAAGAATGCCTAGCAATGGAAAGGAATAGGAAGAGGAGGACAGACAATGTAAAAGAGGGGGAGAAAGAAAGAAGTGGTACCCCGCGAAAAATCGGCCGCCATTGCGATCACCCCTGTAAGGGAAAACTTAAATATCTATTCTATATTTAACGAGACGAGAGGCTGAATCGATAGACATCGATAACTAATGAATTATACATAATATGCAATACGAGGCGAGGCTGAAAATAATAAACAGAGTGATAACTAGGGATCAAAATAATAAACAGATTAACAACTAGAGATCAGACAAATTGCATGAAAATATTACTGGTAAAGATACATATATATATATACATCTATACGGCGGGGTTCTTTTAGTTTCCGTCTACCAAATCCACTCACAAGGTTTTGGTCGGCCTGAGGCCTTAGTAGAAGACGCTTGCCCAAAGTGCCACGCAGTGCGACTGAACCCGGAACCATGTGGTTGGTAAGCAAGCTACTTACCACACAGCCACTCTACGCCTACAAAACCATTTAAAAACGTAAGAAGCAAAAAAAAATATACAAATATTAAAGTGTAGCTACATAACGAAACAACCTTGTGACACATGACTGATAGTGTGAAAAGTATTCAATAGTTTATAAGAGTACTGTACTTACAGAAAAAAGAGAGTGAAGAAAGGGGTTAAAAAAATTGTTTTATCTATATATATAAAACTGTAGTTGTGTGAGTGTCTGTCCCCTTCGATTTAGATTCCTAACTACTCCCACATTTTGCGGTGCAGTTTAACCAAATTCGGGTATCTTATAGTCATGATTCATATCGAGCCCGTCTGAGTATTAGCGCGCGTCTACGATGAGTCTACGATTTAAAAAATAATTTAACATCATTTTTTATTCCATTTTAATGCATAATTTTTCGTGTGTCGATGGCGGCGGAGTTGGCGTCCATGGTCACACCTGCACCTGTTTGCTTCTCCCCCTTCTTCCCTCCCTCGTGAAGCTGTTGGGAAGGGAGTGTAAGGAAATTCACGTCGTAAAGCGTTGTCAAGGAGACCAGCGTTCTTTTAGAACAACGACTTCATGGCTTGAAGACACCAAAACAGAAATGGCTAAGAAAGCCCGAATTGGCATCTATAAGGGAAGTAACTCTCTAAAAATGCTTATATAGTTATTTCCCTTACAAACCCGAGCAACGCCGGGCGATACTGCTAGTATAATATAAAGCTGAATAGGGGAATGTTTTAGTCATTTACAGCGCAATAATATCTCCGATGATGTCAGCCATTGTGTCAATAAAAGTCGGCACGTTCACATCAGATTTTAATCCCTTGTCGTTATAGTCGTATGACAATAGTGATATGAGTCACCAAGTTAAATTTCATTCTCCTTGGACTAGAAATATCTCTGATCAAAGGTATTTTATTATTCCTTCGCGTGACATATGTAGGTGTGATATACGCACGCGCGCATACTCGCACACTACCACGCACCGTTATATATACATACATACATACATACATACATACATACATATATATATATATATATATATATATATATATATATATATATATATATATATATATATATATTATATATATATATATATATATATATAAACTAGACATAAGTTTCATAAACTACCACACTTGAAACGTACCTGTTATAACTCTTTATCGCGTTTTGAAGGTACCTGAAGGAATTTAGAATGCCCAAAACTTATTTCTGCAAATGTGCTAAGCACTGATACTGATCATAGTTTAATCAATAAGCGTAGGAGGTGAAATTATTCAAAGATCTGCATTGCTTTCTCAAGAACCACAGAAAAGTTTTTTGTTCAGTAGCTATTGTGAGTAAAACACACAACAGTTTTACAATGTTGTCGCTGCACTGTGGAATATAAAAAGCGCAAAGTGTGTTCAGATGTTGAATACTTGACCTCCTGACCAACTGACTGTCAAGTGTTCTATTGTCATGAATATCTGTTATCCAATCAAGGACATTATCACGCATATAATCAGACACAATAAACTTAACATATTTTGTACAAATATGATTTGAACAGTATTTCTGTATTCAAATTGCAGTTTTGAAGCGATATGCATAAACTGTGAAACAATTAGTCATTGTTTGTAAATGCTGATGCATTTATTCATTCTTCATTCTACTAATTTGTATATGAGAAAATCAAACAAGTTGTCTGGACGACCACGCCATTTCATATTGTTGATTTGACATGAAGGTGTCAATATTAACTGTCGGATGGTCGAACATAATGGAGAGAAGAACCATTAACAGTGAGATGAGTTCAAATGTGCGGTTGTTCTTAAAAGTATGCATATATGTAAATGTGGTGGTAGTGTAGGGGGATAAGACTGAAAGGGGGAGAGAATAGAAGGTTAGAAGGTGAGACAAATTTTGGGGGAAGAAAGCTGGCGGAGAGTAGTTAAATATGAGAGTGACCAGACGATGAGAAGAGATGTGTAATTAAAGACGAGGAAACTTTAGGATAGTTACTAGGCGAGAACATGAGGCAGGGATATATATATATATATATATATATATATATATATATATATATATATATATAGATAGATAGATAGATAGATAGATAGATAGATAGATAGATAGATAGATAGATAGATAGATAGATTGATTGATTGACAGAGATAGATAGATAGAGAGAGAGAGAGAGAGAGAGGGAGAGAGAGAGAGAGAGAGAGAGAGAGAGAGAGAGAGAGAGAGGGAGAGAGGAATGGGGGTTAACTGATGGATGAGCAGAGAGCAGAAAAGGTGAACATGAAAGAAATGACGTGGTTTAAAAGAAGAGAGAAAGAAAAATCGAAAGACAAGAGAATAAATATCTGTGCGAATACATAACGAGAGTGAGGAAGGTATGTGTGAAGAGACGGCAAAGAAAGTGGTAACAGGTTGCTGAACGGTTGCCGGGTAAATAGTGAACTTTAAAACAGGTTATTCTGATTTGAGGTTAATCAATAGAATATGAAAAGATAAATGACAACTTGAGGGCATTTGAATGCACATAAAATTGTCTGTGTGTGTACGTGTCTATTTATATATACGCATGTGTATATATATATATATATATATATATATATTATATAACGGGAAGCTTTATGAAAATAGACAAAAGACGAAGGCAGGTTTACGGAAATAAACAAAAGACGAAGGCAGGTGGAATACAAACAAACAATTGTATTAGTATGGCGCTCAGGAAATATAAATAAAACAAGTCTTTAACGTTTCGAGCCTACGCTCTTCAACAGAAAGATACACAGAGAAAAAACACAGAAAGAAGGAGAGAAAAAAAATGCGTGCAGAGGCTAGCGAATCAACATGGCGATCTGATTTCGGCCAGAAGTCAAAGATCAAACGTGAGACGCAAGAGCGAAATTAGGGGAGATAATAGGGTTAAATGACCTCGCTCCAACATAAGAGCGTGTGTGTGTGTGTATGAGAAGAGTGTGTGTGTGTATGAGAGAGTATTAGTGCGTATGAGAGGTCTGGACGTGTGTATGTATATATGATGTGATGTGTAAAGTCGTATGGTGTAGTGTAGAGAGAGGAGATGAGGGAAGAGGGGGAGGTGAGGAGAGGGTGAGGGGGAGAAAGAAAGGGGAGAGAGAGAGAGAGATGAGGGAAGAGGGGGAGGTGAGGAGAGGGTGAGGGGGAGAAAGAAAGGGGAGAAGAGGAGGGGAGAGGAGGAGGGAGGATAGAGGGAGAGGGGGAGAGAGAGAAGGGGAGTGAAGGTGCAGAGAGAAAGAGGGAAGGGGAAGAGGGAAGAAGGAGGGAGGGAGAAAGAGGGAAGAAGGGAAGAGGAGTAGGGGTGAAAGGATGAAGGACTGAAGAGAAGTAGGGGTCGGGGGAGGTTAGATGAGGAGGGGGGAGAGGGGGGTTAGATGAGGAGGGGGAGAGTTGAGACCAAATGGCGTATAAGAGCGAAGAGAGAAGATTAATTCCTGTTCACGGCGCAAACGGGAATCCGGATGGCCTCTGTGTAAGGACAAACCGAACACAGACAGGTGTTGCAAGGAGTGACCGGTGGAGCGGAAATGGCGTGAGACCGGTGTGTCGTTCGCAAGGCGGATGTCACAAAGGTGTTCCGCGAACCGGTCATATATACGTATATACATACATACACATGCACACACACATACAGACATATATACATGCATACATACATACATACATACATACATACATACATACATACATACATACATACATACATACGTACATACATACATATATATAATTGTTAAAGAGGACAACAAACTTTAAGGCAAGGCAAACATCTCAAGTTGTATACATTATTATTATTGGAAAAAATTCAAAGTCTTACAGCTGTTTCTGGGATATCCTCGAGTATGGGATATTCCATCATCAGAGGCAAATGTCGTCATTAATGAAATGACGACATAGAGGAAGGGAGTAAAGGAATAAGGACATGAAGAGAGAGAAGAAAAATCCCTTCCTCTATGTCGTCATTTCATTTATATATACTATTCTCCTTTTCCCTATTTTTCCCTATTTGTTTCTGATAACGGAATATCCCATAATTGGTGATATCTCAGAAACAGTTGTAAGACTTTGAATTTTTTCCAATAATAGTAACGTATATGACTTGAGATGTTTGCCTTGCCTTAACGTTTGTTGTCTTCTTTAACAATTATATATCCGCTGCATCGGAAATCTGCAATGGCTCCATAACTACCGTCTCAGCTATAACCTAGGAGCCCTAGTAATCTCTTACAGCACTTACTTAGCGTACCTAATCATTTAGATCACCTGTGAACTAAATCCCCATATATATATATATATATTATATATATATATATATATATATATATATATATATAGTGTAATAAATAAAATATATGCATACATACAAACATATATGTACGTACCGACATCTACATGTATATATACATGCATATATAAATATATATACGTACAGGACATCACAGGAAGACGAAAAAATCAACAGAACGAAAACGGAAAAGACATTTTGTTACAACAGAAAGACAGAGACGTGGAAGAGACGAAACGAAAACGAAAACGGGAAAAACAATTATGTGCAACAGAAAAACGAAGTACAGGACATGCTACACAAGGAAAAATCCCCTTCATCAGCTGTCGCTAGCAGACACGTGTTTCGAAGGCAGAGACAGAACACGTAAGGTCAAGCTAGGCCTTCCTACGAGAGAATTAAAATAAAATAAACTCGTAGAGGGGTAAACGAGCAAGAAAAAATGTAACACAAAAAGGGACGTAACAAAGAACTGCACAAAAAAATACATACAAGAAAAAAATAATACAAAATTAAAGATACATGTACAAGAAAATACATAACGAGAATTAAATTACAATACGAGAAATCAAAAATAAACAAGAGAACAAACGAAAAAGACGAACGAAGGCCTTTGTTCAGGCTGGGACGAGAAGGTAACTGGCGAGCGCGAGGAAACATGACCTTAGGGCCTGAATGCAACAGGCGGAAAAGGTTTATATATATATATATGTATACACAAATATGAGAGAGAATCCACTATGTGGACGCTCTTACGCTAAAAATAGATCCGCAATGGTCTCAACCACTAAGAATTGTTCTCAAGAAAAATTTAGCACAACTATGAACGTAAGCAAGCAGGACAAATGAAAAATAACAAAAATATAGATTAACTTCAGACAATTGTTTTACTGTTAATAAATTATGCAATTTTACTTACACAATAAATCTACAGATCATCAGTGAGATTCGTCATAAAATATAACACGAAGTCAAAAACACGAGTAGTTCGGCCTATTATATTCGGAGTTGTGTTCAAATGCCCTCGTTCGAGCGTGCCCAAATTCCCGGAAATAAATACTGCATAAATAATTTACTGCAGTAGTTAGTGCCGGTTTGAGAACATATTAATTTATAATTAAAATCAAAATAAGGGTGAAAAAATTGGACATTAATTTAATAACATCAATTTAACACCAAGTGGTTTAGCGCATAAAAAACTGAGATTCAGTAAATATTATTACACAAATATGAGAGAGAATCCACTATGTGGACGCTCTTACGCTAAAAATAGATCCGCAATGGTCTCAACCACTAAGAATTGTTCCCAAGAAAAATTTAGCACAACTATGAACGTAAGCGAGCAGGACAAATGAAAAATAACAAAAATATAGATTAACCCCAGACAATTGTTTCACTGTTAATAAATTATGCAATTTTACTTACACATTTAATTATATGTATATATATATACATACATACATACATACGTATATATATATGTATATATATATATGTGTGTACACACACACACACACACACACACACACACACACACACACACACACATATATATATATATATAATTATATATATATATATATACAATTGTTAAAGAGGACAACAAATATTAAGGTAAGGCAAACGTCTCAAGCCGTATACAATATTAATATTGGAAAAAATTCACAGTCTTACAGCTGTTTCTGGGATATCCCCGAGTATGGGATATTCCGTCATCAGAGACAAATAGGGAAAATAGGGAAAATGAGAATGGTATATATTAATGAGATGACGACATAGAGGAAGAGAGTAAAAGAATAAGGAGATGGAGAGAGAAAAGAAAAAAGAAGCATAAAAGTTCACAGTTCAACTTTACGATGTTGTAGAAACAAGAGCATAAGTCCTTAGGTGCAATCCTGCGTAGATCCATGTGGGTTAAAATCCTGATATAGTAAACACCCAGAGAAAGGACTTATGCTCTTGCTTTTACAACAGCAGAAGGTTGAACTATGAACTTTTATGCTTCTTTTTTCACAAAACGATTTACAAGGTTTTGGTCACACCGAGGCTATAGTAGAAGACACTCGCCCAAGGTGCGACGCAGCGGGACTGAACCCGGAACAATGTAGTTGGAAAGCAAGTTTCTTACCACACAGCCACTCCTGCACCTGCATGCGTGTGTATGTTTGTGTGTGTGTGTGTGTGTGTCTGCGTGCGGTAAGTAGCTTGCTTACCAACCACATGGTTCCGGATTCAGTCTCACTGCGTGGAACCTTGAGCAAGTGTCTTCTACTATATCCTCGGGCCGACCAAAGCCTTGTGAGTAGATTTGGTAGACGGAAACTGAAAGAAGCCCGTCGTGTAAATATATATATATGTGTGTGTGTGTGTATGTATGTATATATATATATATATTATATATATATATTATATATATATATATAATATATATATATATATAATATATATATATAAACGTAGTCGAGAACAGAGACAGCCCCTATACGTGGCCTTCATCGACCTGGCAGGTGGTGAACGAGTTCACTTACCTGGGATCGACGGTCTCCAGCAGCCTGTCCCTCGAGCCGGAGCTGAACAGACGGATTGGGAAGGCTGCTGCTGCCATGGCTAAGCTCTCCAGGAGAGTGTGGGTAAACAACATGCTCACAATAACCACCAAGATCGCAGTATACCGAGCCTGCGTGCTGAGCACCCTACTCTACGGCAGCGAGAGCTGGACAACATACACCCGGCAAGAATGCCGCCTCAGCGGCTTCCACATGCGGTGTCTTCGACGGATCCTTGGCATCTCCTGGAAGGACCGAGTACCAAACGGAGTCATCCTAGAACAGACTAATATGCCAAGCATGCTTGCCCTCCTCGTGCGGAGACGACTGCGCTGGCTCGGACACGTCTGCCGCATGCAGGACGGTCGCATGCCTAAAGACATCCTGTACAGCGAACTCACCACGGGATCCCGACCCAAGGGACGTCCACAGCTACGATACAGGGATGTGTGCAAGCGCGACCTGAGGACTGCCAACATCTGTGTGGACACGTGGGAGGTAACTGCTGCTGACCGCTCTGCCTGGCGTCGGACAGTGAGGAAAGGCGTTTCCATGGCTGAGGAAAGGAGAGCACAGCTGTGGTCGGACAGGCGGGACAGGAGGAGGACAACTGCAGCAACACCCTACACGTACCCATCGATGTTCGTGTGCAGCAACTGTACCAGGGACTGCCACTCTAGAATTGGACTGTTCAGTCACAGCAGACGCTGCTCATCATCAAAGTAGGCCCCACCCTTGGCGCGACCCATTGTCTATCCAGACAGACGGGAGAGAAAGGAATATATATAAATGTGTGTGTGTGTGTGTGTGCGTGTGTATTCTTTTACTCTTTTACTTGTTTCAGTCATTTGACTGCGACCATGCTGGGACATCGCCTTTTAGTCGAATAAATCAGCCCCAGGACTTATTCTTTGTAAGCCTAGTAATTATTCTATCGGTCACTTTTGCCGAATTGCAACGTTACAGGGACGTAAACTCACCAACATCGTTTGTCAAGCGATGGTGGGAAGACAAATCCAGACATACAAATATATGCATATATATATATATATATATATATATATATATAATATATATATAGTTAATCCAAACAAGAAAGCACAAAAAACACAACAACGCGAGGACGTGGAACAAATATAGTATTATTGGACGCTCAGGAAAAAAGGAAAGAAGGAGGGTTTAACGTTTCGAGCGGAGCTCTTCGTCGGAAACATAGGATAAGGAAAGATCCAGAGAAGGGAAGACAGAGGGAAAAAAATCGCCAACGGTACACACGCGGTCATATATATATATATATGTGTGTGTGTGTGTGTGTATGTATGTACGTGTGTATATATATATATATATATATATATATATATATATATATATATTATATATATATATATACGACGGGCTGCTTTCAGTTTCCGTCAACCAAATCTATTCACAAGGCTATGGTCGGCCCGAGGATATATTAAAACATTCGCCCAATGCGCCATGTAGTAGGACTCAACCCGGAACCATGAGGTTTGGGAAGCAGGCTTCTTACTATAGCCCCGCTGATGTATATACATTCGATCAGCTGACCGTAATGATCAAGAATAAGAAACAGGTAGCAGCGTAGGTATATTCAGTTTTTGTTATCTTCTTACATGACCAGATGTTACGACTTCCGTTTCGTCAGAGAAGACTGGTAGATACTTGGACACGCTGTCTGTATATACTGTAATCCTAAAAGTGAGAGAAGGTAAGCACGGATCAGACTGTAAATAAATAAATGCAGGGAAACGAGTACGAAAGACTTGCTAATGATTATAAGTTCATATCAAAACCTGATGCTGCAACTAACACAACCATAACCGTTGCAGCAGATCAGTGCATGGAAACACCCGAATTAGTTGTGGAATCGGGTTAATAAAGGCTGGATTAGTGATGCTTGATTGTATAATATATTCTATTTCCGAGTAAATTATGCTCCTGACAGTCAGATGCACTATATGTAACTTGAATTTATTTTTATGTGTGCCTCTGCATTAGATGTACGAATTATTTCATGTATGTCCTTGTATTAGCTGAAAGAAATAAAAACAGATTTAGAGTGTATTATTGCACTAAATCTGAGTCTTTTGATTTCTATGAGCCACCTTGCTTATCGCTTTGCCAAAAAATGAAAAGGAAAAAAAGAACGTATTAAGTAATAGCTCATCTCTATACGTTTATTTTACATTTTATATTTAAAATTGCACACCAGAATCACATGTCGCCAACACAAAATATGTATATCAAGCATTGTTCGCTAGATTATTTAAGGAGCTGTTTCCAATAAGAGCAACATTTCAAATCTAGGTTTATTACCAGATGAAGTAGTATCTAAATTTCACATCTAGTCAGAGCTTACGTCCAGTTAGGTCATGTACACCATCAGTTTCTGTGCTACGGAGTCTATAAACAGTGCCTCGCACGATTTAGTTAGTCTGCTAATGAAGGCAACACATGGCCATAAACTTTGGAGCATCAGAATATATCATCATCATCATCATCATCATCATCATCATCATCATTTAACGTTCGTTTTCCACGCTAGCATGGGTTGGAGGGTTTGCCGGGGTCTGGAAGCTATGGAGGTTGCACCAGGCTCTAGTCTGATTTGGCAGTGTTTCCACAGCTGGATGCCCTTCCTAACGCCAACCACTCCGTGAGTGTAGTGGGTGCTTTTTACGTGCCACTGGCACAGGGGCTAGAGCAGGCTGGCAAACGGTCACGATCGGTTGGTACTTTACGTGTCACCGACACGGACGCCAGTCAGGCGGCGCTGGCATCTGCCACGTTCGGACGGTGCTTTTTACGTGTCACCGGCACGCGCGCGCGCGCGCGCGCGCGCGCGTGTGTGTGTGTGTGTGTGTGTGTGCGTATGTGTGTACGTATGTGTGCCTGCGTATGTGCCTATACATACATACATACATACATACATATATATATATATATATATATATATATATATATATATATATGTTAATAAAATAGAACATATGCATATATATAAACATATATGTACGTACCTACCTCTACATGTACATATACACGCATATATGAGTACAGGACACCAAAAAGACGTCGAACACATAGAGAGACGAAAAACATAGACACAAACCAAGGAACAAGACAAGCAAAAAAAAGAGATACAGGACAATAAGCACAACGAAAAATCCCCTTCTTCAGTCGCTAAGGTTTCATCTACTAAACGTTTAAATAAAAGTATTAATGCATGTATATATAAATGTGTATAATTTTATACACACACACATGCGCACACGCACACATACACACACACACATACATACACACATGTACGCATGTATTTTGTTTGTTTAAGTGGTCTCAAGTTACTGCTTGTCTTTTCGTCATCAACTGATTAAATTTATATAGGAATAACCTGTTTTAAAGTTCACTGTTTGCACAAACTCCATTTTACAATACTGCCACCAACCTTCTTTAATGATTCTTCATTGATACCCCCACTCTCTCTCTCTCACTCTCTTTCTTTCTTTCTTTCTTTCTTTCTTTATTTATTTATTTATTTATCTCTGTCTCTCTCTCTTTCTCTCGTCACATATATGCAATAATCTCTCTCACTCTCCCCCTCTTTCTGTCTCTCCCTCTATATTTCTCTCCCTCCTCTCTCTGAGATTGTAACCTAGCAATTGTTTTCTGTCTCGTCATGTCTAACTTTTCTCCCCACCGTTTCCCTCTTTAATTACACACCTCGTAGTCTGGTCACTCTCACATTTAACCACATTCTGCCAGCATTCTTCTCTCCAAATTTGTCATGTCCTTTAACATTCTTTGAACTGCTTCGTCTTTCTCAAGACATTTCTTCTATTTTCCCCTCTGTCTCTTCTGGCAGATTTCTTTTCCTCTCCTGCTTTTACCTTTTCTCCCTTCCCACCACACACACACACACTACTTTCAGACACAAACACACTCTTGAACTCATCTCACTATTAATGGTCCTTCTCCCCTTTATGTTCGACCATCCTCTGGACCTTCTGACAGTCAATACTGACATGTTCATCTCAAACCAACGATAATGGAGCGACAGATTATTTAATTTTCTCAAACAGATTATTAGAACGAATAAATGCATGAACATTTACAATCAATGACCAATTGTTTTACAGTTTATGCATATCGTTTCAAAGCCACAATTTGAATACAGAAATATTGCTGTTCAAATCATATTTGTACAAAATATATAACGTTGATTGTGTCTGATATGTGTCCTTGATTGGAATACGAATATTTATGTCAATAGAACATTGGGTAGTCGTTTAATAGGACATTAGGCACGCAGTCAAAAGATCGGTGGTTCTTAGCATATCCCTCTCGCTATATGGCGTCAATGGTTACAATACTCAACACTGCGTGTAGTGTTGCAAGCGTAAATGAAGCGTTTATTGTATTCCACAGGGCAGTTTGACATTCACTACAGCAGACAGTGACTACGCAGTAAAATTGTGTGTTTTGCTCAGAATAGCTACTAAATGAAAATCGTCTTGTGGTTTGTCAGAAAGCAAAGTGAAACAACTGTAGTTGTCATATAAGGTCAGGAAACTACAATGATTAAGATATAACCACATACTAAAGAACAATTGTGTGGGCCCTTTTGTGGTTTGCTTCACTGGATAGAAATAGCAGCTCAATCTCCCAAAATTAAACCCTGTCTTCTTCAAAGAGAAATGATGTATTGAACATTGTAATACTTGATATGCAAAAAGACAGGCTGAATATATGCAGATCATCTCTTATCATAAATCAGCTCTATTTGGGTTGATTTGGAGCGAAAACAAGAACAGCAACTCACTCCGGTCTTGAATATCATTTAGACACTGAATATCTAATACTACAAAATCCAACGAGAAAAAGACTGTAAAGTGTGATTCGCGGGTGATTTAGTAGCTATTTTGAATAGATCGAGTGACTGCGTAGAGCTATCATGTCTGTTGACAGAGATCGTTTTCAGCAGACATCAATTTGATTTCAGTTATGTGGCAGGACTCGTAGCTGAGACGATAAGGTGTCGGGATGGTTCATTGTTTATGTCATCTCACAGGAATTTATTATGTCCTTGACAAAAGTATCACTCTTACGAGTTTCGGCCATTCGGCTTTAAACAGATAACAACAAATTTGGGATTGTACGATACAAAGCTTTTAAGTAGCCAGAGTATTGTAGAATTGACGAGAATTTTTTTTTTATCTATCTGCCTACATTTCCTCAGAGCATAAAACAGCTACAGTGACGAAAAACCAACTTACTACCTTTCACTCAAGAAAACCTACTCCGTATGCTCTCGTCAGGTGCAACGCCTGTTGTAATTTTTACAGTTTGTTATTCAGCAAACTTATGAATCGTAAGCAGTTACTTAGATACTTAGTTTGAAAATCTAGTGCCAGCACAACAGATGTATCCGAGTTTATAAGATGTTCCCAATCTTGGTTTAGTTGACCTTCGTTCAGTTAGCGTTTCAATCTGGTGCACGCAACCCTAAGTTATGTGAATCTCATTTAAAAAAAAAAAACGATTTGGAATTTACTACGGGAGATTTGGCTGCCATTTTGTGTAAGTATGTAAAATTTCTGCCGCTAGGATTAACCAGAGTTATCCAATAGCAGCAGCAACAATAAAGCAGCAAAGCAACAGTACAAACACATGTTTTCAATAAATAATATCATTGAGATAATCTTTATCGGATTAACGTTAACTTTTATAAACTGCTTACACGGGACTTTGTCAGAAGGGCGATTAAGATAATTATGTTGCGTAACAGTTAGTTGTTAGATAAGTAATTTCTGCTTCAAATCAATCTAGTTTTATTACTCCCAGCAACAAAATTTATTGGCAACTACCGATTACTTAGCAATTTATTTAGATGTAACAGTTAATATAAGGTTGCTTGATGACTGTTTCGACTCAAATTTCAATTTCAGTTTTGATATAGAATTTCAGTTTCAGCTATTCGCCCACAAAAAACATTGATGATCAATGGAGATACACGATATCAAGGGGAAAACATTCAATTTTTCCGTTGTCTAATTGAATTGGACATTGGATATGAAAGAAATCAAGTTTACTGTTCGCTTCTCAACCAGAAGGGGACTGGTCCTTTAGATAAATAAAAGAAGTAGTGAAGACACAACTGGAGTCCTTTAACAAGGTTTGCACGAACTGGCTAAAGCACTTCAGCGGCATTAGAAAGCCCTAGAGGTGATCTGAAGGAGAGAAAACGGTTTTCAAATTATGAAGATATGCTGGAGGAATATATATACTCAAAGATATGTATTTGCATAGGCACACACGCATATATATGTACACATACACACAGACACTCGCGCACATATATGCGTATATGATCGATTAGTTTAAAAGTTCGCTTAGCTGCCACCAGATTCCAGGTTCGGTGCTCCTGTATGTGTCATCTTAAGCGAATGTAATTTCCTATTGCATCGTGTAGGACCATACTTAGTGAGTGAAATCGAATGGACGGAAACTGTATAGAACCCTGTCAGATGGACTGTACCTGTAATTCAAATACACATCCTTGTCTCACACTGTCACACTGATTCTGCCCGAAAATTACATTAAGAGTTCAGTTGTGTCTGGTATTCTCAGCCATTTATGCGTTAATTCAAGAGCAGGTAATTCAGTTGATTGGACAATTGAGTCGTCATGGTCGAAAACGGCGGAGAACTATTCATACTCTTTCGTTCTTTTACCAGTTTCTGTCATTGGGCGAAATCTTGAAAAGTTTAGTCAAACAAACCGACTTCACCGTTTTAAATATGGTGCTTATTCTATTGGTCTCTTTTGCTGAAGTGCTAAGTTATGGGCATATGAACACCCAACACCGGTTGTCCAGTGGTGGATGGACAAACACAAGGCCACACACACACACACACACACACACATTGTGTCCGTCTACCAAACTGGTCATCCCAGGAATATAAAAGAACAAAATGCCGCGCAGTAGGACTGAATCCAGAACCACTTGGTTGCGAAACGAACTTGAGAATCACGCTAAGAATACACCTGTCTGTGGAATACTCAACTATTTATACGCCAATTTAATGAACAGATAATTAATTGAACTACTGAATCGTTACCATATATATCATATAATTATTGTTATTTTATACATAATACAATTTTCTTTATTGGATCAACAAAGAGATACAGTCCACTGCCTCATGTGTTTCTTTTTTGAAACGAAGTTTGTTTTAGTTGCTGTAGTCGTTTTCAATATATTAGTCGGTAACTTCATACTTCACTTTATCCGATCTGCCCAGCAGCATTTGTCAAACATGGCGATAGTTGATTTATGTAAGACGTGAATATTTTGTTCAAAGAACTCAGTTGTGTCGAAGCAACAAGACAACGAATACATGTTGAGACACATAATGTTTGTGTAATGGATTAGCTTGTAAAATATCAATAGATGTCATATTAACGAGCACGTACGGATTTGTAAAGTACGCATTTTAACACCCTCTACTGTAGAGCGAGAGGGAGATGAAAGGTAGAGTCGAGTCGTTGGGATCTGAACTCTGTAGGTTTACGCCAGTTACTGTAACAATTAAGCTATATTTAATATATTCAATAAAAAAAGATGAACTGAAGGCATGGATTATGGCAGCATTCACCAACTTAAACAAGGAGACTGTCCAAAAGAGTTGCAGAAGATTCCGAAGCCATCTGGAGGCCGTAGTTGAAGCCGATGGCGATTTTATTAAATAAATTTACTCTGTAATACTTCAAGATATTTTTTATGTAATTTTGGTAAATATATTTGTTAAAATGAGATGTCAGTGTTATTTTTCTTTTTGCGTAATTTAGACTGTTTATTCACCGCAACCTAGAAAATAACTAAGTAGCAGTAATTATGCATTGACACACACACACCACACCCACACGTCCATTTAATATACACACACACGTCCATTTCATATACACGTACACACATCTTTCATTTTCTCCTCTGTTCACTTTCTGCTCTCACTTCAAAGTAAATGTCACTTTTCACTTTCTCCTCTCTTTCAATTTCTCCTCTCTTGAAATCATAAAGAAATATAAAATATTCAAGGAAATTAACGAACTATCATATGATCCCATATGATTGCCCATATGATCGAGTTGACAAATTTGCTGTTTCAAACGAAAGAATGCCATAAAATAACTTCCTTTGACACACACACACACGCACACATACTCTCACACATACACACACATGCACAAACACACTCTAGGTAAAACGTCTGTACGAATTATATTCAGCTCAAATCCAACTGAAATTATGTTTTTCTATTCTGCAATTCGTGTTTGTGATGAGCGAATTTAAAAGCTTGTCCTCTACCTACTGTTTCTAGCATATCTGAGGTGATATTTGCGTCCACGACCTTAGTTTTTTCCTGAATTTCTTCCGATTCCTATGTTTTCAATACAAGAGATTAGGATTTCGCCGAAAAAGCACGTTCTCAATATTTTAAATTTCTCCTTTCCCAGCCCAATTTCTTCATTTTTTACTGTTTTCCAAATTTTTTTCTTGGTAATCCACGGAGATTTGAAGTGAGAGCAGAAAGTGAACAGAGGAGAAAATGAAAAACAGAGAGTACGAATCTTAAAGAATTTTCTTCCTTTTTTCTTAAAGAAGGTCTAAAATCTCCTCAAACATTCACCCATTACCTCACCACTTTCAAAAAGCTACAAACTCTCAATGTTTCAGTTTTAGCTTTTTAGAAAACGGGGAAGTTTCTTCAGTAATAATGTCGTTTACCTGTTGTTTCTCGCATGTCGGGTTTTCTGGTGGTGGTCTGGTAGCTTTTACGACTGTTATTTCAGTACAATTCTACGCATGCGTGAAACATCAGATAAAAGCCAAACATTGAAAGGTTTGAGCTTTTTTGAAAGCGGGTATGTGATGGGTGGGCGAAGTGCGGAAGGGGCATTGAGTGTTTCTTTAAGGAAAATGAAACTTTAAAACCTATATATATTCGTAATCTCTGTACTTTTCTACATAGAATAAAAAAAATTCGAAAAATGTTACAAATTAAGAAATTGCGGTAAGGACGGGGGGAAATTATAAGTTTAGAAACGTGAGTTCTAGATAAAATCGTATTAACCCCTTTTTATACAGTGAAACAATTCATTGTTTGTGATCCTTCTTCAGAACAGAAAGCACTTTCATGCAAACTCATGCAAATTGTACCCTCCCCTTCACTTTTAAACAAACTATAACTTCCATTACGCCAGTATTCGAGTTCACTTCTCTTTAATTCCCTTTTTCTCCCCTTCACCGTTTTCTCTCTGTTTCTATCTCTCCCCTCTTTCTCTGTTTCTGTCTTTCATTGCTCACACGTGACCATCGTCTATCTTTCTTTTCCTCACGTGATCATTTTTCTTTTCCTTCAGGACTGTCCTAAGGATTGGAGTATTCTATCTTTCCTATCTTTTCTCTTTTCAAAGAAAATATTTCTCCAGCGTTCGCTATTTTACTCTCGTCTTGGTCTAACGACCTTCCATGCTTGCTTTTCGTTCGGTTTTCTTGTATGTCTCCACTGTCCTGTTTTTGTTCCCAACTTTGACCCTTCATAAATCCAAAATTTTATTTTGGTACTTATGGGAGCAACTGTCTTCGAAGACTCGAATTATCGTTCGATGCTCGAAATGAGGAGTAGATAGACAGCCGACAACTGATGAAGGATCCTTTCTCTGTCTTTACTTGTCCTGTTCTCCATTTGTTTTTCTCGTTATTTGCGTATTGAACTCATTTTCATACATACACACACGGACATATATGGTGATCCTTCTTAGTTTTGCCAACCGAGTAGGATATTATTCATTTAGAACGTCTTTTAAGACCGAGCTAAAGATGTCCGTGGTTTTCACCACTATTCTTGCGTTGAAAACCAAATCCATACAAATGTGCATTGTCTATTTGTACAGAAATTTCGATCGACTAATTATATTGGAGTTATAACCGTTACTAGCTTGAGGGAGTGATGGTTAAACATTCATAAAAGGAGTATTTGTCTTATAATTTGCTTGGGCAATCTCAGCAATCGGAGAGTTTTTCAACTCACTATACCACATATGTAAGACAAGGTATTATTATTGTCACCAGACTATATCTGTCAGATATCTTCCTCCATCTAACTTATATTATCCAATTAAATGGTATTAGGAGGCTTACTATGGTTTTCAGTACTTTAGAAATGATATTTTGTGTAGATAGATCAATGTTTCAGAAATGTCTACATCGTTTATTCAGATATTTGTTATGTGTATAAAGAAGGTCTTTAGATAATTGTTTAATGGAATTAAAACAAACGGCTTTAACAGCCAACATTACTATCTGCACTATTAGCATCAGTCAGTATTTATATAACGTTGATATTGATTTCTTACATCAATAAGGTCAACTTTTGTAGGAGAGGAGTATAGTGAATTGGGTCGAAACCAGTAACTATTTTATCGAACCCCAAAGGCAGTAAGAACAGAGACGTTACTTCCAGGAACTGAATTCAGAAACAAATGAACGAAACAAAGCAGTGAAAATACAATGTATATTGGCAATTCATCCCCACATCTTAAAGTACGTATTTGAAGCTGCTATAAATTCTCTACTATATAGATTGAAAGCAGCAATTAAAAAGATTTAAATAATAAGATAAAACAATCGCATTCTAGATCATTCCCCAGACTATGATTAATGATTGTATAGAAATGGTTGGCAGCATCAAAAACTTGCACTTTTGTTGGTGGGATCTGAATTCCCGATATTTGCCGCATCTAATTCTGCGCTGCTACATTGCTTACGAAATAAATTTACCGTCGAACAACTACGCAATATTGCCAATTTAGAATTTCTATTGCTGGCTTTTATCTTATTTTATGTTATTTTATTCGTAACTAGCAGTATCGCCCGGCGTTGCTCGGGTTTGTAAGGGAAATAACTATATAAGCATTTTTAGAGAGTTACTTCCCTTATAGATGCCAATTCGGGCTTTCTTAGCCATTTCTGTTTTGGTGTCTTCAAGCCATGAAGTCGTTGTTCTAAAAGAACGCTGGTCTCCTTGACAACGCTTTACGACGTTGATTTCCTTACACTCCCTTCCCCACAGCTTCACGAGGGAGGGAAGAAGGGGGAGAAGCAAACACAGGTGCAGGTGTGACCATGGACGCCAACTCCGCCGCCATCGACACACGAAAAATTATGCATTAAAATGGAATAAAAAAGGATCTTAAATTATTTTTTAAATCGTAGACTCATCGTAGACGCGCGCTAATACTCAGATGGGCTCGATATGAATCACGACTATAAGATACCCGAATTTGGTTAAACTGCACCGCAAAATGTGGGAGTAGTTAGGAATCTAAATCGAAGCGGACAGACACTCACACAACTACAGTTTTATATATATAGATTTATCCGAGATTTTTGAATCGCCTATCGAGAAATCGAATATAAATCCATGTATATGTGTATATATATGTATATATGTATGTATATACGTATGTATTTTTAAAATTCTTTTACTTGTTTCAGTCATTTGACTGCGGCCATGCTGGAGCACCACGTTTAGTCGAACAAATCGCCTCCAGGACTTATTCTTTGTAAGCCTAGTACTTATTCTATCGGTTTCTTTTACCGAACTTCTAAGTTACGGGGACATAAACACACTAACATCGGATATATATATATATATAGAGAGAGAGAGATAATTGTATTGGATGCAATTATATGTAGTGAAGATTTGCAGTGGTTGGACGTATTTAACGTCTATTTTCAGCATATGGGCATGGTAGCTTCCGTGCCCTTAAGTATAAGTCTGTCCTATACAATTAAATATCTCTATATATCTATTTTACCTAAAAGGTTATTTCTTATATGCTGACCATTGATAAAATTCATTAATTTTAATGATTTTATCCTTTAATTATATTCAAATGTATCCCATTTACTTCGGGTCAGTTTATTCACTTCTGTACTATTCTGACCAAATGCACACGTGTTGAGGTGGACTAGGAAAATTCTATGCGTATATATTTGTGTATATTTATACGTACTCACATTTTGCGTGTGTTTTTATGTAGGTATGTATAAATATTTTCCTTTATTTCACCCAGTATGTTTTGCTGCTGAAAGGAAAGTTATTAAATTAATCCAGAAATTGATCAATCTAAAACTATCTCAATTTTTTTTAATGATTTTAAATCAGTCCGCTTTCCCGCTTTCAACCTGTGTATATATAGTGAAGATTTGCAATGGCTGGATGTATTTGACATGTCCTTAAGTATAATTGTATCCTATACAATTATATATCTCTATATATGTATTTTACCAAAAATGTTATCTTTTACATGCTGACCATTGATAAAATTCATTAATTTGAATGATTTTATCATTTAATCATGTTTATATATATATATATATGTGTGTGTGTGTGTGTGTGTGTGTGTGTGTGTGTGTTTGTGTGTGTGTGTGTGTGTGCGTGTGTGTGTTTGTGTGTGTGTGTGTGTGTGTGTGTGTGTGTGTGTGTGTAGACGCCATGATAGATGGTTAGCCACTACACACATTTTTTCTCTCCTTGTTTTTTTTTGTGTCCCTTTCTGTAGAAGAGCGTAGGCTCGAAACGTAAAGGACTTTTTCTATTCCTGAGCGTTATACTAATACATCTGTTTGTTTTGTACACCACCAGTCTTCGTATTTTGTTGTTTTTTTCGTAAACTCTCCCTATATATATATATATATATATATATATATATATATATATATATATGACAGGCTTCTTTCAGTTTCCATCTACAAATCCTTTCACAAGGCTTTGGTCGGCCCGGGACTATAGTAGAAGACACTATAGTCACTATACATGTGTATGAATATTTTATCTTTTATTTGTTTTAGTTATTAGATTGTGGTAATGGTGGGGCACTGCCTTGAAGCGTTTAGTCGAACAAATCGAACCCAGTTTGATACTTTATTTTATCGTTCGTTTACATCTTCCCTAAGTTACAGGGATGTGAAAAAACCAATATAGGCACACACACACACACGCATGAAGTGCTTCTTTCAGTTTCTGTCTATCAAATCCATTCACAAGGCTTTGGTCGGCCCTGGGCTATTGGAGTACTTTCCCAGGGTATCACACAGTGGCACTGAACCCAGAACCATGAGGCTGGGTAGCAAACGTCTTACCACACAGCCACACCTGCGCCCCATATGTGTATATGTATATACGTCATGTGTGTGTGTGTGCGTGTGTGTGTATGTGTGTGTGTGTGTGTGTGTGTGTGCGTGTGTGTGTGTGTGTGTGTGTGTGTGTGTGTGTGTGTGCTTAAGTGAGTTTATATTTACCTTCGTCTGATCTATGGATCTATGCAAGCATGGGAAAGTTAACATTAAAACAATTACGAATAACATTAAATGTTTTAGTTTTGTTTTTTGTTTTTTTCTATACAATATTTCGAGACATGTGAGAGAGTCAATGGTTTGTCTTTTGGAAACATTGTATTTAAATGATAATGATATAGATAATATTGAAATTACAATAAAACTTTATTAATTTCCTTAAACGGACCTCTACTACTAACGCGGACAACGCTCAGGAAAACTTGAGGTCTCAGAACAAAACTTTTCTCTTCAAATGTTCTATTATTCATTTATCGCCGATTCATTTAACTCAGAGTCATTTTTAATCAAACATTTGTGATAAACGAGGGTAGACGTACTTGAAACTGCTCACTAGATAAAACATGACCTGAAACGACCTGAAAAACACTGTAAATTTTATTATTTAAGTTGATGCATCAATAAATGAAATTGATACAATGGACACATCTAATTTAGAAACAAATAGCAATGCTGTAACTACTGAAGGATTCAACAATTTGGAGGCCCTGTGAGATATTCAGTCAGATATACTAGCAATGATCTAATTTCTACACCTTTTTTTTAAAGAGAGTGACGAGCATCATTTTCCTTATTGAACAATTTTAAACGTCTTATTTTCGTAAAAGTCTAGCATTAAACTGTTTCCTTCATTTGGGAAGTGACTGTGTGGTAAGAAGCACGGGCCGACCAAAGCCTTGAGAGTGGATTTGGTAGACGGAAACTGAAAGAAGCCCGTCGTATATATATATATATATATATATATATATATATATATATATATATATATATATATATATATATATATATATATATATATGTATGTGTCTGTGTTTGTGTGTCTGTGTTGTCCCCCTAGCATTGCTTGACAACCGATGCTGGTGTGTTTATGTCCCCGTCACTTAGCGGTTCGGCAAAAGAGACCGATAGAATAAGTGCTGGGCTTACAAAGAATAAAGCCCGGGGTCGAGTTGCTCGATTAAAGGCGGTGCTCCAGCATGGCCGCAGTCAAATGACTGAAACAAGTGAAAGAGTAAAGAGACCGCATACAAATCTTTGCATTGGGTTATCTTCTTTAGTGTAGCAACAAAAGTAAATTCTATCTTGAAAAGGGTTGAGAGTAACCCCACTGAGCTTTAAATGTACTTTAAATTATACTCAAGAAGGTAAATCACACGGCATAAAGTGCAGTAGATTTTTTTCCATATATATAGGGGGTGGGGGCGCGCGTGCGTGCGTGTGTGCGTATGAAAAAACTGGGGGGAATTATTTGCCGGTAAATAGATTTCAGGCTTTCGCAATCATGCATACATTTTTTTTACTTGCTCCTGGCCTATCATATTATCTAGGAAACTCTATATTTAAGCTGAATGCTGTTAAACCTGCTGTCTTATGCTGTTATTTTTGCACATTGCAAGAATGTCCGGTATCTTGTTATATATCAACCCAACCAAATTCACGTTTTGAACATTACCTTTCACATTTAGATTTCATATTTAGCTTACCTTACCACGAGAGCTAATACTAATGTTTCTACCAAATCACATAGACGTACACACATGCACAAACACACACACACTCACGCACACACACACTCACGCACACACACGCACGCACATACACGCACAAACACGCACAAACACACGCATATATGTTAGGTGAGTATGTGTATGTGTGTGTGTGTGTAAAAGTGAGCACCTCAACACTGAGAACAAGGCTGTGATATTATATGCATACATTCATATATATACACACACACACATATATACACATACATCATACATACATACATGCATACATACATGCATGCATGCATATAAACAGAAAGAAAGAGAGAGAAGTAGGACTGTGGAGAAGAATTTTATATCTAGAATTCAAGAAACCAGTATTTAAAGATTTTTTACACGCACGCACGCACGCACGCACGCACACACACACACACACACACACACATACACGCACACACACACACACACACACACACACACACACACACACACACACACACACACACACACACTGATACATGACATTCGAATACTAGAAGTGAATGCCACAATGGAGAGGAGACAAAAATATTTGACAAATAAATGATATTTGTAGAACTATTTTATTACATAATATACTTCTCTGAAAACAATGTCGAGAGATTACCGGGGCAGGGTGGGGCTTGCAACGAAATATCATCCAGGTAAAATATGCCTTCACATCTTAATCTCAAACTCTAGAAAGTACATTTGAAAATATTCTTATTTTATATTATTAATTGCTAGATCTGGAGGGGGTAGGGCAGTGCTCTTAATCTTCGCTGACCTTCCATTCAAGGTCATACTGAAGCTGATAATCGGGATTGATAAATTAAATGTCAATTGAACAGTGGGATCGATGTAATCGACTTATTCCCTCCTCCAGAATTGCTGGCCCTGTGTCAAAATTTGAAACTAATATTGATGCTGATAATGTTCTATTTAAAAAGGGCCGATTTTTCTATAGGAAAGAGGTAGGAATGAGTGTGGGGCCAAAGTGGAGTTAGATATAAATGGGTGATGAACGAAGGAAAAACGAATGAACCTAGGGTGCCTGGATGGAGTTGGCACAAGACAAGCCAGATCTGACGAACAGAGACCATTACAGTAGCGGCAGTAAAGGCAAGAGGGGCCAGCATGCTTGTAGGACAGAGGCTAGAGTGTGTTTATAGGTGATGTTATGCCAACCAGTCAAATGATCTTTACTCTGGATATACTTTCTGCATTTGAGAGTATAGACCATTGATTTAATTATAAATAACTTGTAATAAGTGCTTTTAAATATTGGGTAAGCTTTCAGAAAAGTTTCCAAAGTAATAAATAATCTCCCGTGGAGTTGATTTTGTAAGATGCTTCCATAACCAGCTAAAAACGTGTTCACTTTACTTATGTCACCAATGCTTTCCTCTACCGTTCGCTATAAATGTTTGGATTTTCAGAAAAGAAAACATCATTAATTCCTAAATTCGATAATAGTAATGTCTTTCTTCACGTAAAAAAAAATAATAAATAAATTCCATTATTCACTACTTATTTCTGGTCCTTTGCTGTTTGGTTTGTGTATAAGGTGTTGCGGTGGAATTTTATTAACATTATGATCCATAAGTTATTATGGATGATGAGCGCCATAGAACAGAATGTAAATTAACGTCCAGTCAAGTCCGAGACCAAAGCTAGTTCTCTTATGAGCTTCAGATTGCTAATAAATGTCATTCAACAATAATTCTCCTGTAAAGCGGCGAACTGACAAAAACGTTACCGCGCCGGGCAAAATGTTTAGCTGCATTTCGTTCATCTTTACGTTCAAAAATTCAAATTCTGCTGAGGTCATTTTTGCCTTTCATCTTTTCAGGATTAATAAAACAAGTACCAGTTGAGCACTGGGGTCGATGTAATCGACTTACTCACCCCTCCGAACATGCTGGACTTGTACCAAAATTTGGAACCAATATTAATTCTTTGTATCAATTGAATATCACCCAATTCTTAATTCTTTTTTGTCTAAATTCTTTATGATTGCGGCCTTAAGTCCATTTGTTTTATTCTCAACACTGCTTCAATTCCTTATTTAAGCTATTTCTCTTACATTCTTAATTCTGAAGCATCTATAAATGATGTACAAGCTGATGCCTATCTTCTATTAGAAAATCCCCCCTCCCCATGCCTAATATATATACATGCTTGTCTGAATGTATGTATGTATTATGTGTGTGTGTGTGTGTGTTTGTGTAAGTATGTGTACATATATATATATATGTATATATATATATATATATACATATATATATATACTAGCAGTATCGCCTGGCGTTGCTCGGATTGTAAGGGAAATAACTATATAAGCATTTTTAGAGAGTTATAGCCAAAAAGTAGCAAAAAAATGCATTAAAAATTGAAAAAAAATTAAGGTAAATTTTTCTTTAAATCGTTGACACATCGTAGATATTTTTAGAGAGTTACTTCCCTTATATAAAAGCGAAAAAAATGCATTAAAATGGAAAAATATGATGGTAATTTTTTTTTTAATCGTAGAAAAATCGTAGACGCGCGCTAATACCCAGAAGGGCTCGTTTGTTATTCTGGGTAACTTTCTGTAAAATTATTAAAATTTTGTTCAAACATCGCTATAGAAAATGGGTTATTAGCTAATATTCAATTGGGTATACAACAAAATTTTACGATAGAATTTGTTATTCTGGGTAACTTTCTGTAAAATTATTAAAATTTTGTTCAAACATCGCTATAGAAAATGGGTTATTAGCTAATATTCAATTGGGTATACAACAAAATTTTACGATAGAATTTGTTATTCTGGGTAACTTTCTGATACCCATAATAATTTTATGGCAAAATAGGCCTTAATTTCATTTAAGGTTGTGGGAAATAACAAACTATCCTTTCTTTCGGTTTGTTTACGTTTAGCGTAATGATTTCAAATAGACTCATTCGAAAAAGTAAATAGAAATAGTCTAAGGCTTTACTCTTCTGGGAAAGTCTGTGGCTTGGTCCAGTTTCTTCAGAAAACTCACCGAAAGAAACAGTTTTTAAATTTTCACTCCATTCAGGTACCAATTCGTTTTCTTTATCGCTGTCGGATTCACTGTTTTCACTTTAATAGCTGCAAACTTGCAAAGACAAAGGAGGAGAAGGGTGATAGCGTCAGTGAAACAATTCGGTCCCTTTGTGTGTGTGTGCGTTTGCGTGTGGTGTAAACCAGACTAAGAAAAGCATTTGACACACACACCAGAATGTGAGTTTTCTGTAAATTTTGCTTAATTGGAGTTTAAATTTTAAAAACTGGACCTGGCATGACGCGATGCATTGTACTCTTAAAAATGCTAGGTAAATTGTAATTGAAGAAATCCTATGTTGTAGATTTGTATAACTCCCAAAGGGAGGCAGATAAAATCTGCCTTTTATAATAAGATATATATATATATATATATATATATATATATATATATATATATATATATATATATATATATATATATATATATATATAATATATATATATACATATATATATATATATATATATGTTATATGTTATATATATATATATATATATGTGTGTGTGGTGTGTGTGGTGTGTGTGTGTGTGCTGGGCTCGGCTACTCCACATTGATAAGAGGCAAACATCTCGAAACTAGTTTTTGGATGCCAAACCAGCAAGGAGAAGCTGCTGACCTCCCCTGTTCGAAGGTTATAATGGACACAGGTTTGTGTGTCACATAGCTAGCTAGAGGCGATGGCCCCTTGGAGCTAATCAACGGCACCATTCGTCCTATTTTTCTGGACTACCATGTTAGCTTCGCGATAACTATTAATATATATATATATAATATATATATATATATATATATAATATATATATATATATATATCGCCATGTTGATTCGTTAGCTACTGCACGCATTTTTTTCTCTCCTTCTTTCTGTGTTTTTCTCTCTCTGTGTATCTTTCTGTTGAAGAGCGTAGGCTCGAAACGTTAAAGACTTGTTTTATTTATATTTCCTGAGCGCCATACTAATACAATTGTTCGTTTGTTTTCCACCTGCCTTCGTCTTTTGTTTATTTTCATAAAGCTTCCCGTTATATATATATATATATATATATATATATATATATATACATATATATATGGTGGCTGCCCCCTCGTTATCGAGTATGGCCATTGCACGAAGCTTAATCAATGCTGTTATCGTGCAATGCTTGTGCAAGAAGATTTTTTTAAAGTGAGGAAAGGCTGTGCACTGAGTCAATCCCACTCACTAAGCAACAGCAGCCATAATCCGAAAAGAAGAACAAGTCAACATCATCGGTAACCACTGAGCCGCAGGTTTTATGTAGGAGTTATCCCAGTTACCTGAGTTACCTTCTCCTAGAAGGTTGCCCTAACAAAGGCTAGGAGTCCTTCACTCCCAATGGTTTAACCGCGCGATCGGGTATTCAGTCCGATTATTTCTATGTCCCCGCGCATGATACAGCCCTAAGACATTTATTGGATGGCCGTTGACTCTCAAGAGTTCCTCCGCCCTTTGACATACATACATACATACATACATACATATATATATATATATGATGTTTAAGTTGTCAAGATGATGTAGATGTGTTTCGAGTGGAATCCCGGTATTCCCAGTTAAAATTCCGTCAGACTCAGCATTTTAATGCTACGCCTATAAAATAAATGCTTGCAATATACGAGGTTGATTCCCTCGACTGTTCACTGTCCCTTACACAAATTGGTATTCTGCCCAAATCAGAATAAACTGACATTCATTTATTTCAGAAAGGAATGTGTTGGTTTAATTAAATTGATATTCTGTCAAGTCTCAGTTAACATTAAGTACTTACTGGAAACGTGTTCGGGCAAAAAATGTTGAATCGTTGCCAAGTTTGCGAGTATGACAATAAAAATGGTGTTGCTGAGTTTATTTCAGGAACGATATTTAGTTTCTTATGTTATTACTATTCACATGAAAACTAGTTGCGGTGATGTAACTCTAACTGTAAAAGTATTACGATACGTATCATCTGGAATTGATTAAAATCCCTAAAGTTTCACTTTGTTTAATAGAAATAATTAAATAACTACTTTTAGGTAATCAGTAGAAACAATACTTAGCAATATTATTATCATAGATAGATAGAGAAAGAGTAGAGAAAGAGAGAGGGAGAGAAAGAGAGAGGGAGAGAAAGAGAGAGGGAGAGATAGAGAGAGAGAGAGAGGGAGAGAGAGGTGTGGAGGAATTGTAGAAACTGTAAAATAACAAACACCAAAAACCTTGTAATTTTATACTCTTCATGTTCTGAGCTGAAACCCCTCTGGTGTTAACTTCACAATTAATACTTTTAGCGTAATAAGATAAGTACCAGTAATTAGTGACCTTGCTCTAACAAGGGCGTAAATATAACACTTTTTGAATGTAAAGAGACGTAATTAAAATACCATAATCGTTCGATCCTTCAATTCATTGCCGTTTCAAAATCAAAATAAATCGAGCCAATGCAATTACTCGAATTGTTAAAAATAGTAGCCAAATCCCTCTCTCTCTCTCTCCTCTCTCTCTCTCTGCCTCTCAAATTGCACCCTACTATTTTTAAAGAATGTAGGATAGATTCGATGATGTAACCCTAGTTATCCTATGTAACAATAAAAGACAGAATGTTCCCCCATCAATTTTGTTTCATGGCTGGGTGAGAGGAAGAAAGTTGTTCTCAGATTACAGGCCTGGTTCAAATACTTGCCTCAGAGTGGGCTCGGTTAAAGGTACTGGTAGTTGGCAACTGATTGCCTAGCAGCCAAGAAAATAAAGGTCATTCGGACGGGTTTCCTCACAATTTCATTTTATCAAATTTCGCTCATGAGGCTAAGATCGACCCGAAGCTATAGTAGATGACGTCCGTCTAAAGACACACACAGTGAAATTGAATCTAAAGGCCCGTAGCTGAGAAGCAAAGTTCTTAACTACATTGCTATGGCTGAAGTCCGAGTGAAATCTCGGTATTCCCAGTTAAAATTCCGTCAGACTCAGCATTTCAACGCCTATAAAATAAATGCTTGCAATATTACGAGGTTGATTCCCTCGACTGTTCACTGTCCCTTACACAAATTGGTATTCTGCCCAAATCAGAATAAACTGACATCCATTTATTTCAGAAAGGAATGTGTTAGCCCAGAAAATATTTCAGTTCTGAATAGCTGCTGAGTCTCAACAAGATCAAGTAAGACTTTTAATGTTGCTCACATATCAAGGACAGTGCTGCTGTCATCCATGCTAGTTATTTCTTTCTCTATATTTCTCCGCCTATCTATTAATCGGTTCAATCCACAGTGTGTGGTGTGATGGTGGGTGTTATTGTTCCATTCGTGTTTTCTGTTGAGACTCGGTCTGTTGATTGCTATATGCGTAGCTTCTGTTATCTGCCTAAGTGTCGTGTCAGTTCTATGCGTTGATAATATCGTAACCTCTATGCTATTAACCGAGCCTCTATGTTCTGCTTGAGCAACTTGGTAGAGCACTGACGAGCCTTTCTCTTCTTTGAGCTCTCGCCAGTATTCACCTATACACTCCCCTATACTGCGTGCTGTCTCTCCAATGTAAGTAATTGTCATATTTCTGCACCAGCCCTCAGTACCTCGTAAGCTATACGTTACAGTTAACCTGTGGACTCAATCTACATACAATACAATTGTTCTCCGTACATGGGGGCCAATCGAAGGGATAAGTTCTAGAAATCTTATGAGGTCACCAGGCCTTTCTACTACTTCCATCTGTAGATTAGCTTTATCTAATGTTTTTCTAAATAGGTATGCTAGTTTGACGCTAGGGGTAGCACCATAGAACATGACACTTTGGTATTTTTTGTTGTCATACCATGAGATGACCTTGTCTATCTTTTTTCTGGTCCTTTCTGTGCTGTTCCAGGATTTACTCCTGTATAGCGAGCAGATCCCCTTTGCATCACTCTCTATGATGGCTTTGAACTTAGTCGTGGCTCCTTTGTACACTCTAATCCTGTCCCTTTGATTGTAGCTAGAGAACCGCATATGGTGGATGAAGTGTGTGTCTTTCCAATTCCATAGGGTTGCACATGTGAGACACATTCCTCATCACTCTCACCAAGTCTGCTGAAAGAATATTGAACTTGGTGTTGTTCGCAATAGCTGTGTTCTTGTGGGCCTGGTATTTAAAGGTCATAGGTTTGGCATAGCGGGAGTGAATGAGCTAGACCTTACCGTTCTCGGTTTCCAGCCAGAGTTCCATATCTAAAACTGGTAGCCTATAGTTCGGGTGCTTGCTAGGGTTGTCTATCGTTACTTTAATACTTTGGTGGATGAAGTTAACTATTTGCTGGATGTTCTCCATAGTGTTAGCTTCTAGATCATCAACATTGTCTCATAGGAGTATATATATATTTCGTTGAGCACAGTTTCCTATAACAGACGAAAACAATACATAGATACGTAGAAATATTCAGATACATATATGTATGCGTACATATACACGTACATATACAGGTATGCATATGCATATATATTTATGTATTTACATATAGACACAGTAAAGATTTATACGTACAACCATTTGTGCCAAAGTAGATTAAAATTTAAATATAGTTCGGTAATTGTACTTGCCACACACGAGCACGCACGCACTACACACACATTCACAAACAAGTGTGTTTGTGTGTATGAGTGTGTGTGTATGCAGAGAGAGAGAGAGAGAGAGAGAGAGAGAGAGAGAGAGGGGCAGGTGGGAAATCAAATGAAAGCCGCGTTGAAATGATACCAGCGAAGTTATTAAATTCGCGAGATAATTTATCATTTCAGTTTATATTCTAACATAAACTTGACGTTAACTAGGTGAAAAAATGGGTGTGAAATATGAGACAATTATGGAATCCGTTTTAATATATTAAATTTTATTCTCTTGATGTTAACTAGACTGTCATATCTAATTAAACTTATCCGCGTATTCGCTCTTTTCACTTTATATCTTTAAAATGATAAACTTTTAAACTATTATTATCCTTATGAATTAAAATAGCGTTAATTTCTAATAGTGGCACACTGCCTTAAATTTTGAGGGAAGGTACTATTACGATAAAACTAATACCAGTATTTAACTAATGCTTTATTTCATCCACCACATGAGGAGAAATTAGTAAAGCTGACTTCAGCGGGATTTTGACTCAGATCATTTAAAGATTATAAAAATACAGTAAAACATTTTGTTCGACTTTAACGTCTGTGGAAATACAAATATCAGTCATAACAAATGTGTTTTTTCTCTTAACGCATAATTATTTCTTGTTAACTTTTTAGTGTTCACATTTCCTTAAATATGTTAAGAAACACTTTCATTCTCGCCATAGCTCAAAGGCGGCGAGCTGGCAGAAACGTTAGCACGCCGGGCGAAATGCGTAGCCGTATTTCGTCTGCCGTTACGTTCTGAGTTCAAATTCCGCCGAGGTCAACTTTGCCTTTCATCCTTTCGGGGTCGATTAAATAAGTACCAGTTACGCACTGGGGGTCGATATAATCGACTTAATCCGTTTGTCTGTCCTTGTTTGTCCTCTCTATGTTTAGCCCCTTGTGGGTAGTAAAGAAATAGGTATTTCGTCTATCTTTATGTTCCGAGTTCAAATTCCGCCGAGGTCGACTTTGCCTTTCATCCCTTCGGGGTCTATAAATTAAGTACCAGTTACATACTGGGGTCGATCTAATCAACTGGCCCCCTTCCCTCAAATTTCGGGCTTTGTGCCTAGAGTAGAAAAGGATGTTTTCTTGCTGTTGTTGCAAGCAGCCTCGACCAAATCGACGTTTTAGAAGGCGCAGAGCAGGCAGAAACGTTAGTACGCCGGGCGAAATGCTTATCGGTATTTCGCCTGCCGCCACGTTCTGAGTTCAAATTCCGCCGAGGTCGACTTTGCCTTTCATCCTTTCGGGGTCGATAAATTAAGTACCAATTACGCACTGGGGTCGATATAATCGACTTAATCCGTTTGTCTGTCCTTGTTTGTCCTCTCTGTGTTTAGCCCCTTGTGGGTAGTAAAGAAATAGGTATTTCGTCTGCCGTTACGTTCAAATTCCGCCGAGGTCCACTTTGCCTTTCATCCTTTCGTGGTAGATAAATGAAGTACCAGTTGCGTACTAGGGTCGATCTAATCGACTGACACCCTCCCGCAAAATTTTCAGGCCTTGTGCCAAGAGTAGGAAACAAAAGAAAAGATTCTCGCCATAGCTCAGTCAGTAGAGTGGCGGATTGCAGAAGTACGTGTTTTATCAATCATCCTTTGCTACTTCAATAATACCAGAAAGGATTCAGAATGCTTCTACTCATGCATGCGAAAAGAAATTTGCATCGAACGCGATGAGCTTATTATTTTTTTAGTCATGTGGCTTTTATATATTTTGCCAAAGTAAAGGCGGCGAGCTGGCAGAAACGTTAGCGCCCTGGGCGAAATGCTTTGTGGTATTTCGTCTGTCGCTACATTCTGAGTTCAAATTCCGCCGAGGTCGACTTTGCCTTTCATCCTGTCAACATGTACCTTTAATCTAATCAAGGTATCCTTGGCCTGAAGAGTAGCCAGCGGTATACACCTCGCTTAGATTTTACTACTTCTGGGGTTCCACTCGCTATGGAACATACGTAGCCCATAATATTATGCTTACGCTTTTTAGAGTAAAGCGTCAGGAGAGTACAGCATAATGTCACTTAATGAATGAGGTAACCACCTTTTCTTAGCTTACAGCTGTTTCTGGTATAAGAAACATCGCAGTTAAAAGTGAGTGCCTGTACAACATCCTGTAGCAGAAACAACTATAAGCTAATGAAGATGATTAAGTAATTCATGCATTTGCGTCGTTCATTAACTGATATAATTATGAATACACACACACACACACACACACACACACACACACACACAGGCGTAGACATGGCTGTGTAGTAAGTAGTTTGCTTACCAACCACATGGTTCCGGGTTCAGTCCCACTGTGTGGCACCTTGGGCAAGTATCTTCTACTATAGCCTCGGGCCAACTGAAGCCTTGTGAGTGGATTTGATAGACAGAAACTGAAAGAAGCTCGTCGTATATCTACTACATATGTGGAAAATCGGTGTGCGTTTGTTTGTGGCGTTGCTAGCTAACTCCATCTTTTGTGACAGTTATAACGAAATTGCTTTCTTATATCAGAGTAATAAGGCGTTTCAATAGAACATTTTTACCCCCAGGAATTACCGGGTACACCAGCTAGCATATATATATATATATATATATATATATATGCATGTGTGTGCATATATTTGTGCGTCTGTGTTTATGACCCCGTAACTTAGCGGTTCAGCAACAGAAAACGATAGAATAAGTTCTAGGTTTACAAAGAATAAATCCTGGGATCCTCGATTTGCTCGACTAAAGGCGGTTCTCCAGCATGGCCGCAGTCAAATAACTGAAACAAATAAAAGAATAAATATACTTTTATATATATATATTATATATATATATATATATTATATATATATATATATTATATATATATATATATAAATGTATATATTATTTTTTAATCATCGTTATTAATCATCATCATCAACAAGAACAACGTTAACAGGAACATCTGCTACCGAGCAAAGCGTGAGAGGTCACACTCATTTTATATATAATGAGTATAAGTAATTGCTATCACAGAATACGTTCAGTTAGAAGTAACCATAGCAACAGCTTCCTTTGAGCAACCGAAATTACATGAAAGAAACAGCTTGACGTGTTTTTCTTTTTCTTCGTTTTACTTTACTTTGCATCCTGTTCTTCGTTCATACTTTCACCCTAATTAAAACAAAATAAACCGTCCAAGTAAACCAGAAAAAAATTGCTGCTTTTCTTTCTTTTTCTTTTTTCTTTTGTTTTGCTTGATGTTGTATGTGTGTGTGTGTGTGTGTGTGTGTGTGTGTGTGTGTGTGTTAGTGATTGCTGTTTTCATGGCCCATTTGAATATTTCAAAAAGTACTTGCATTAAGATCTTTCTCGTCTCAGTTCCATATATGAAGAGTCTGTTGTCCTACCTTTCTCTGCATCTGCTTGTCCGTCTGACTTTCTTTCCTTACTTCCCCCACTTCTTTCTCTCTTTCTCCCTCTCTCTTGCTCCCTCTACCCCCTCTCTCTATGTCTGTAAACCAGTCTCTGTTCCCCGTGGAAAATACCCCCAGGAGAGTACTCTGCATACTAAATATACATACGGAGAGGTGTCACATGTGTAACACGCGGAGCTGAAAACGTTAGATGATCTGAGATTATCCATGCAATTAGCAGACAAAACCTCCCTCTATGAATTCTTGAAATCGAAATCAAAGAAATTAACTGATATAAAGAATTCGAATCCAGGAAAAAATGTCACGGGGCTTTTGTCCGGAGAGGGGTTTTCCGGGGGTGGGGGGTCCGAGGGGGTTGTCCAGGGGGGGGGGTGTCCAGGGGGAGGGTTGTCCGGGGGGATGGTTGTCCGGGTGGGGTCCCAATCCAATAAATTAATCGTGATTTTTTTTCCTAACCAAATTTGAGGCTTTATTACTGTGACTTTTTCCTGTGAGTTTATCACCGGTCACCAAATAATTAACAGTACTGGAGTGAATTTAATCTTTAAAACCAACTGATGAAAGCAAGACATATTTTGGTTTATTACACTTAGACCTCAACGAAACATAATTCTACCTAGTTGGTATGACTACACGTAATCGTTATATATACGTACGTGTGTGTATAGAAATATATACATATCTTTGTATCTATAATAATGTTTGCTTATATCTGAAAGGTTACTCAATACGTTCTGAGTTCAAATTCCGCCAAGGTCGACTTTGCCTTTCATCCTTTCGGGGTCGATAAATTAAGTACCAGTTGCGTACTGGGGTCGATCTAATCGACTGGCTCCCTCCCCCAAAATTTCGGGCTTTGTGCATAGAGTAGAAAATAATCTAACCAGAGCACGAGCTCTTTTTTATATAAAGCAACAGTAGTCAGGTATTCATGTTCAAATCTGCTATAACATTATTGTTTGGGTTCTCGCTGTTCTGCCAGCATCCCATGAATTATTAGGTCATTGCTATTTCCCTCGGATTCTAGCTTATTTTTCCTTTTCCTTTATGCTATCAAGAGTTACTTGTTTTCGCCAAAAACACACCGCAGCGCCAATTTCGTTTAAGCATTTCATCGCGCAGCCAGTTGTCTATCGACTGTCTTACTAGAGAGGAGACGGACAAAAGTTTTAATTAGACAGAAACCACACACGACAGAAATAAATAAGACAAGCAACGTGATATGAAACTGAAAAGATGAAGAATTCTGTTATCAGATAAAAGATAACATAGATTTGAATGAGATTTGAACTCAGCCATGATAGTGTTCAAACCATCTAGTCCAGTTATGTACGATATATTTCGACTATTATTATTATTTATTAGTTTGTCCGTGGTTGTCAACGCTGATCAAGAACATTACATGGGAGGAGACGGGGCACAGCGTATCTGACTGTAGCCAGTCAGTCCGATGCATGCTTGGAAGGCTCTGCTGCAGGTCGGGCACTGGTCGTCTGTTGGAACTGTTGGCTCTGGACTTGCGAAGTTCACATTTTTTTTTTGTGCCCCTGCATCCTGTGATGTTCGCGGGAGGTAACACCACTGTCCGTGCAGCTTCGCCAGGTAGGGCGTCTTGTGCTAGCATTTCCCAGGAGTCGGGAATTGATCTCAAAGCTCTTCAGTAAGGCTTTGAGTATCCTTGAAGTGCTTTGTTTGTCCAGCTTGCGTGCACTTGTCTTGTATCAGCTCGCTGTAAAGCAGTCTCTTGCGGAGTCGTGTGTCAGACATTCGAACAAAGTGACCGGCCCACCAGACTCGCGCTCTCCTCAGCAGTGTATAAATGTTTATCAAATCAGCTCGCGAGGGAACCTCCGTGCCTGTCTTGCCAAATGAATTTCAACAGCTTTCTAAGGCATTTCATGGGAGAGCGGTTTAACTTTTTGGCGTAACGTTCATAAACCGTCGAAGTCTCACAGGCGTACAGTAGCATTGGCTGTACAAGTGCTTTGTATACCTTCAACTTGGTGGCCAGCCTAATGCCTCTCGTCTCCCACACAGATTCATTTCGACCATTACTGTTGAGAGAGAGAGAGAGAGAGAGAGAGGAGAGAGAGAGAGAGAGAGAGAGAGAGAGAGGAGAGGGAGGAAGAATTGGCAAAGGAGAAGAACAAAGGAAGAACATATGAAGGGGCTGATATATTTAGAGAGGTCATGTAAGTTCTAGAATTATTATTCTGCATGTTAAGAGTACTTGTAGTAGTGGCAGTAAAGACGGTGGTGGTGCTATATCCTGAAAGTATTCTCGCCAATTACAATCTTTGACACGCTTGTTGCTTACAGTGAGCATCATCTAATCTCACTCTTGTCAAAACAAAGATGTTTAAGAAAGCTCATTCTCACAAACACCAGCTGTCAATGTTTCACCAAGAATAGAATGAATGAACGGTATAAAAAAGAAATTATAAAAGTACAGTTTATAGAGACAAAATATATGTGAAGAAGTCTAGTTGAGAAAGACGGAAGGAAATGGTCATGGCAAATTAGCCTGACACTGAGTGGCACCGATTTGTTTGGTCATCAAAGAATTCAGTTGTTGGCGGACAAGTGATTTTGTTTCAGCCTTTCGGCTGTGACAATGCTGCGCGTCATATATAGGAAGGCGTGGAAGTGCGGTAAGAAGCTTACTTCCTTCCAACCATATGGTTTCGGGTTCAGTCCTATTGCATGGCACTTTGGGTAGAGTTAACTGTCATTAAAAGAACAGGCTTATTGTGGGAAGATAAGACAGTCGTGGATACATGTTTCTGCCACAGTAGGCATCATCAGTGGGTCTTGTAGACGGAAACTGATAGAAGCCCGTCGTATATATATATATATAGGCACAGGAGTGGCTGTGTGGTAAGTAGCTTGCTTACCAATCACATGGTTCCGGGTCCAGTCCCACTGCATGGCACTTTGGGCAAGTGTCTTCTACTATAGCCTCGGGCCGACCAAAGCCTTGTGAGTGGATTTAGTAGCCGGAAACTGAAAGAAGCTCGTCGTATATATGTATATATGTGTGTGTCTGTGTGTGTGTGTGCGCGCGCGCGCGAGCTAGTGTGTTTGTGTTTGTTCCTACCACCGCTTGACACCCCCGTAACTTAGCGGTTCGGCAAAAGAGAGCGATAGAATACGTACCAGGCTTAAAAAAAAAGAAAGTACTGGGAGTCGATTCATTCGACTAAGTCCTTTCAACGCGGTGTCTTAGTATGGCTGTAGTCTAATGGCTAAAATACTAAAACTAGTAAAAGATTATATATATATATATATATAAATCGAAGATAAAACAAAAAGAATAAAAGAATAAAAACAAAAACAACAAAAGACAAAAGGGCGTGCACAGTGAATTATTAGGTTGACGCTCTGTTTAAGATAGAAAAAAAGAAGAGGTGTGACGTTTCGAGCATGACTCTTAGTCAGAAAGAAGAGAGGGAAGGTCCAGAGAGAAGGAAAGAAAAGTATAAAAAAAGCAAGTCTGCGGTTATATGACAGAGACAGGCAGACAACATAAATATAGATATATTAAATATCATACAACATAAACTTCTGCTTTACTAGAATTATCTCCGCCTCAAGAGGATGTATTATAATTATCAAATGACGATTAAGACCAGCTACATTTTAGAAGGGAAGACAATCTCATGAGTCAAGAATTCTCCAAAGTTGACTGCCATTAAGGAAAAGGACAGGCTAATTATCTGAAGATAAGACAGTCGTGGTTACGAGTTTCTGCCTCACTAGGCGTCATCAGCACAGCTGTTGTCCAACCCTGTAGCCAAAGAACTTACACTTATACAAAACAGATTACTGCTAAATATATCATATGCGCGCGCACATTTGCTGGCAGCCAAGGAAGATTGGTACTTAGTTGTATATAACAAAAGCTTAATAATTCTTTTTTTTATTATAATTTTATCTTTATTTTTTACTTTTTCTGGTGGTTTATGACCAAATTTTGATAACCAAGTAGATAACTAATTGCTTTAATTTGATTTTACTTAATTTTGTTTTATTTGATTATATTTATCTACTTATCTACTTTCGTTTTAATATGTTCATAAAAATGGGCATTCTGACATCTGGAAGGGGGTGCAACCTTGATAAATATATCTCAAGGCAATTAATAGACAACCTAGCTAACTATTTACGTCCCATAAAATGATCTGGCGAGAAATCTAATTCATTATGTTACAACACAACTATATATGTGCATCTATTTGTATATTTATATGTATGTAGGACGCCTTAACGTCGGTCATGTAGCTGGATACAGATTATGAAACAGCTGTCAACAAATAGAATAAATATTTCATCTCTCACTGAATTTTGGTAAATTATAAACCTCCGTGTGTGTGTGTGTGTTGTGTGTGTGTGTGTGTGTGTGTGTGTGTGTATGTGTGTGTATGCATGTGTGTGTATATCTATCTATATGCATATATACACACATACTCACACACACATACACACACACACATGTACATATAAAGCGTTTTATTTGATAATATCTATAAGATACATTATTGACCCTTAGAATAAATATTGGTGTGTGTGTGTGTGTGTGTGGTGTGTGTGTGTGTGTGTGTGTGTTTACTTTAATGTCAGGTAATAAATATATCCTTGGTTATGGCATGTAACCAGTTAGAAAGTTACCATTGTTTTCGCGTCTTACACTAGGCAATATAGACGACATCCGCTTTATCACCCTCTTCATTCGGACTTCGCAAGTACATTTGTGGATTTACACTTTTTATATATTTATATTTATGAATTTTTATGTGTTCATAAATTTTTATATGTGTATGAATTTTTATATATTTAAAGATGTTCGTATACATCTATGTATTTATAAATTCTTAGAAATTTTTTATATATAACATATAGATGAATGCATCTATGTATGTACTTTGTATACCATGGAGAATTTCGTTAATATGGATTGAAAGAATATATACATCGGCCTTAGAATTTTTTCCTCTCCTATTATATATATATATATATATATATACCATATATATATACATATATACATATATACATATATACATATATATATACATATATATATATAGACATATATATATACATATATATACACACACATATATATATATATATATAATATATATATTATATATTATATATATATAGCATTATATATATATATGTATATATATGTTATATATATATATAATATATATATATATATATATATATATGTTATATATATATATATATATATATGTATATAATATATTATATATATATTATATAATATTATCTTATATATATGTATAATATATATATATTATATATATATATATATATATATATATATATATGTATGTATGTATGTATTTATATATGTATGTATGTATGTATGTATGTATGTATGTATGTATGTATGTATACATACACACGCACGCACACAGTCGGAAAATATAAAGTCAGAGACATCTTTCTGGATTCGAACTCGAGATTCAGTGTTGTAATACATTCCGACAGATATCGTTATCATGTCTTCATTTTACGTTCTTACTTGCTTTCCTCTTCCTTTATGGCTATCACTCTTTCCTTCTTTCTTTCTTTCTTTCCTTCCTTCCTTCTCTCGGAAAGCGTGTTTGTCAGATTGGCAGGCCTTATACGGTTCGAATGGTGAGAGTAGATCTTGCTCATTGCTGTAGTAGTTGTTACTGTGTGTGTGTGTTGCGCGCACGCACCGCATTACAAATAGGTAGTGGTTTTGCGTGCATGTGCATAAGAGACAAAAAGAAGAGGGAGAGAGGAAGAGAGGGAGGGAGAGAGAGAGAGAGCGACAGCGAGAATGAGAAGAGAGAGCGTTCTTAGAAACCTGATACTTGCAGTATATATTTACACAGCATGATACGAGATTGGAATATATGTTGTCTGTCTGTCAGTTTGTCGGTCTTTATCTTTTTATCTCATCTTTTCGCTCTCTCTCTCTCTCTCTCTCTCTCTCTCTCTCTTTCTCTCTCTGTAGTTTGTTATTTCTCTCTTCACTCTCTTATTTTCCCTTTCTCTCTAACGTGACCAAAATCTCAACCCTGCTTGTTATCATTTATAACATCACTGTCCCTCTCAACATCATCATCCCTGCTTGACGATACCCTAATGAAAGATAACAGCTAATATGCCCAAGGTCAGCCCTATTCTTCCTTCTAAAGATGAAGTGTCGTGGCCAGAACTAGGATTCTAAATTGTCCCGAATCGCTGGGAACCATTCCTAGTCTATTGCGTACCGCGGAGGTTCACTAGTTGCACAGAATAATATATCAATTTCTTAAATTTGCACAAGATTACAAATTAATGAAGGTGAGATATAGTCGTTTGAACCATGCAAAATATAATTTACAAACTAAATACTGTAATGCGATTTGGTCCGTTTTCTGGGGAGGGAAAAAAAGCTTAGTAAGAAGAGAAAGAGCAGCACGCATTTTCCTTTTGCGTTGCCTTTCAGAGTAATCTGAGGAAGGTACGGAGTCGTCTTTAGACTTATCCCAAATATTTTAAACATAGTGGACGCCACTAAAGGTACTAAGGAAGCAAGTAATGGTGTTAAACTTGCGTCGGATTAAGTCTTATAACTCAATAACAAGAACGGGTCAGATTCAATCAACTATATTTCGTTTGCAAAGATTTACTTCACCCGAGGCTAGGCTAAGAATATATATATATAACAAAAAAGATATTTGCCCAACCACATAATGACGAAGCGATCTTCTTAAGCACACAGCCGGTTCCAGCGTCCCCGGCTTAATCTGTCTCCCAGTTTAACACTTCGACTGAGTGTCTCTAGCAGAGTCTCTATTCTGTTGCAAGAATTCAGGCTTGGTCAAGTTTTGGTATTACTTTCCTTCAACCAGTCTCGGAGAGCCCTGTGAACGGTCATGGGCACAGCCTTGCGTCCCGACAAAAAGAATTTAAAAAAAATTCTCTACTATTTAGTCGGGTATCGATTTTTAACATTGTCACAAGTCATATATTCTGGCGAAACGGAATAATCAATTAAATTGACTCAAGTACTTGACATATTTAATATGTCCACTACAGAAGAAGGAAAGGTAAACTTAAATGGCAGGACTTGATCTTAGAACTTAAAATGACAACTAAATACCGCAGGGAATATTACACTGTCAGGATTTTAAGAGATAATATCATGATACTCTCTGTTTTGTAATACATTAATGATATTCTTTCATGAATTTTAGAAGTCAGTATATTAATAATATTTCCACTGAAGGTTCTTGTTACAAAATAATGCAAATCCCTACATTCTTATAGCATCTGTTTATAGTTGAGGAGACTTATAGCCATTGAAAGTTACATGTCTGCCATGGATGCAGTGCAAGTCTAAAAATACTTCGACTAAATGCTCACCTCCCTAAGGAAGGTACTCATTGATAATGCAAGCCCTGAACTAGATAACACAAAACACCCGAGATAGCTTTATATTTGCCAAATTCTCTTTCCTTCTGAAAAAATGTAAAATTTCTCTCATAATCACTATGTCTAAAATGCGAAAGCAGTGAGAACTGGAAATTTAATAACCTCCGTAAATGTGTGTGTATAAATGTATACCTATCTGTATATACACAAGCGCGCACGCATGCACGTACACACACACACACACACACACACACACACACACAGATTGTTTTCTCTTAATCTTGCCCCCCCCCCAAAAAAAGACTATGCTTCACCGAGGAGGTCTAATAAACACCAAGCATGTCCGTTGCTTTCACTCTAAAGAGCAGATCCACTTCAATTAACAGTATTTTTCTAGTTTAAAATGTTCGATCAACTGATTTTACTGAATTTATCTACCTTGCTTATATATATTTAAATTTTAGATATTCATAGAAGCTTTTGTCTTCTAATTACTTTGATAATCTCCGTTAACGAAAGTCTTTCAACAGACTATATTATGTATGTAAGACATTAAACCCTTTTAGCGAAATTGATGCCCAGGTTCCATCTATTTATTTTCGTGATCGAATACTTTCCTTTTTTAAATACCGAAATATTAGGGCATTCTTTTCCTGACCTCTTACTTTTAAACACATGAAGCCCGTGTGCCTTTTTTTTAACGGAATACTAAGGTTTTTTTTTTAAGTAAAGCAATCATGACCTAACTAAAGTAATCGTGAGCCCCTATGTTTTGGATCGACCTAATAGAAATAGCATCCAAATTTCCCTCAGGTGATACTCTATAGCCTTAAAAGTAAAAGTACTTATCATAATGTATAGTGATGAGAAGAACGTCTTTGACTGTATGCCAGGTTAACCTAAGCAGCGCAAACTGCAACACTAAACAGGAGGTCCATTGATCTAGTTTTATTACCGAGAACTTTTGTTTTTAGATGCTGAAATATGAAGATGCTCACTTATTTGATCGATACCTTTTAACGGATGAAGACACTGCCATCATTAATAAAAAATCTACCTTAGCTAAAAGAAAATCCAACACAAGCCAAGGTGGAAACCGATGTTTAGGAGTTTCTTGAGAAATTTTTGACAGACATCAGTGAATCATTTTTTTTTTTTTGCCACCAAAGATCATTAATAAAGAGTGACGAAGAAATAAATAAATTTTATAGTTGCATACATAACCCCCCGCCAAAAGAAAAAGAAAGAAAGAGAGAAAAGAAAAATCTAATTCAATATCCTCGTAATAATTCCTATTATTTCATTATATAAAACTAGCGGTATCTCCCGGCGTTGCTCGGGTTTGTAAGGGAAATAACTATATAAGCATTTTTAGAGAGTTATAGCAAAAAAATAGCAAAAAAAAGCATTAAAAATGGAATAAAAAATTATGGTAATTTTTTTTTTAATCGTTGACTCATCGTAGACATTTTTAGAGAGTTACTTCCCTTATATAATAGCGAAAAAATGCATTAACATGGAAAAAATGATGGTAATTTTTTTTTTAAATCGTAGACTCATCGTAGACGCGCGCTAATACCCAGAAGGGCTCGATATGAATCACGACTATAAGATACCCGGTTTTTTGTTAAACTGCACCGCAAAAAATGTGGGAGTAGTTAGGAATCTAAATCGTAGGAGACAGACACACAACTTGACTTTTATATATAAAGATTTGTGCAACAACTAAAACATTCGATTGTGCAAATTGTTTGCACAGGAAACCTGCCCTGTGTGGAGGTTTTTGCCGTTTTTGTGGATCTGTTTCAGCTTTTTTAGCGATTTCTGATTTGGCGACTTCAAGCCATGAAGTCGTTGTTCTAAAAGAACGCTGGTCTCCTTGACAACGCTTTACGACGTTGATTTCCCTACCCTGCCTTCCCCACAGTTTCACGAGGAAGGGAAGAAGGGGAGGAGCTACACAGGTGCAGGTGCGAGCATGAACGCCAACGCCGCCACCGACACACGAAAAAATTGGAAGAACCCAGACGACAGCTTCAGCCACCACCACCACTACCACCACGACCAACACCATCACCACTACCACCATGACCACCACCACCACTACGCCCATGACCATCACCACCACCATCACGAAGACCACCACGACCACCACCACCACCACCATCATCACCACGACCATGACCACCACCATCATCACCACCCCCACCCCCCACCACCACCAACAACAACAACAACACCACCACCACCACCACAAACACGACGACCACTACGACCACAACCACCATCACCACTACCAGCACCACCGCCACCACCGCCACCACCGCCACCACCACCGCTGCCACTACCACCGCCTCCACCACCACCATACTATGCCTCTGCTCTCTCCTTTTGGCTACTAAATCCATTACCATATTTCACAAGTACCATCGCCATACAATATTGCCTTCAAAAGTTTGTGTTTGGATAATACTTTTTAAGTAAAAGTTGTGCAACAACTATAACATTCGGTTGTGCAAATTATTTGCACGGGAAACCTTCCCTGTGTGGCGTGTTTCCCGTTTTTGTAGAATTTGCTTTCGGGCTTTCTTAGCCATTTCTGTTTTGGTGTCTTCAAGCCATGAAGTCATTGTTCTAAAAGAACGCTGGTCTCCTTGACAACGCTTTACGACGTTGATTTCCTTACACTCCCTTCCCCACAGCTTCACGAGGGAGGGAAGAAGGGGGAGAAGCAAACACAGGTGCAGGTGTGAGCATGGACGCCAGCTCCGCCGCCATCGACACACGAAAAAATATGCGTTAAAATGGAAAAAATTATGGTAAATTATTTTAAAAATCGTAGACTCATCGTAGACGCGCGCTAATACCCAGACGGGCTCGATATGAATCACGACTATAAGATACCCAAATTTGGTTAAACTGCACCGCAAAATGTGGGAGTAGTTAGGAATCTAAATCGTAGGAGACAGACACTCACACAACTTCACTTTTATATATATACTAGCAGTATCGCCCGGCGTTGCTCGGGTTTGTAAGGGAAATAACTATATAAGCATTTTTAGAGAGTTATAGCCAAAAAATAGCAAAAAAATGCATTAAAAATGGAAAAAAAATGATGGTAATTTTTTTTTTAAATCGTTGACTTATCTTAGACGTTTTTAGAGAGTGACTTCCCTTATATAATAGCGAAAAGTGCATTAAAATGGAAAAAATGATGGTAAATTATTTTAAAAATCGTAGACTCATCGTAGACGCGCGCTAATACCCAGGAGGGCTCGATATGAATCACGACTATAAGATACCCAGTTTTGGTTAAACTGCACCGCAAAATGTGGGAATAGTTAGGAATCTAAATCGTAGGAGACAGACACACAACCTTACTTTTATATATAAAGAAGATATACTCTTTACTCTTTTAATTTTTTCAGTCATTTGACTGTGGCCATGCTGGAACACCGCATTTAGTCGAGCAAATCGCCCCCCCAGGACTTATTCTTTGGAAGCCTAGTACTTATTCTATCGGTATTCTTTTGCCGAACCGCTAAGTTACGGGGACGTAAATACACCAGCATCGGTTGTCAAGCGATGTTGGGAGGACAAACGCAGGCACACAAACACACACATATATATATATATATATAAAGACTCCGCCGGTTACGACGACGAGGGTCCCAGCTGATACGATCAACGGAACAGCTTGCTCGTGAAATTAACGTGCAAATGGCTGAGCATTCCACAGACACGTGTACCCTTAACGTAGTTCTCGGGGATAATCAGCGTGACACAGAGAGTGACAAGGCTGACCCTTTGAAATACAAGTACAACTCATTTTTGCCAGCTGAGTGGACTGGAGCAACGTGAAATAAAGTGTCTTGCTCAAGGACACACGCGTCGCCGGAATCGACTCACAACCTTACGATCATGAGCCGAATGCCCTAACCACTAAGCCACGCGCCCTCACCATATATATATATATATATTGGAAGGTTTGGAGATGATGTACAGGTATTATATATTAGAAGAAATGAGGTAATCAGAAGATCGGATGGTTCATGTTTATAGATATTTATTTATATATTACATTTTTTACATATATATATCATATCATTCAGATCATATCATTCAGATTATTAGCGCTTTCTCCTATTCTATTGGGGTTTTCAAATCAAATTAATTTGATATATTATATCTGAATGATATGATATATATATGTAAAAAATGTAATATATAAATAAATATCTATAAATATGAACCATCCGATCTTCTGATTACCTCATTTCTTCTAATAATATATATATATATATATATATATACAAAATAAGAAAATGGAGAAATATATCTAAATCAATAATCAACTACCAGATAATGCCCAATCATATACTTTATTAAACCACTACATAAGAACATTAAGGTCAAACATAATAATATAGAACAAAACAGTGTACATGAAGGAGTAATATGATACAATAAGTACAATATGCAGTGGTTTAATAAATTATGTGATTGAGTATTATCTGGTAGTTGATAATTGATTTAGATATATTTCTCCATTTTCTTATTTTGTATTATTAATTTGTGGTAAATCATTTTACCTTTGCCCATATAATACAGTAAATGGATTAATTGCATTGCAATTCTTAACATTTATGTTATTAACTTTGTTGGGTACTTCACTAGCAGTATATTGGATATATGTTATCCCATGGAGGGTTGCACTTACAACCCCTATCTCAATTTGTATATATAGATAGATGGAGATATAGATTATCTATCTATCTATCTATCTATCTATCTATCTATCTATCTATCTATCTATCTATCTATCTATCTATCTATCTATCTATCTAATCTATTTACCTATCTATCTATCTACCTATCTATCTATCTACCTACCTACCTATCTATCTATCTATCTATCTATCTATCTATCTATCTATCTATCTATCTATCTATCTATCTATCTATCTATCTATCTATCTCCTCTCTCTCTCCCTCTCTCTCTCTCTATTTATCTATCTATCTTCCTATCTATCTCCCTCCTCTCTCTATTACATGAACTCTACTAATTCCTTCTATTGCAGCTCCTTTAACTCGTCTCTGATGATGGAATATCATTTATGCCCCAGAAACAACTGTATGACCACCTTTCTATTTATAAAGATTGTAGGAAACTCAAATTACCTTGACCGCGTTATCCTATTTCATTTAACACACACACACACACACACAATATGTATAATATTACATCACTTCATATCATATATACAGGGTGCAATGGGTAAATTGTCACCATTTTACGGCTTTAATTTCGCGCATGCGCATTGCTTGCTTTTGATTTTGTCGACTACACAGTATAGTAGGGTCCGTTGGGCACCATGACGCAATTCACTCTGCCAGAAATTTGGAAATTTAATTGCTGTACTGCTTGGCATTCACGCTGTGTGTGTGTGTGTGTGTGTGTGTGTGTGTGTGTGTGTGTGTGTGTGTGTGTGTGTGGGTGGATGTGTGTGTATGCATGTATGTTTATGTATGTATGTGTGTGAGTATGTATATGCATGTGTATGTTTGTCTGCATGTATGTTTATGTGTATGTATGTATGTATGTATGTATGTCCTATTTTTGTCCCGCAGGGTGTTCAACAAGCACCCACCTCACCAAGCAAGACTGGTGGGGTCTTCTCCTTCTTCTTCTTCTTCTTCTTGATATTGAATATCAAATATTAAGGGACTAGTATACTTTCATGCGTTATAGCAGTTTTCAAGGCCCCAGGTTGTGACAGGAGTGTTTCAACTGTGTATGTATATATATATATATATATATGTAGGTCCCGGGTTGAGTCGGGGTTAACCACAGTAAATAAGGTACTCAATACATAGCAGAGTAAATTAATTTATTTTATAGAAGGAGCTTCTACAGGACTAGAACTGTTTTGAATGAAACAGTTCTAGTCCTGTAGAAGCTCCTTCTATAAAATAAATATATATACATATATATATATATATATATATATATATATATATTATATATATATATATATATATTATATATATATATATATATATATATATATATATATAGACGCCATGATAAATCGTTAGCTACTACACACATTTTTTTCTCTCCTTGTTTTTTTTCTGTGTATCTTTCTGTAGAAGAGCGTAGGCTCGAAACGTAAAAGACTTTTTCTATTCCTGAGCGTTATACTAATACATCTGTTTGTTTTGTACACCACCTGCCTTCGTCTTTTGTTGTTTTTTTCGTAAACTTTCCCTTTATATATATATATATGCATTTGCATATGTATGCATGTATGTGTATGTATGTACATTTGCCTCTCTGTATGTTTGTATCCATGTTCATGTGTCTGTATGTGTGTATGGGGGGTTATATGCATCTGAGTATGGGCCGTACATGTGTGTGGTTTTATGCCTGTAGATTGTGTCTCTTTGCCAGCCAGCCTGTCTGTCTGTCTGTCTGTCTGTCAGTGTCAATCTTTCTGTCTGTCTTCTAATCAAGACTACACCCGTATATATAACCTTTACAGCTTTATCAATTTACAACTGAATTCTTTAATTACATGGGATTTTCCGTTTTGTATTGAAAAACTATTTAAACTGCAAAAAAAAAAAAAACCAAAAACGAAATAGTCCTTAAATGGAATGAAATAAAATAAAATAAAATAAACATATAGGCGCAAGAGTGGCTGTGTGGTAAGTAGCTTGCTTAGCAACCACATGGTTCCGGGTTCAGTCCCACTGCGTGGCACCTTGGGCAAGTGTCTTCTACTATAGCCCCGATTGCCTTGTGATTGGATTTGGTAGACGGAAACTGAAAGAAGCCCGTCGTATATATGTATATATATGTATGTGTTTGTTCCCTTAGCGTTCCTTGACAACCGATGCTGGTGTGTTTACGTCCCCGTTACTTAGCGGTTCGGCAAAAAGAGACCGATAGAATAAGTACTGGGCTTACAAAAGAATAAGTCCCGGGGACGATTTGCTCGACTAAAGGCGGTGCTCCAGCATGGCCGCAGTCAAATGACTGAAACAAGTAAAAGAGTAAGAGAGTAAAGAGCCCTTAAATGGAAGAAAATAAAATAAAATAAAATAAATAAAAACAACAAACAAATAACAAGTATTTAGAGTAAATATTTCCACATGCTAAAACAAAAAGGAGGTTAACTGCACTAGAGGAAGTCAGTCTATTTGCTGCTGGGGTTGGAATGTTTGGTGGAGGGAAGCCGAAATGGTATGAGAAATCAGATACCGAAGACAACCATTTCATAGATTTGACAAATAATCTTTTCTACTCTAGGCACAAGGCCCGAAATTATTGGAGAGGGAGCCAGTCGCTTAGATCGATCCCAGGACGCAACTGATACTTAATTCATCGACACCCGAAAGGATGAAAGGCAAGATGAAATACCTATTTCTTTACTACCCACAAGGGGCTAAACATAGAGGGGACAAACAAGGACAGACATAGGCATTAAGTCGATTACACAGAACCCAGTGCATAATTGGTACTTAATTTATCGACCCCTGAAAGGATGAAAGGCAAGATGAAATACCTATTTTTTTATTACCCACAAGGGGCTAAACATAGAGGGGACAAACAAGGACAGACATAGGCATTAAGTTGACTACATCGACCCCAGTGCGTAACTGGTACTTAATTTATCGACCCCGAAAGGATGAAAGGCAAGATGAAATACCGATTTCTTTATTACCTACAAGGGACTAAACATAGAGGGGACAAACAAGGACAGACATAGGCATTAAGTTGTCTACATCGACCCCAGTGCGTAACTGGTACTTAATTTATCGACCCTGAAAGGATGAAAGGCACAGTCGACCTCGGTGGAATTTGAACTCAGAACGTAACGGCAGACGAAATACCGCTAAGCATTTCGCCCGGAGTGCTAACGTTTCTGCCACCTTCCATTTCTTTCAGTTTCTGCCTACCAACGAGCTTCTTTCAGTTTCCTTCAACCAAATCCACTCACAAGGCTTTGGTTGGCCCAAGGCTATAGCAAAAGACACTTGCCCAAGTTGCCACGAAGTGGGACTGAACCTGGAATCATGTGCTTGGGAAGCAAGCTTCTTATTGCCTATTTCTTATTTCTTTATTGACCACAAGGGGCTAAACACAGAGGAGAGAAACAAGGACAGACAAAGGGATTTAGTCGATTACATTGACCCCAGTGCGTAACTGGTACTTAATTTATATATATATATATATATATATATACTAGCAGTATCGCCCGGCGTTGCTCGGGTTTGTAAGGGAAATAACTATATAAGCATTTTTAGAGAGTTACTTCCCTTATAGACGCCAATTCGGGCTTTCTTAGCCATTTCTGTTTTGGTGTCTTCAAGCCATGAAGTCGTTGTTCTAAAAGAACGCTGGTCTCCTTGACAACGCTTTACGACGTTGATTTCCTTACACTCCCTTCCCCACAGCTTCACGAGGGAGGGAAGAAGGGGGAGAAGCAAACAGGTGCAGGTATGACCATGGACGCCAACTGCGTGCCATCGACACACGAAAAAATATGCATTAAAATGGAATAAAAAATTATGTTAAATTATTTTTAAAATCGTAGACTCATCGTTGACGCGCGCTAATAGTCAGACGGGCTCGATATGAATCACGACTATAAGATACCCGAATTTGGTTAAACTGCACCGCAAAATGTGGGAGTAGTTAGGAATCTAAATCGAAGGTGACAGACACTCACACAACTAGAGTTTTATACATATACTAGCAGTATCGCCCGGCGTTGCTCGGGTTTGTAAGGGAAATAACTATATAAGCATTTTTAGAGAGTTACTTCCCTTATAAATTCGGGCTTTCTTAGCCATTTTTGTTTTGGTGTCTTCAAGCCATGAAGTCGTTGTTCTAAAAGAACGCTGGCTTCCTTCACAACGCATTACGACGTTGATTTCTTTACACTCCGTTCCCCACAGCTTCACGAGGGAGGGAAGGGGGAGAAGCAAACAGGTGCAGCTGTGAGCGTGGACGCCAACTCCGCCGCCATCGACACACGATGCATTTTATGCATTAAAATGGAATAAAAAAGGATGTTAAATTATTTTTAAAATCGTAGACTCATCGTTGACGCGCGCTAATAGTCAGACGGGCTCGATATGAATCACGACTATAAGATACCCGAATTTGGTTAAACTGCACCGCAAAATGTGGGAGGAGTTAGGAATCTAAATCGAAGGGGACAGACACTCACACAACTAGAGTTTTATATATATAGATATATGTTTAACTGTAGCTGCGTTGTTAAGAAGCTCGCCTCTCGACTACGGTACGTCGAGTTACGTCTGTTTGTGTAAAAAAGGAAAATGTAAAACCAAAAACAGTGGATTCTATTGTACGATCAACTGAATTATCTACCCTTGAAATAACGTGTTTGTGATTTAGCATTCACAGACACGTGTATCCTGAATATATTCTCAAGTAGAGTCTGTGTGACCAGTACGTACCTTTTGATAACAGGTATAAACCTTCTGGTGGGCTTCGGTACAGTTTTTCTCTATCCAATTTTATTCACAAGGCATGGGTCGATCCGAGGCTGGAGAAAATGACATTTGCCCTAGAAGCTATGCAGTGGAATTGAACCTAGGACCTTGTGGTTACGAAGCGAACTGCTTAGCCATTCACCCGTGCTGCATTTACACCAAAAACACTGTACTAAAAAGACAGTCGTACCCTGTCCCCTCGACAAAATACATTAGCCGTAGCACAGCGCTAGAGAAAAAATTATTCCGCGACCGCCAAACTTAACATCATTTCTGAGTGTTGTCTCTTCTCTTTACCTTTCTGGATAAATAAGTACTTTTGAAAAACATAGTGTCAATGTAATTAATTGTATTTCTTAGAGCGGCGAGCTAGCAGAATTGTTGGCTTAGTGGCATTTCGTCCGTCTTTGCGTTCTGAGTTCAGTTTTCTGCCGGGATCGAATTTGCCTTTGATTTCTTTCGAGGCCGATAAAATAAGTACCAGTTAAGTACTATTGTCGATGTAATCGACTTAACCCCTCGCTCAAAATTTGTCAAAATTTGAAACCAATATGATTAATTGTATTTCTCTCGCCCTAAGGCGGCGAGCTAGCAGAAACGTTAGCACACCGGGCGAAATGCGTAGCTGTATTTCGTCTGCCGCTACGTTCTAAGTTCAAATTCCGCCGAGGTCGACTTTGCCTTTCATCCTTTCGGGGTCGATTAAATAAGTACCAGTTACGCACTGGGGTCGATATAATCGACTTAATCCGTTTGTCTGTCCTTGTTTGTCCTCTCTGTGTTTAGCCCCTTGTGGGTGGTAAAGAAATAGGTATTTCGTTTGTCGTTACGTTCTGAGCTCAAATTCCGCCGAGGTTGGCTTTGCCTTTCATCCTTTCGGGGTCGATAAATTAAATACCAGTTACGAACTGGGGTCGATGTAATCGACTTAATCCGTTTGTCTGTCCTTGTTTGTCCTCTCTGTGTTTAGCCCCTTGTGGGTGGTAAAGAAATAGGTATTTCGTTTGTCGTTACGTTCTGAGCTCAAATTCCGCCGAGGTTGGCTTTGCCTTTCATCCTTTCGGGGTCGATAAATTAAATACCAGTTACGAACTGGGGTCGATGTAATCGACTTAATCCCTTTGTCCTTGTTTGTCCCCTCTATGTTTAGCCCTTTGTGGGCAATAAAGAAATAAGAATCATTAGCACCGAGGACAAAATGCTCAGCGGCATTTCTTCCAGTTCTGTACATTTTGAGTTCAACTCTCACCGCCGCGGTCGACTTGCCTTTCATCCCTTCAGGGTCGATAAAATAAAATACCAGTCAAGTACTAGGGGTCGTTATAATCAACTTGCCCCTCTTCTCAAAAATTGCTGGCCTTGAGCACTGCAATGAGCTGGTGTGCCATTCAAGAGAATGTTGTGATTTCAGTCATTTATACCCTATGGAAACCAGGCAAGCGGTCTTGTGAATCCGAATCCAGGTAAAAAAAAAAGGAAAAAGTTACAGGAAAAAAAGTCACAGGGGTTTTGTCCAGGGGGTGGGGGTTGTCCGATGGGCTTCTGTCCTAGGGAGGTTTTGTCCGGATTCCATTTGTCTGTCCTTTTTTTCCTAGCCAAAATTGTGACTCTATTACTGTGACTTTATTACCGGTCACCGTGAGTTCTAGGGATCAAGAGTAATTTAAGCCAAAAAAATAAACATTGGTATTCTAGCTTTGTACATATGTTAGAGATACTAGTGTAGGACAAAAGTCCCCCCAGGACGAAAGTGCCTCGGACAAAAGCCCCATAGTTAAGGTGTGAAAGTGGAAAAAAGCCCCACGGTTATATTTTCTGATTATTATTTTTTTCGGTTTTTTCACCTTTTACTTGTTTCAGTCATTAGACTGCAGCCATGCTGCGGCACAGCCTTCAAGAATTTTTAGTTAAACGTATCGCCCCTAGAATTTTTTTCTTCTTTTTACTTGTAACAGTTATTAGATTGCGGTCGGCCATGCTGGGTTCCATACAGCCATCTAAAAATTCTTCAAGGTGGTGCCACAGCATGGCCACCCGCAGTCTAATAACTGCAACAAGTAAAAATAAAAAAAATTCTGGAGACGATACATTCAACTAAAAATTCTAAAAACGAAAAATGTAACCATGGGGATTTTGTCCTAGGGGGCTTTTGGCGGAGGGGCTTTTGGCGGGGGGGCTTTTGTTCGGACCCCTAGAGATACATATTTTAACGCTTTGCTAAAGGCGGTTTAATGATAACTGAAGTATCTCGTGATGCATAGCAATGACACTTTGTAAGTGTTTTTTAATTCTTTTCCATCCCACACTGTTGATAAAATATAGGTTATGTCAATTTTAAAATTGCTCATTGTCTTGCGTCAATTTCGGAAATCATTATTTTTATGTCGAAATGTATTTTAGAGTACAATCTTTTGTACACAGATGATCTCAATATTTCTTTTACTGTAACAACCAACAGTGTTTGCTCCTCTGAAGGAGCTAGCTACATACCCCCTCCGGCTAGACCCTCCCTATTTAATCGTATCTACCCCTCTTCCTTTTTACTCTCTCTTTACCCTCCACATCCCAAACTATTCACTTTTACTCAATCTTACCTCCCTGGATAGCAACCTTCTGGAACTTGCTTTCCCACCCATATTCTTTACTTTCTTACTCTCATCAATCGATTCACAAACGTTCAAACTCAAAATAATCAACCATATTTATTTTAATTTTCAGCTAAGTTACACAGATACTACCCGCCACGTTAGCTCTCCCTTAAACTAACCGATAATAAAGAAACAAAGCTATTACACTCTTCCAATTTGAGGTCATGACAGTTAATGGAATGTACCACAGAAAGAAAGTTTTAAAAAATACACTAGAATTTCAAGGCTGCACATTAGTCTTCTTACACAAAAGAGTATCTGTCAAGTGACAGATGTTTTCTCCGTTAAAGTCGGTTACTGGAGTTACAGCATTTATATTCAGCATTATTACTAGTTCTTGTTTACATAACGTTGAGCACATAACGACCACTATTTCAGGCTAATTGGTCAATTTCTTATCCTGTTATAGAACTTCCTTCGTTCCCATATATTCATAGTTATTCCGTTTCTTTTCCTCTTTTCTTTTTCTCTCGTTCTTGTTTTACTTTCTTTTTTTAGAGTGTTAAGCCCTTGGAGAAAATTCTTAAGATTATTGTGAAAGGGTAGAGACTAGACTTTCTTTCTGTTTATTTTTCTGACATATTTTTGTATTTCTGGAAAGAGAAATGGGTGTAGCGTTCGCGAAACATATACATACATACGCACGCACGCACACACGCGCGCACGCACAAAGTAAGTCAGAATGTTTCAGAACTGAATGTATATTTATTTAATCAAGTAATTTGCATTACGGTCGTTTCGCAACTTACTCTATGAATTATAATTTTCAGTATGCAAGAAATTATGCGCACATGTTTGCATTGAAATGTAAGCCCATCATTATACAATATACATATGTTTAAATGTATGTATGTATGCATGTATGTATGTATGTATGTATGTATGTATGTATGTATGTATGTATGTATGTATGTTTGTATGTATGTATGTTTGTATGCATGTATGTATCTATGTTTG